>NC_056742.1:201002670-201215170 GCF_019279795.1 Protopterus annectens
AGATTAGGTGCAGGGGTTGGTTTAGCATCCATGAGTAAGGAAAGACAGAGGCAAAGCTTAACCCTGCTCCTAACCATCACCTAGCACATTCAGTTATGAATACCCCTTTTCCTTATAGTACCCTTACACAAGACACTCAGACATTTAGTGTAAGCTCATGACTAACATGCCAAGCATATGTGTGGTCTAGCCCTTACTGTATAACTTGACTATTAGAGTGGTATTTTATACATGTCCCTGGTTTGCAATCATTAAAACCTTCTTAGTCACAGCCCACTAATATCAGCTTTCATGGCAGAGAAATATATTTACCAAAGAGGAGGGGTGTCCAGGTGGTATACCATTGGTGATGCTTTTCTGTATGGGTGAGATACACCTGAGCTTGATGGTATAGGTTATTTTAGAAAGCCACTTGCCTGTCTTTGAATTGTGTAAAGGTTAATGTTAATTTGGGAAAGTCTGTCAACAGCTGTAGCATGAATGATAATTTTAAAGGCCTTTGAAAAGTGAAGGCAGGCAGCATAGCGTATATGCTCATTATCACTGGCCTCAAAAAAACTTATCCCGGTTGAAAGGCTGAACAGGCATGATATAACTCTTACAAAGTTAGACTGATGCAGACTCAGGAATATAAGAGCTCCTATACTGTTGTTTATTAGTTCAGCTATAATATTGTCTTTACTAATAGGACTGTAATTCCCAGAGTCAATAGATGGGACATCTTTATGCAAGGGAACCACAGCAGCTGTTTTATATATGTCAGGTACGTAACTTGTAAATTGCTTAGGCAAAAAAGTTGATGGAGGTCTCAGCAGACATCCAGTAATGTTGTCAGAATCTACAGAATGGTATTTTTAATTTTTGAAAGTGCCCAAATGACTTGATCCAAATTGTGGTCAAGAGGTGAAGTGAGGGGGAATGGGAGGACAGATGGGAGGGAAGGTGGAATCTAGCTGGACTGGATTTGTATGCAACTATGTTAGCAGTGTTCTTTGGGTCAGAGAAGGAAACACCATTAGACATAAGTTCAGTACATAATTTTTGCTTACTTCTTAACTTCCTAATGCAACTGAAGAAGGCCTTATGTTTGCTTTTTGAATGGGATGTGATCTTAACATAATAGTTGGCCTCGCATTTCCTATTAGTAATTTCAAGGAAGTTATCATTTTTTAATTGTTTTTGTAATTGTGAAGTGGGTATCTTTTAGAGATGAACCAAACAAAGCAAAATGCCCAGGCAGGCAGTCCCGATAAATAACCAAAATTTTGTTTCTTTCCACTGGTTTATTAAACTTAAAAAGTTGATTTAGCACTTTCGCCTCTCAATTGGAGACTTGTTCGGAATAAAAAGCATTCACCTAACAAGATTTAAATACTCTCTAAAAATTATATAAACTGGGTGAACAATTAAAATAATTAAAGAGTTCAATCAAACAGTTAGAGTTATTTAAAGAAGCAGTACCATAAAAACAATAAGTGAACACACTTTGAATAAAACCAGTAATTATCTTCTTCTTTTTTTGGCTTTTCCCAGTTAGCAGCCACCACAGTGGATTACCTGTATGCTCACGATTGGCAGTGGAGTTTTACGGTGTTGAGTTGCCAGCCTGGCACCCAACCTTCCACAGAAGGCACACACACTCATACCTAGAGCCAATTTAGAGTGTCCAATCTACCTACAGCATGTCTTTGGGATGTGGGACGAAACTGGAGCATCCAGAGGAAACCCAGGCAAAACATGCAAACTCCACACCAAGGACACCCCATCTGAGGATTGAACCGGAGAACCTCTTACTATGAAACAACACCGCTAACCGCTCCACCACCGTGGCCACCCAACAAAACCTGTAAGTAAATATATATATATATATATATATATATATATATATATACATATATATATATATATATATAGATATATATATATATATATATATATATATATATATATATATATATATATACACATATATATATATATATATATATATATATATATATATATATATATATATATATATATACACACATATATATATATATATATACACACACATATATATATATATATATATATATATATATATATATACACATATATATATATATATATATATATATATATATATATATATATATGCATACATATATATATATATATATATATATATATATAGATATATATATATATATATATATAAAGACAAACAGAAACATCAATATGAATAAATAAAGAAGCATGTTGCTGAAACTTGTTTAATTGCATTTTTTGTTAAAACATATGGAAGAAACACATTAAGAAACATTTAGAATAGAAAGGAAGTATTTCAGTGCTCTTAATTTAAGGACAGCAACTAAGAGTAAATGGTCGTTTAATCCAGGGTTTACACAGGCAGTGTTGGGTATCTTTTAGAGATGGGCGGGTGTTAATTTTTTTTTTTTTTTTTTTTTTTTTTTTTTTTTTTAATATACGCAATTTGTTGTTTTGTCACTTCCCACCTCATGGATTTACCACTAACTTGACGTTATACTTGCCTCAGACTGGTATGTATCGAATAACACTCAGAGGAATCAACAGCAGCTTCAGGTGTAAAGTTCTGCTGTACCTGTTTGCTAAACATATGCTAAAATTGTGTTCTATAGGAACAAGATAAGCTACCTTTCCAAATTCAGTTGTTTACATTTCTACCTCTGTAACTGGCTAGCATTATCTCTGTGAATGCATACTATTTTAATAGCATTGTTAGTAAAGATTTTCTGTTTATATTCATGCTGCCTGAACCATGCAGTACTTGCAGCTAATGTCTTCCATTCCAGTAGACATAACAACATTAGTAGCACACTTTTCAATGATATAGTTTTCACAGGCACAACAGTATTATTGCTAGTACTAGTACAAAATCTAGTTTTGTGCCCCTTTTTTACACATGCAAAGCAGACTATGTCTGTAACTGATAGTTTGCTTGATGCCAACATTTGACACAGCTTGCATGGCATATCCATATGGCTCAATTCTGTATATAGTTTCACGGCATAATCTCGCAAATAATCAAACAAAACTTTTAGTAGTCATAGGGTTAGCTGACACACCATCTTTCTTAAAGCAAGATGTAATGGTCACTTAAAGTTCTCAATGGCTAATAATTTTGCCATTTTATTTTTTTGCCTGATGACCTTCAGGATCAAGTCATAAATTAGTATATCTTCTGAGTCACATAATTGTTATTTTAACATTTTTGTTATTAGAAAAAAATCTAGCTATGAAAGTTTTGGGCTGTCTCAGAGGAAGCTCCAGCCCTGGCAAATAGTGTCTCTTTAAGGTTTTTTTTTAGTCCTCGTACTCTGTCCTTTCCGTACCATGAAAGCCTTAGGCAGTAAGTTGGTCAACTAGGCTGAACAGATCCAAGGCCAATAGGCCTGATCATAAGCCTCCTGATGAGCTTACCTGTCAATGTGCACTATACTAATGTAGCTGAAGAAGGCCCTGTGGTTGTCTTTTGAATAGGATGATTCCCTAATCTAGATCTTCCTCCCTGGTTATTTTTTTAGTGGTACAACTGCCCTTATCATAGCCATCAATTTGGCTTTTGCCACCATCCTATCATCTACTTCAGAGATCACCTGCAATAACTGTTCAGCAGTTGTCCTCATGTACTTAAAGACATGAAAACAAACCATCTGAAAAATACCCAGGAGTGTCTCTTTCACCTTGAGGAAAACTTGCTTAAAATGAATTGCTTGCTGAAGGACAGGGAAAGTTAAGGATTTAATACTTTGGAATAGAAAAAATGTGCTGAAAAGATGCCCATTGGAAAGCATCAGTGTAAAATATTAAAGGTATCTGTGACCACCAGTCAAAAAAGCATACAAAATATAAAGAATGTAGGTTCTCCAAAACAAAATTCACATAGCTTAACATGATGTTCACTTCAAACGTATCTTCAGTTCAGTCCCATATAGGTGAGATACAATCCTTTTGGTAGGCCAGTCTGTTTTCCAGACTGCTATAAATTGAACAAGTCTCCACCTTCCTACTGTTGTATTATTCTAGGTCAACATTCATTCTGTGGTCTCTTTTCCAGATCTACTGCTTGGTGACTAATATACTCCTCCAAGAAGGGCAAACATTTATTTTTCAGTAGTTAAAATAGCTCAAGCTAACACACCACCATTTCTCTTTGCTTTTAAATCTATATTCCCATTTTGAAGTGATAGCAAAGCTTGTCTGACTTATGCAACAGCTGTTTTTCTCTGTTCTTAATGATATAATTTTTATTTACAATAGCAGTTATGTTTATAATCTCCACTTGCAAAATACTGTTTGCAATATTTACGGTCATTTGTAAATTTTACTTACAAGTTATACCAGGCTATTCTAATATATATATATATATATATATATATATATATATATATATATATATATATATATATATATATATAGAGTGAGTAAGTGTGCATGTGTGTGTGTGTGTGTGTGTGTATGTGTGTGTGTGTGTATCTATATCTATCTTTTTATATATATAAATATAGATACATACACAAATGTGCACACACACACACACACACACACACACACACACACACACACACACACACACACACACACACACAGAAATATATATATTTACCCTTTTTCAACATCTAAATTTTTAAATTGCATAATTCTTTCCACATACCTCGCAGTAGCTATGGCCCATGTAGATGGTGGACAAATTACAGAGATAATCCTAATCAGTTTTCAACAAACTGTAGCTGCTTTAGTGAATAATCACTCACATTGAAACCCACAGTGATTATATAGTTATCAAACAGCTACAAACACTGAAATCCTTCATTACCAACCAGAGGTTCTGAGGAAGTCTGGTATTAACAGATGAAAGCGCTTAACCGGATTTTTATCTTGTTTTATTAATAAAATATTTTCAGCTTATTGTGTGGAACACATTTGTGTGGAATATACCTACTTCAATATCCTCTGTTCGAGCTGCGCTGAATATACAATTGCATATAGCTAGTGGTTTCATTCTATTGTTGGATTTTGTGTCGGTAGGTTTATACAAAATGTTTAATTAGTAGAATTCAGTCAGTAAGGATTCAAAGAATAGTCATATGCTAAGGTCTACTGCCCCGTCACACAATATGTATGGTTATCCCCCTGTGTATATAGAATAGTTGCACTCACAAATGTAAGCATTTGAGAGCATGCAGCCCCCATTCCAATGCAGAACATACAGAGCTACCATTCTGTCTTGTTGCAGGGCCTAAGCATATCTACATACAGTCGCAGCATTTTTTGTGCAATTCCCATGGATGGTGTACAGCACTCCCATTCTCTCTATATTTGGCATATGAATAAGCATATATGTATATGGGTATGCCAAAAAGTATTTATATACCCAGATATCCATGTTGCTAATGTCAACCACAGAAGGTCAGCAATGCAAATGTCAACTCATCACTACACATGTGTCAACGAATACCTTGGAACATGCAAACAAGTCCAAGAAAAGTTAAAACCATTGATCTATTGCAGGGGGTGAGATTCTCCCCCACCCTTCACTGCCCACATAGTAGGCTGCACTCCACACACTCCTTGTTGATTATATATAATAACTCTGAGGAAGGGGCATATTCCCCAATCCCCAGGACTGTCAAAATTACACACCCACTGACTACCTGCTTTGTTGACCAAAGTGGGTCAGCAAAACAGATGTTGACATTTATATCACTTTAACCACTTCTCTCTCTCTCTCTCTCTCTCTATATATATATATATATATATATATATATATATATATATATATATATATATTTATATATTTATATATATATAAACTCATTATCTTTTTTTGTTACAATTGCACTGTCTAGGAATTTAGCTCACAATGTTAAGGCAATGAGGTGCACACCAACATTGCACTGTAGAGTTTGGGCCTCTCAATCTCTACATACTTTGTGATGGTGTGAGTCAGATTACCATGTACTAGGTCTATATCATTCCCAAGGATGCACTATGGGTCTTCTGTTTGAGAACAGCATACATTTCATTAAAAAGTGAGTATTTACAAATTGACTGGTTACAGACAGCACATGATGAAATGCAGTGTAAAGTCTATCAATTGCTACTTTGCCCTCCAACCTCTGACTGAGCAGTTTAGTCTGGGACTGTGTGTGATGAAATGCTGTATAAACTCATTATAGCATAGATACCCTCTGCCTACATGCCCCCCTAACTCAATGTAAATATTGTGCTGCAACTGTACACCTTATCCATTGTTTAAACCTGTGTCCAGCACCATGTGCACAGACCGTCAGTTATTATCTATACATGAAATGAAATGTTCTTTAGCATGCTTTGATGGTTGCTTTCTTTTTGGTTCACTGAGTACTACAGAGCAGTTGCTCATCCCTGTTTTTGATCTGTAACTCAGTTATCTCAGTTACTGAGTCATCATCCATATGCTAGTCAGATTGAACTGGATACAGTGACTTTGAATCCCACCTTATATAATTAGGTCAATTTATGAATGATTTAAAATTGTTATTAAAATGACCATTGCCCCTGTTATAAGACAAGCAAATGAAGCAATTTACATCACAATCTCAGTGATACTATATTTAACTTTGTAAGGATAATATTGCTGAAGATTGGTTTGTCCATGGAACCATGCTCTATCATGCTGCATAACTTTTAAAGGATGGCAGCTGGAATCCCTGAGGCTAACAGGAGGAGCATACATGATGGTGTCCTGCCAGGTATAGGGAGTGTGAAACCCTGCCCTTTTCCATTTAGTTGCAATTGTTGAGGAATGATTTTGTAACTCATTAACAAAGAGACTGGGCAAATCCAGTGTCCACGGAAATAAAATATAATATAAGCAGTAGGATACATTTTATGTTATTGCAGGGTAGGCTACAGATGTAACTGTAGCTAACATTGACAATTAGAGCAAAGTAGGAAGATTTCCAGTTACTGCTGGAATGTATGTTAGCATTAGCTACTGCTATGCTTGCTGACAGGACACTGGCAAAGTTACAGGATCCAGTTACTAACAATTGACAGACAGATACTGTGTTGCACTCATGCTCTTCCCCTAAATACAATATATATATATATATATATATATATATATATATATATATATATATATATATCATTCAATCCTATCTTACCCAAACATATTTTCATGTTCTATATTTTTACCCAGTCTGCCTCCATTATGGAAAGTGTCACCCTCCCTACCATTATAGCCATCTTTCATGACTTTTCGGAAGCACTGGCTCTCATAAGATATGCCCAAGAATTGTATTCATTGTTTTAGATACTAAAAGAAATATTAGCTTCTAATGTGTTATATTTTTCTGAGCTGATTCATACTGTTTTAGAAATGAATATATGGCACTTGTAAATAACACACAACTGAAGTTACGTCTGTGTATTTAGTAAATAGTTATAGGTATAGAATTTATATCACAGCAGTACAGTCGAGAGACATTAAACAGTATAGACATGTTACCTGTTTGCGTTATTAATCTAAACTGCGGTATGCACAATGACTAATTATATGTAGTAAACTAGGAAAATCTTCAGAGCAGGATCAGGTTATGCTATACATTTTAATTAAATTGACCAAACCATGCATATGGTGTGACAAAAGAGTAAAACCAAATGGCTAATAATTTTGTAAGAAATGTGGCAGTGCAGTGGTTGTAAATGATAAACTACATTCAGCTGACAGCTAAACATAAATCAGTACAGGGAAACATTGCATCTGAAATGACAGATTACTTTGTTATGCAAGGTAAGGAACTATACAATACGATGATTCTTAAATTATTTTTGGATGCTTATGCTGAAATGTGTTATGAATTTTGTTATGGCACACAGCAGAAACTGCTTCATATGACAGTCTAAAATGTCACATGCTTAATATACATTTCTACTATCATTTCAGCATTCACACTAAAAATACTGAAACCATTTTTCTCTGTCCAAAAAAAAAAAAAAAGATAAACCATTGCACATTTACTAATGCATTTGAAACTATAAATTATTCTGTTGCTATAATGTATTGGCTGAGGATCCATTTAAATTTTTGTGCTTAATGTAAATAACCATTTTGTATTAGCAAATTGTGAAATGATCTTTTAAACCAACATCTCTGAAATCCTGAAAACTCTTATTACTATGGTATAAAATCATTCTGAGACCTGAAGGTGGAGCCCTTGAGATAGTTTAACAGTACTGTCCGTACTGTACATCTACTGAATATTTAAGGTTAAACTACAAACTTAGTGTAGTCTGTTCTTAAATGTGACAGCAAAAAAGCTTTCTACATCTTGAGATTGTGGTGCGTGTGAATTAATAAAAGCCCTGCCATATGAATAACACTTCTACTAAAAAATATGTAGAAGAGAGAATGCTTCCACATTTAATACAAATTTGAGCTTTCACTGCTCAGGAAAGAGCTTTATCAGAAGATATCACTTTCCTAGCTTGTGCAGAGAAGTATCTTAGTGTGTTATAAAACAGAAGCTCTGGATATGGACTTGTCAAGTAAGATATACTCAGCTAATCATTGACCTTACATCGCACAGACTGTGATAATGGTTAACTCCACAAGCCTTTTCAACAAATATGCATTATATCATTTCTAAAATGTGGCCGGTGTACTACATTGTTTAGAGAAAAAAAAGAAAAAAAGAAATTGCAAAGCTATTTTTTGTGAGTCTGTTCAGGCTGTGGGGCTCTCAATTTAGCATCAAGGATACTAGAAGAAATGCAAGCATATATAGTGCTGGATAGAAATGCACCTTTATTAGCTATGTGTTAACCAAGAGCATAGTTAGTATGGAAAGTTATTAATGATTGTCTTACTATGGTGAATTGAAGTCACAGACTACAGAGTCTGTAGTTTTCTGTAACCTTGCAATTTTTCAAACCCGTCAAATCAAGAAAATGTCACTTAGTCGTTACTGAGAGCAAGTGGCGTATACTTTAGAAACCTTACAGAAATTTAGATTCCACAGAATACAACTTATTTCTGTCATGCATTATTTTATCTTTACTGAGGGCATTTATTTATCTGTTTATTTTGACTGAATATGTCTAACAGGATAAACTTTTTTAATGGTCATAAACAACCTGCTTTATTCCATTTTCTACATAAGCTCGGTGTGTGACATCAACTGTTGCCATCTTTCTCTCTCTCTTGATTGAATGTCACTCTCTTACTTTCTTTAACTGTCAGACTGACCGTCAGACATCTTCTGTCACACAATCCATCCATCTCTTTGCTGGACACCCTTGTTTCCTTTTTTATTCTTCCGTTTTGCCCCAAATCTTCATCTTCAGATTGCCTTTCATTTTTCTGCACATGTGCCTGGATCATTATAATCTATTCTCTTTGACCTTCTGTGTTATTGAATTTAATTAAGCTTCTATTCTGATGTCCTCCTTTCTTCTTCTGTCCCACAGTGTGCATCCCATCTCAGGCACTTCATCTCAATTAGCTCTAGGTCCCTCAACTGCTCTGCCTTTACTGACCAGTATTTTGTGCCATACAGTGGTACTGGACACTCCTCTGTTTTTTACACCTTACATTTTACCTTCTTTGCCATTCTTCTGTCAAACACTATCCCTCGCACTATGTGCCAGTTTTCTGCAGCCCTCTATAATTGGTTTGACCTCCTCATTCAGACTAGTCTTCTGCTCAACCCCCCCTTCCAAATACTTCAAGCTGTCAGTCTGATACACTATTTTCCCTTCTATCTCAATTTTCAGTTTCTTCTTCTGTCATTCCCCATTTACTGCCACTACAAATGTCTTATTTGAACTCCGTTTCATACTGTGCGCCTTTAGTTTTGCATTCCATTTCCCTATCACATGATGACGTTCTTGATCAAAGACAGCCTTTAATGACACATTTTCTGCACACAGCACCTTTGTTGATCTGGTCCCTCTGACCTTTTCACTAATGTAGTCTATCACCAATATGAACAGCAGTTGACACAGAATAAACACCCACTCCCACTACAAACCCTTTTTTGAGTCCTAACACTGTTCATACTTGTGTCACTGAGTCTTTCTACACAGCCAGCACTAATTCTGCCAATGCTTCTGGAACTTTGGACAGTCAAAGAACTGGCCGAATCATCTTTCTTGGGAACTTAAGTATGGGAATGCTCAGTCAGACTCTTTCCTTATCTGCTCAGCTAGCTGTCTCACTGCAAACACTGGGCCAGATATGCTGCATCCTGATCTGAATCTAAACCGCTTATCTCCCATCTTGGTTTCTACTGTTCTGTGTACATGTTTATCAATAACCTTCTCCAGCACTTTCATGCAATGTGACAGGAAACTGATAACTCTGTACTGTCCACAGATGTGAATGTCCCCTTGTTTCTTGCACATTGGCACTAGAATGCTTATTCTCTTGGAATATACCTTTCTCTCTATAGTGCTGCATGCACCCTCTAATATCATTTGTCCCCTAACTCACCCAACATCTTGGTCCTATCTGCCTTGACCTTGACCTCATCTGAACCTGCTGTTTTCCCTGGCTTTATTTTCAACAGAGCTGTTCCTACCGCTTCTTCTGAAGGCTTCTGTTCTTCTTTCATTGTAGGCTGAGTGTGGGGGAGTACAGCTTCTGTGGGGTTTTCTTCATTTAGAAATAACTGGAAATATTAGTTCCATCTACTTTGATGTGCTATGTAGCTGTTGAGGAGGTTCTGCTGGCATCTCTTTTGAAGAGTGTTTAATGACTATCTTTCCTTATGTTTCTGTCTTTGCCTTACAGCCTGATACAGTTTCTTAGCGCCATCTGTACAGTCACTTTCCAGAATTTGGTTGAGTGCCTCTATGCCTTGTTCATTCCTCTTTCAACTGCTTTCTTAGCCTCTTTATTAGCCAACACATATTAATTACTAGTGTGATTCATCTTTTTTTATCTCTCATGTTTTCCTGCACTCCTTTTTATTTTGATTACTTCCTGGGCTTCTGCATTCCACCAACAACTTTCTTTATATATGTTGGCTTCTTTACCTGGCATGGCTGCATATCTGTAATATTCTCCACATATGCTGTTTTCAGGCTCTGACATTCTTCTTCTTCAACTCCACTCCATTCCTCTTCTTCCTGATGTGCTACAGCTCTGAGTAATTCCTAGAACTCTTGTGCTTTCTCTCCTGTCAAAGACTAAGTTGTCAGCCTAATCACTGTTGAACTTAGAGCCTTCCCTGACCTTCACTTACAGCTGATTGTGGTAACCAGTGGTTTATGCTGTTGGCCACCTATTTCACTGGGGGTTGACTTTGCAGTCAGTGATTCTAACTCAGTGCCATTTTCTTACTAGAAGAAAGTTTACCTGAATTGCAGGTAGGTCATTTGACATAAATGTTAAGGATTTCCCACCCCAAGCAAAAGTTACAAGGTTTGATTCTGACCTCCAACCAATGCCTGTGAGGAGTTTGCGTGCTCTCCCTGCGATTCTGTGGGGTTCCTCCCAGCTTCCAAAAACATGCTATTGTCCCCACCTCAAACTCACCTAAGAATGGAATTGTAGGTAGCAGAATAGATGCTAGATAATACAGTTCAGTGGAAGAATTGTATAGACCAACTGCTTTGGGCATCAACTGTGGTGCACGATATCCTCTAGATAGCAGAACATGGATCATAGTTTGTACACTGTATTAAAAACATCCACTCAATGGTGTAACATTTGGTTGTACGTAGTTGTCAAGGTGACTTTTTTCTTTAAGTCAGACCTAGGAAAAAAGATCATGGCTCTCCCAAAAATGAGCCGTCGCTCTACCTCAGATGTACAAAATTATCATTAGAAAATCAGAAATGTCTTTTTTGCCAGATGGACGTTTTAAATGGGTGAATAAAGAAGTCTTCTGCACCCCCTGTGTAGAGTGATCCACCTTTCATACCACCTAGTAGTTAATAAGACAAATACAGTATTGCCAGTATTAGGAGAAAAGGCAGACATGTTTCTTGCACAAAAATATTTTCTTTCCTCATTTCTTCAGTGACTTCTGGAAACAAAAAAAAACAACATTTTTTTTTATTTTATTTATTTATTTAAATTGCTAAAATCTGAGCAATTCAAGCCCTTTTCTTACTTGAAAAAATGGCATGCAAAGACTAAGCAAATATCAAAATAACACAAAACTATATTTTTATGTGTGTATAAATGCATGTGTGAGTGTGTGTGTGTGTGTGTGTGTGTGTGTGTGTGTGTGTGTGTGTGTGTGTGTGTGTGTGTGTGTGTGTGTGTGTGTGTGTGTGTGTGTGTGTGTGTGTGTGTGTGTGTGTGTGTGTGTGTGTGTGTGTGTGTGTGTGTGTGTGTACATATATATATATATATATATATATATATATATATATATATATATATATATATGTATATAAATACACACACTCACACATGCATTTATACACATACATAAAAATAACACCAAAAGTGTGATAAGAGACCTTGGGACACAGGTGGACAGTAGTCTCTCCTTTGATAATCACATCATCACAGTAGTCAGGAAATCCTTCTACGTGGCACACCTCATCACAAAAGGTTTCTCATCCAGAAAATAAGAGGTCATTGTTCCCCTCTACTCATCAGTCATTAGACCCATTATAGAGTACAACGCCCCTTTTGGTATGTACCTCACAAGACATCTCCAACAACTGGAAAGGCCGCAGAAATACCTCACAAAGAGGATTACTTTTTGGCATGCCCTACGCTGACCGTCTCAAAAAACACCAACTTTACTCCGTCGCATATCGCCTACTCAGAGGTGATCTCTGCCTAACATACAAAGCTATGTCAAACCCAGAGCTGTTGGACATGCTCCACTTAAAGAAATCCCAATCCCTCCGAGCTACATGCTCTAGGGACCTAAACCTTGTCACTACAATAAACAGAACATGCTGGAGGGATAGATTCCTGTCCCAGAGACTTTCTATACTCTGGAATAAACTACCTATCTATATAAAACAAAGCTCCTCATTAGCACTCTTCAAGAAAAATCTTGATGATTGGATGGGAAATAGGAAATTCACCCCGGGGATCACCTCTGTGGCTCTGCTCGACAGTGGCACAGGGAAATAATTTTCTTGGGTGGCAAAAGCCAGGGTACCTTTTTGGCTGGGCTTTTATAGGCCCCAGGGCCGATAGCCTAGTACCTACCTATGAACCTATAGTTGACAAAATTCTAACCAGAAAATATATAGGCCTGAACATACAGCTTCATAGGCAAGACAGAGCTTTTTACATGGCTTTTACATCGTTTAGTGCTAACTTCTAATCTCAAGACTTTCTGAAACATCGAGTAAGCTTGCACCTTAGTTTCATCTTTTCCATAGTGTCTATACTTTGCCATTTATTGTCCTCTGTCAGTCTCAGTCATAGTGGAAGTTTCTCAGCAGTCAATGGTCTGCCAAACATCTTCTGCCATATATCTGTGCAATGTGATACTTTTATCTCAGTTATTCTGCTGAGTGTATGTAATGTATACTAATCTGTTTGTCTTCTTCCCCCTTTAAATTGCAAGGCAATGTAAAGAAATATCCTTCCACTTTAGAACAGTAGCTAGAGAAAAGCAGATTAATATTTAGACCATTTATGTTGTGCTTTTTGATAGCAATTCACTCAAAAAATGGCTAAAAATGTTTATATCACTCCAAACAAAGGTCACTCTTTAGTGGTTGTATCTGCATCGTATATGTAGGTTTTCAGATGACCCTTTATATATCTTACACTAAGCACATTGATGTGTTTGCGATCACAGACATCTAAAAACTTGGCATGCCTTAACAGGTTGAAAAATTAGAGTAAAGTGAATGCTGGTCTAGTATGTGTCAATGTGTTTTTCGTGGATGGATTTCCTCAATGATCCAAAGCAGCAGTTTTCATTATATTAATAATTGCACCTAGCCCGAGTAGTAGATATAGAAGAGTGAATAGGACTCGCAGCTCTAGCACTAGCTGCAATCTGATTGCTCAGATGGGATAAGAGATGTCAGTGCATTAACGTAAACCTTGTTCACTAATACTTATAAAGGCAGATGAGTAGGAACATCATCTACTATTCACACCTGACTCTGAGAAATAATATTGTCTGTGGGTCATGATCATTCATGCTCATTTTAAATGCAGGAATATGACATTCAGCAAAGTCATGTCTAGGAATGGAATAAATTTAGTTTCAAAGTTTCAAGCTGGAATGAACATTTTTTGGTAATGTTTATGTTTTAAGAAATAATAGTCCAAAAATTGCTTTCAGTGGTTCATCATCTAATGCACTTTTTTCCTGGATGTCATAGTCATCCTCACTTTTAGTAAGCGACAGAAAATGGATTTTTTTTTGTACCTGGTTAGTATCTTAATGTGTACATTACTTTAATCCATACTAACCTTTAGATGTCATAATGACTTTGATTATTTTTTGTTTTGATTTTGTTGTGTTATTGTTAAGAAACGTGCCTTCCCTTTTCTGACTGTATTTGTTGTTTTCTTAAGCTGTTTTCCTCTTTGACTTCCTCATTTGTTATACAAGTTATAGCCTTTAATCATAATATTTTGCACACTCATGTAATCTTATTTTTATTATCTACCATTATTTTACTATTTTGTGTAGAATTGCACATATTTTCTGGGGCAACATGTTGTCCCATTCACAAAGATACAAATGAATATACTTACAAATAATATTCTACACATGAGAAAGCTGCCCCATTAATATTATTGTGGTAGCACAGTCAGACTTATGGGGTAGAGTTTAAAAACAAAACAAAGTACAACTCAACAGACTGAGGTCTTAGTAATGGCACTGGTGAAACAGGTGGGGGTGTGGTACTGAAACAATGCCTACTTGTTAGATTCCTTGAATGAGACTGGAATACATTGAAGCACTTTACAAGGCAGAGTAGGGTATTTGAAGGTTACATCATTCACAGAAAAGGGTGACTCACTTCACAAAGGTCAGTTGTACACCCTTTCCTCTTGGATATCTCATGCCATCTGCACAGTAGAACATATACTCATGAAGTGAAAAAATAAATAAATAAAAACAATTGTCACATGGATGACAATAAAGCTCATGGGACATGCAACTATCAGCCACAACAGAACAAATCAACCATAGGGATATTGTTCCTAGGGGAAAGAATAAGTCTGTGCTGTAGCCCCGGGGAAAGGTGGAGTCTTGCTGAACATATGGGTCCAGAGTCAAACAAATAATAAAGTGGAAGCATGTCATGCAAATTGAAAGAGAATCCAGCAGTGCCAGTATAGTGCACTAACCATCTCTGTCCAGAACTCCCTCTGTACACCACTGCAGCACTTTGTGTTTCTTTTTTTCCGATCATTTGTAAGCATGGGTCTTCAAATATTTGACACCCTGACAAAGTAGAGTTATACGTGATGCAATCTCTGCCTATTACTCACTACAAACAGAATGTACATATGTAAATACTTACTAATTGGAATTTTCTGTATTGCCTTCCACCTCTCATTAGATACTACTAGTAGAACAAATGCCTGTTCTACACTTGGTATAATATTAGTATGGCAGTAATGTGCTGTTGTGATGTAAATATTGCTGTAATGTGCTATTTGACAGTGTAACTACTTCTCCGTCCCACTAGATACTACTAGTAGAATGTTGCTAATTTGAATAGTATATATAGTCTTTCATCTCTCACTACACAGAAACTACTAGTAGAACAATGCTTTTTTTCTATACTTTGTTCATAGGTTCATAGGTTCATACTAGGCTATCTGGCCTGGGGCAATTATAAGCCTAGCCCGATTCTGTATGGCTTACGCCACCCCTTGATTTGAGTATACTGTGCCCTTTTTGAGGTTTAGTTTACTGTGCCTCTGTCTAATAGTGACACGGGTGTAATCCCTGGGACAAACCTACGATCTCCCATCCACTTATGAACCTATGAACCATAAAGTGAATGATATCTCTAGGTTGTATTATTTCTGCTTTACACAGTACAGCTTCCTCATCTGTATTAATGTTAATATACACACAACACCACATGCAGGCTGTATCATTTTAATTACTTGACATGTTGTATTCATTTAGCTATCATTAATCCATTACATATTAATAGACACAGACTTGAAAATTCAGTACTAAACTGGGGTTATTATGGATGTTGTGACTTGTTCCCAGACACTGTATGCCAGTGTTGGAATTCAGAATCAAACAAATGTACCAGCTAGATTCACAGACCACTATCTCTTTGTATTGATGTTTTGTAAGAAATAATAAAAGTTAGACAAATGTTTTTAAAACATTTATAACGAGATGTTGTCTACTTGCATTCTTTCTGACTATGACTAAGATGTAAAACTTAATTGGAAATGTTTCCATCTAGCTTGTCTATTTGACAGAAATGTCTCTTTTCACTTGAATAAATCAAAAGGCTTTGACTTGTTTAAATTTATCTTGAAATACAATAAGACTACCTCAGGTCATTTTCCTTTAGCTGTGCATATTTGCGTTTTAGTAATTGTATATTTTACATTTAATTGAAATGTCTGCTAGCTGCAGTTATGTTGAGATGATTGTTTTAATATGCATCTTTGTTGAAGAGCTGCTCTACCCATATTACCAGTGCAGAAAAAAAAGAATATCTAGTAAACGAACAATGCAATTAATGCACAAATTTAGTGCGAGTACATATTTTCACCTCTCTGTTCTTATTAGGCAAAAAGTGTTTTGAGCTTATATTTGTACCTCCATAAATCTCTTCAGGAAAGGTCAATATGTAGCCTATATAGTTAAGTATACTCTGTGAAATTCTTGCATTTCCTAAGAAGATAAATTTTTTCTTGTATGATTATATTATTACTATTCTGCATGTATCTAGTGACTCTACTACAGATACTTTTGACTTTTTATTCTATTTGGATATTACAATTAAATGGATATATGAAATTGTATTCTATAATATGTAGCACATGGAACATAATGATTGTGCTTAGAAGATGTCAACTAGACAAGCTACTTATCTACTACTAAGAGTGTCATGTTACAAAGTGAATTAAAATAAAACTATAAAAAGGGATGTGTATTATGCTTGAGGGATTCCAGAGATATGAAAAAAATTGTTTGTGGAGGCACGATACTCCAATTCCTTGACATTAATTAAAAAACAATTACATTATTATATGAGAGCCAATAGATATAATCATGGATCAAGTCTAAAAAACTAATAGTCTAATTGACCAATTGTAACTAAGTTAAATTATGAAAATACTGTTCCACATGACCCAGTCTAAATAGCTGTGAAAGTGGACACAATCTTTGTGGTGTATGAAGCGTGATAATTTCACTCTGGAATTATTTATTTATTTATTTATTTGACATTTGTTAACTGGGTTGGTCCAGTTGAGCCAGAGGCTCATTCTCAGTGGAAAACCGAGGAGAAAAGCTCCAGTGATTAAAATAATGATCATAGGAACATACAGATTCATAATAAACAATACATTCAGAGTTTTGCATAATAATCCTTAGTGAAAAAGATGCAATAAGGAAGTTACATTAGTAAATACAATAGAAAAAAAAATAAAAAATAGGATGTTTGTGAACAAAAAAAAAAAAAATTGTGATTCTGTAAAAAAATGACATTTTGATATTAGTATATATCTATCACAAACTACGTCTAGCTCAGAATTGGTAAGGGGTGAAGAGAGTTGAGGACATAGCAACAGGAGTATAGTGCAAGAGTGTTAGTGGAGATAGGATACTGTGCAAGAGTAGTACAAGGAGACATTACTGGATAAAATAAAAACAAAAGAACAAAACAAAAGAAAAAAAAAAAACAAAAGAACAAACAAATAGAAGTGGTTAATGGGATGTGTCCTGAAAGAGTTTGATAGAAAATACATATAAAGGGAGATATGGTGTTAGCAGAAGGATAGTGGTGATATATAAGTGAGTGAGGTGTTTGGGAAAGGGTTGTGGGATAGAGTTGAAAGGGGTGAAAGGAATAAGGAAACAACCTTGATATCCACCTCTCTGCCTTCGTTTTGAGTGTGTATATAGCATCCACAGTGAAACAGCACCAGGAAATGGAAACGGCTATATATGTTGCAACTCTTCACACACAACAAAGACAGACTGAAGTGTTTGACAACTCCTATGCATTCTTTTCTTTGAAACTAGTACATACATGCAGCTGTAGCTCTCTCTGCTACAAATAATTACTATCAGTAAATTAATTAGTTAAGTATTCTCAACATGGATGTCAAGATTCACCTCTTGAGCTTTAATTCACTGTGGACTCAAGGTCTCAAACATATACAAAAATGTAAAAAGTTTATTATTATGTTATGCATGTTTTAAAACCATTATAATTGGGACTTACAAGGTAGATCATTTGGCAGCCTGTACAGAAGAGCTTTGACAGAGCTTTTGCATCTTTGAAAGATGTAACATATTTTTCAATAATATGTTGTTTGTCTTCTGTTAGTATTCCTCTGCAGTATTGTTTCCAGAGCTCTGTCAGTACAGATTTTTTGTAAATGATATGGGGCTGTAGTCCTCTTGCAAAATACATTAAATAAATTACACACTCAAAAAAACATTATTTAAGGAACATTCTCAGAAATTAAGACTTAAAACAGTTACCATCTCTCATTCCAATGAAGGTAAGAGATAACACACTGCACCTTTTATTTTAGAATATTTGAGTTTTTAGTGCCTCACTAAGTTAAAATTAGAAGGCCAGACCTTTATCTGAGTTGTCTATGTGAGGCAGATAGGTAATTATAACAACAGATATGTTATACGGAATTATGAGAAATTGTGGATAAAAAGTGTAGACTAAAAAGACCAGATTTAAATACATATAATAAGCTAATGTGGAACACAATGCAGAGTTTTTGACTATTCAATATAAATAAGAGAGAAGTGGTAGGTGAGGAATCTAATTCTTTAATAGGTACTGGAACTAAAACTGGCGTGGCATTTGCTCTCTCTCCCAAAGTATTGTAGTGCAAGTTTTTAATAAAACTTTCCTGCACAGAAAGATGGCAAAAAGTTTGAGCTCATTAAATAACGTTGCTTATTTTTATGGAAATAAAATGTAAGAAAAGACCAAAATGGAAATATGGAAATCACTTCAGCAAAACCTTTATTAATTTTTCAGTCTCTTGTATAACTAATTGCTTCATTGCTGGAACTTTATTTTATAGAAGAAATGATTGATGACTGTTATGGGAATAAAAAAGAAACATTACAATCGTAGAGCTTTGGTTTATTAAAATAGTTTAATGACAGCTTGTCGATCATCAATGTTGACAGGCAGCATTGAACTAAAGTGGGCATATAATTTAAGAGGTATTTTAATTTTTGATATTAATTGCTATCAGAATCAAACTAATATTATAGACTTTTTTCTTTTTTCTTATGTGACAGAAACATATTCTGGTCAGAAAAACTGTTAAAAGAATCAGTGACTTGGGAATGTGCCAAAGGTCTTCAACATTGGAATTATGGTACCACAGGTATTAGCTTTGCATTTAATGGTTATTAGCAGAGTATTGAATGAAAACATTTTAGTTTGGTGTGTATTAACAATAAAGGTCATATTTTATTCACACTTTGTATTACAGACACAGAATTCCTCTATTCCTTTCCCGTTTATCTTTCCTGTGTCAAATCTCTGCTGAACAGACAGCTGTTACCCAACATTTTGTACAGTGCATACTGATCTTGAAGACTAAACTAGTGCAGGTATTGAAAAAAATGCAGCCAAATATTGACTTACTTTAGAGTTAATGAATTTTAGTGCTGTGGGTATGATTCTGCAGGTGAAGCATATGTTATCATTTTAAGTTCCAGGAGGTGCACTGTAGTGAAGTAAGCCTGAAAATGAAGTTGTCACAGAATATCATCAGCTGCCCTTTTAAATCAGTGTCCCGCTTTGTCAAGTTTGCATCACTCCTTCAGCTTCAGTAATTCTGTTTTACACATGTAAAATTTTGAGTGAAGTAGGGTTTGACACATTCTTCTTTATAAGTAATTGCCAACATGCTCTATAAACCGTAACTGTTTTCAGTTACACAGCTTGCTGAGACATCCTGGGCTCATGTCAATATTTAAACACTGGTAAGCTTATGTAGTTTAAAAAAAAAAATGCCAGATACCAAGACCCAATTCTCATTAATTATATGTTGTCATTGACTAAGGTATTGCACATACCAGTGCTTCAATGCATTTTTAAGAGATATATTCTGTTATTTACTTGTTTTAAATCATATTCAATAATTAAGGCAGATGAAGCTCAGTGTTTTTTTTTTTCAGATAGTAAAACTTTTTATATATCGTACTGGAATGCCTTTAGCTTTGCAAGTAATAAGACATTCCACTTGTAAGGACCTTAAAGTGATTTCTGCCTGACTCATTTGGTCAATATCTGAATGTGGTATACTCTGTTGAAAGGAATATATGTAAATGCATTTAGAGTTATTTAGCCATTCTTGAGTATCCTGATATGCAGGAATACGTTAGCTAAGCTGCTAATGATGGATTTATATCACAAGATCAAAACGTTAAAACATCGAATACAATAACATCGAACTGTTAACCTCGAAATCTGAAAACTTTGAAAGCTCTGAACAGCGAAAACAGAAACTCTAAATAGCAACGGTCGGCCATCTGCACACCCGTACTACCTGAACTAATAAAGTTAGCAAACAAAAACCACACCTGTGTAATCGTCACAACACCATCCAGCCATCAAATCACACTAAGCTGCAAACATGTCTGTGAAGTATTGTAAAGTTCACAACTGAAAGTAAATGTTAAACGCAATAGCAGCAAACAACGATAACCACACTATGTACATTAACCAAAGTATTTACATTAGGTGGTATGTTTTAACACTGTGATCACTAACAATCTTTTTCTAATTGCCACACCCCCCCAATTAAATATTAAGAACTCCGAGATTGCACCACAGTGGAGGAAATAGCGAAGCCGTGGAAATGGCCCACCAAATTCTTACCTGGGAAAGAATTTGATGTTCCGTGGCTTCACTGTTGTCAGTCTTTGAGGTTTTGGGTTCGATATTATAACATTTGAAGTTTTGAGACTTTGATGCTATGATATACACCTGCTAATGATTGTTGGTGTAACTCACATTATAGATTTTTAATTTAAATACATGTGAACAAGCTTGCTCAGACTGTGTGTGTTTGTGTGTGTGTGTGTGTGTGTGTGTGTGTGTGTGTGTGTGTGTGTGTGTGTGTGTGTGTGTGTGTGTGTGTGTGTGTTTGACATAATGTCATCTTAGTCAAATTTTCAGTCATTTAGCCTTATCAAGACTAGAAGCTGGCAGATGTATCTAATTCATCGTGTCCATTAAAAATAGAGAAAAAGTATGTGTCTGTATTTAAAAATATAGCTGGAATTTCAAAGAACTGTAACTTAAGTACCATTAATTTCTGAATCTGATTATTTCTTGAGTACGTATTCAACAAACAAATGATAATATAAATAACATTTTTTGCAAACCTGTGAAGGAAGGCTACAGATCAGCACCCTGTAGTCCTTTATTTAGCATCACAGGATCACACACTGAACAAAGGCATCACTTATCACTTCTCACTGCCTTCTTCTCACTGTGTGAGATGAGCTGAAATCATTTTCAGTTTAATTAACCTTTATTATGCAGGAGCAAACCGAATACAGTCCGCCACCCTGCAAACCACAACAGTCAGTATGCATGATCTTACAAATTCAAGACAAATGTATAAATCTCATGATAGTACAGTAAAAAAATATATATATTACAACAATACCAACAGTCATAGCATTACAGGATGTTCACATATGATTCTAAACAAATTTGTGACAGCAAAGGACATAAAGCAAAACATACCACTAAACCATAGGTTATCTTGAGAAGTAGCATTTCTTGAATGAATACAGACCTTGGCATTCTAGTGAGAAAAGTGCAAGTTATTTAGATGTAGAATTGTGTTGATTTATATTTCAAAAAAAGATTTTGCTTTCCATAACCTCTGCAAACATCACTGAGACTGCATTTAAGCATCATGGACTAGAATATGTAATACCAAACAATATATTTTCTTTTTCCTCATCTTTGTCCTGGTTCTAAGTACAGTACATGTAATGTTTTTATTTCTTTTCATTTAGCCACCAAAATGAAGTTGTTGTAGTAAGGCCAATGGAAAGAAAACATTTGATTATGGGTTTAGGTAGCATTCTTCTTTGTAATATAAGGCCCATTTGTGCTTTGTAGCTATGTGACAACAAGCCATATAGTATTTCTGAATGCAGCACATTATTTAATGCATTTTAAATCTACCTTTGCTGTACTACAGTTTATATACAAGCATATTACGCCATATAGTAAGGTTAGTATATTTAATGAGATGCCTTCTCAGCAAATATTATCCTTGCTGTACTAGTCAACTGTTTCATATTTTGCATTCCAGGAGACATAGCCACCAGCGAGACTCAGGTAAAACACCTGTGTGGGTAAATAAAGGGTACATGTTGTCGGTTATCATTCAACACTGACCATGACATAATGGCACAGGCTGACCATTGCTTTGCTTATGAAACACACAGCACTGATTAGGTACTTTTAATATTATTTATGAACTCACTTGATGCCAGTCAGGGCATTTAGTTATATCACTAAATAGAAAGTTTAGTCTTTATACTAACAACATACTGCAGTCAATTAAAAATATTTACCCTCTCCACAAAATGTGATGGCAACATAAGAAATATGAAATTATAAATATGTAGCATGTAACAAGAAAAAATCCTTGTGAGGTTTCAGTTTGCATAAGTGTCATCTCAGGTAGCTCAGCTTGGAGCCTTATTCTTAGCTCACAGAGAGAGGAAGAGTTATAAAGCTAATTAACAGCTGCTTCTGTCCACTTCACCATGGGAAAACTTGCATTAAGTTTATTCACAATGCATTAGGTGGTCTGCCTTAGTAACATTAACAGAAATAGCCATAGAACATTTGCAGCAAATAAAATAAATTTCATATACAATAATAAGTTTTAGCCAAGCTTATAGTATGTCAACCAATCAATCAAAACAAAAGAAAAAAACCCAGTAACGAATACAGGGACTTTTCAGCTGGTCAGACTGTGAGAAAATACTTTTCTTTTAGTTTTATTAAACATTTAACTACAGATAATAGCTAATTATTATTATTATTATTATTATTATTATTATTATTATTTCTCTTTGTATCATACTTTGCATTATATTAATGCTACATAAGCTGTTTTCCAAAGATTTTGGAAAATTCAAATTATGATATATAATGTGAAAGTTCAAATGATCATGGGAAATTATGTATATTGCAATTTCCACTCAGCAGAATTAACAGAATGTAAGTCATAGTTACCTAAGAGGATTTCAGTAAAGCAAACAATACTGGCCAATAAGGCTGGATCCATTATTTATTTTTCCTAAGAGGATTTCAGTAAAGCAAACAATACTGACCAATAAGGCTGGATCCATTATTTATTTTTCCTAAGTGCTCTCTCATTAATTTTATTTGTTTCAAAATACAGTAATATCTATGTGAGTATAAAGTGTTCACACTAATATTCAATAACTGGTATCCTTATTAAAAATATGAAGCACACGTATATTTTATTATCCTTTAATATTTTATTCTGATCATATATGTATGCCTGATGTTGATATCTTCGTTTCCTGTATCCTGCTTTGTTGGAGATGACAAATAATTCAACACCAACATTACCTTCTGCATTTGACCATAATACCTGACCATAATAACTGTTATATGTTTCCCTAGCATCTGAGCTATTCCTATTTGCTTTTGTGGCTCAAAATATTTTTATTCCAAAATAGATCTAGCTTATCAGAGAAATATATGCCATGGAGATAAAACCTGGATCTTCTAGATTAATCAGTAGAGTTGGAGTTGGTATAATGGTTAAGGTGTTTATCTCACAAACACAAAATGCAGCATTTGATTCTCACCTTTGAAGGAAATTGGCTGAGCATAAAATAGGCCACTAGGGCAGATAACCTAGTACTTACCTTATAAATCTTATTCTGCTTGGTTAGTATGAGGTTTAAGGTATTTACCTTGGACAAAATAGCTGCATGGTTTGATTTGCTAGGTTTAAAATGGTATGCAAGTGTAGTTAGTCTAGTATGAACCTATGAAGCTGTATCTTTTGGCATATATTTCTCTGAAGTGCAAGCAAACATTGAAGGCTTATGGCTGACTAAGGTTGCAGATGATTGCAAGCTGGGGGTTATCATCAACTTCCTTGCAAACACAAGAATTCTTCAAGAAGTCCCATCTCTGACTACCAAATGGTGCTAAAGTTATGGTCTTAAATTCAATTCTAAGAAATGCACAATTGTACCCTTTGGGAAGTCTGCCATCTGGGCTAATTACATAATGCACCCCTAAGATTCGACCCAGTGGGCAGTGATCTCGGTACACACACAGATAGTACCCTTACCTTTGACCACCATGTGACTACAGTGGTAAGGAAATCCTTATATGTTGAGCAACTTATAAATAAGGTAATGGCATCTAGGTATAAAGAGATCATTATCTGACTGTACTCTGCCCTTATCAGACCAATCATTGAGTACAATACTCCTTCAGTATGTACCTGACCAAGCACATGCAACAAAGTGAGTAACTCCAGAGGTTCCTTACAAAATGAATACAAGCTGTAACAAACCTGCCTTATGCAGAGCACCTTAAAGACCTTTCCCTCGACTCAGTGTTCTATAGATTGCTGAGGGGTGATCTATACCTGGCTTGCAAGGCATCTGCAAGCCAGACATATGAATCTCCTGCACATCCATAAGTCCAACAGTACTTTAATACTAGGTCAAAGTACTTGAATTTTGTCTTTGAATTAAAAAGAACATGCTGGAGAGACAGATATGTGTCCCAGAGACTGCACCTCGTATGGAACAGGCTTCCCATCCATGTAACGCTGAGTTCAATCTATTACCCAATATTAGTGCAACTTAGACCAGTGGATGGGATTAGGAAATTTACACCTGGCCTGGCACCTATATCCCTTATGGACAGAGGTATCTTTTAAATGCCTTGGCCTCAATGTCCTCTTTGGATACAGGATGTCATTATTCTCTTGATAAATCTTGGCTAGGCTTAGAAAGGCCACCTGGGTCATTAACCTAGTGACAGTCTCTGAGTTTATGAATCCATGAAACATTTGAATTTATTTACATAGCTTTATAATCCAGTTTCTTAACTCATTCTGTCATTGCAGTCTATTTCCTCTGAAAATCCTCAGTACTCTTTTGCCACTGATTCTCTTTGGATAGAAACTGAGGACAAACTTTACTTTTGTTTCTCCCAGATGTATATAAATATCAATGCTTTTTCTTCCTTTAATAATCATACCTATGTTATACATAGCTCCCATCCATCCACCCACCCTTTTTCCAGAAGCCCACTTTAGCCATTACTGGGTCATAGAGATACCGAAGACTTTCCCAACTGCCAGTGAACAAATGGGGTTTGCTGTTCATTGTGGACAGGCCAGCAGTGCAGTTTAAAAGGCACATGCACACACACACACACACACACACACACACACACACACACACACACACACACACACACACACACACACACACACACACACACACACCGTTCAGTGGTTTAGATGATTCAGTCAGCTTACTTCATGTTCTTGGGAGGTAGGTGGACCTTAGAGCACCAAGAGGGAGGATATACAGACTGCAGAGAAGACAAATCAAACTGGAGAACCACTTACTGTGAAACAGCAGTGTTACTCAATTCATGTAAATAACACAGTTTTTATGTGTTTTTTCCACATCAGCAACTTTACAATTAATGTTTGCCTGTTTATCTGCAAATAGATCAAGATATATGTAAAGGCCAATATTAAATATTTGATTTCTAAATTATAACAGTTATAATGATCCTTCCTATCTGCACTATTTCTGATTTCTTATATTTCTTCATATCTCCTGAAAAAGTAATATTTGAACAAGTATAATGATATGAGTGAGAAATAAAGTATGTACAATGTGCATTTATCATCCTACACTTTATGTCATCAGCATATTTGGACACATGGATTTATTCACAATGGTGTCTAATGAATAAAGTGGAAAAAGGATCCATGATAAAACAAAGTGACAGGACTACTGGATCTTACAGTAAAAGAAACCCAAATAAATATAAACAATAAATGAAATACAGTACATGCACCAAAAATAATAAACCAAGGAAGCATTCTTACAAAAGGTAGGCCACCCTGCACCCCTTGTAGAAGACTTTGCTACCTCACTCTTACTTTTTTAAATATCCTAACTCACACAATTTTAGACAAAGAGCTGACACCATAAGCATGAAAAAATGTTTCTGCTTGAATTATGTAAGTACAAGCAATAAACCTTCAACATATTTAGCATAAAAAAACAGAAGTAAACCAAAAGTAATTGTAAAGGTAATTTATTGTTAGTGCTGGAATAAACAGAGGCCAATATTCACAGCCGTTTGCACAAATGCAATAGGGGTATTCCTGACACCTACAAATGAGCATAGTAAAGGTGAGATTCATAGAGGCCATTTTCGCTAATGTGAAAGGCCTTAAAAATAATGAAATGTAAATGAGAAATGCTGTAAATTGTGTTTTGCTAATGAGGGAGTTTTGAATTTCATAGTCCGACATCCCTGCAGTATGTACTATTGCAAATCCTTTGTAAAAATGATGCTTCGCCTTTGATATTGGAGTTGCCCTCAGCAAACTCGTTTGTCTGAGTATTCACAAGCACTTCCCTGACACAGAAATTAATTAACTCCCCCAGCAAACCCTTCATTAGATTGTATTAAGTATGCACAAGCACTAAAATGACATAATAAATTATTTTGCCCAGACTTTTCCTGGTACACAAATGAATTATTTCCCCCATTCACCCCTTCGGTAACATTTACTATTATGCACAAGCCCCAAAATGAAACATTCACCGAACTGACCATTTCAGTAACATGCTCTAGTATGCAAAAGCACTAAAGGGAAACATTTCCCCAAGTGACCCCTTCAGTAACTTGTCCAGGTTTGTATAAGCACCAAAATCAAATAGTCACCAAAGCAAACCCCTTCATTAATATGTTTAGGTATGCACAAGCACTAAAATGACACATTTCCCAAAGTAAACCCTTCAGTAAAATTGTCCAGGTATGCAGAAGTATCAGCTAATCCCCCCTTGCATCTCTGTATTTTCCCTGAAAACTGCTGCTCACTTGTGGAAGTTCAGGACTATTTGCAAATGTTGTATGCAGATTAGCTCATTATAGATTCATGTCTATGTACTGAACTCATGTGCATATGTCTAAATCCTCTGAGCAGCATAGCAGCTGCCTTCCTATCACTTATGCTTTAATCATCTTATACTTTTGCAATTGGGGGCATGTTCATAAAAAGTCCTCTGCATTACTGTGTTCATACTGAAAGTCCAAAATTTCCATAACCACATAGTGCTGCTCTTCACGGATCACAATTATGAAAATGCAAAGCCCTAGACTATGAATACCACCCACATACTTACAAGTGCTCATCAGTGACATAACCACATGTTTCCTGTGTGGAAGTTGGGGTTTAAAACCTATATCATCTTCAGCACCTGCATCTTTCTGGTCTGACTCATGAGAGAGAGATGCACATTCCCTGTCATCATTCTTCCAGATAACAAAGATAAATCGAAAATGCCCAGTCTGTACTCAGACAAACCTCACACTGCCATTGCTTGTAACACTACTTACTATGATATGCATACCTATAATATCTTCAAACACTAGCTTTAGGATTCAGAAAGATTATCACTGCCAGAAATAAGTGAGCAATGCTCAACTGCCAATTAATGTAAAGACAATAATCTCAAGAAATGGTAAAGTGACACTTAGAAATATATTACTATCAGATCATAACATTTCTGATTCACATTCTGCACCGTCACACCTAACTTTGCTGGTGTGCTCTCTACTAAACCATGAATCTTGGTTGTGCAGACATCTTACACTATCCATACTCACATACAAATACCCATGTGCACTCACACATGCTCTCAGATATCCACACCATGCACACACACATCTAGGTATCAACAGTATGCCACTACAGACACTCACACACACAGAACCATGCACTGATCAATCCATAAAAACATTGACCTATAGACACATGCATATCTATGCACATATGTATACACATACACACACACACACACACACACACACACACACACACACACACAAACACGCACACATGCACACACGCACACACATGCACACACACACACACACACACACACACACACACACACACACACACACACACACACACACACACACACACACACACACACACACACAAATGCATACAGACAACACGCACACCCTACTTGGGAGAATCCATTCATAGGAGTAAATGGGTATTGGCAGCCAAAAAATGGTGTACAATTTTTCCTCCTTGCAAGCAAAATAACATGACAGAGCAATTCATTTGGAGACAGTATTACCTCCAGTTAAGAGCGATCATAAGATCACAGGATCATAGTATCATAGAAGGTTACTAGACTAACATCCCTAGGGCCCTGACAAGTATAGCTAAGTTCAACCCATGTTCCCAAGGGTGTATTGTTCAAGCAGACACTAAAATCAGCACCTATTGCCCCTGTCCAAGAGGAACACAGTTGGAATTCTGGTTATCCATCCAATCATCCAAATTACACTTAAATAGGGTGAACAAGGAGCTTTGTTTAACATGAATAGGAAGCCTGTTCCAAAGGTGGGCAACCTCTGTGAGACAAATCTGTCTCTCCAGCAAGTTCTGTTAATGTCACGTACCAGGTTAAGGTCCTTTGTGTGACTGACCTGTGTGCTATTTGACATGCGAATGTGCAGCATTTCCATTAAAGCTATTTCAGAGATTGCTCTATATGCAAGGCACAGGTCACCCCAGAGCAGTCTGTATGACACAGAGTAACTTGACAATGATTTCAGTCTATCCGCATAAGACAGATCTGGAATACCCTGAATTTTGTTTGTAAGGAACCTTTGTGGTGTCTCCAGTTGCTGCAGGTGTTTGGAAAGGAACATACCAAAGGGAGCATTGTACTCTATTATTGGTCTGATGAAGGAAGAGTACAGGGGGGTTATAACCTCTTTTTTTCCTGGAGGCAATGTCCTTACTTATGAGATGAGCAATATAAAATGTCCTTCTTGCCACTATGGAGACATGATGATTGAAGTTAAGGTTACTGTCGACCTGTGTGCCCAGATCTCTCACCACTGATTGTGTGCTTAGGGTATTGCTGTTGATGTGGTAGTTTGCAGGCACATCATCCTTGCTGAAGGGGATGATAATGCATTTTTTGCATTAAGTTTAAGCTGATGGCTTTGGCACCAATTATTAGTCTGCGTAAGACTTTCTTGCAGGATGCTGACATCACTAGGGGTTTCAATGATCGCTTCCAGTTTGCAGTTATCAGCAAACTTTGTTTGACACAGTCCTTTAGCTTTAGCCTGTACTTTGGAGAAGTAGATTCCAAACAGTACGAGTCCCAGAATGGATCCCTGTGGAACACCACTTTTAATGAGTCTGCTGGAAAAAGGAGGTGGAGTCCCCTATTTTAACCTTATGAGTTCTATCAGTGAGCCAGTTTGCAAACCACCTGACAATATATGGGTTGACACTCAGCTGGGTGAGTTTATCAATGAAGCCTTAGTGGGGGATTCTGTCAAAGGCCTTGGCTAAGTCTAGGTAGGCCGTATGCACAGATTTTTTGTCATCTAGGGCTTTGGTGACTGTCTCGAAGAAGCCCACCAAGGTTAACAGGCATGATCTCCCCTTGACAAAGCCAAACTGGGCAGGTCAAGAATTTGTAAGTTTCCTATATCTTTGTAAACAAGGTCCATGATGATTCATTCCATGGCCTTGCAGAAAAGGCTGGTCAGGCTAATGGGTTTATAACTGCTTGGGTCCATGAATGCAAAGGGATGAACGTAGCTGTTTTCCATTCTGCTGGGATGAAGCCCATGCTTAGGCTATGATTAAAAAGTGTGCCCAATGGTGATGCTAATTCCTGTTTTAACCCATGTAAAACACAGCCTGGTATGTTGTCTGGTCCCATAGAGGCTGCGTTTTTGGCATTGGAGAGGCATGTAAGGCCTGTTCCTTTGAGATACTAGGTGGGGGACAAGTGTTAGGGATAGTATGGCGTATATGTGGCTGGGATGGGAGATTGAAGTTTTCACTGAACCTGTCAGCCAACAGGTTTGCTATATCCACAGGTTCTGTATATGTAGTACCATTAACTATGAGTCCAGTGCAAATTTGGGCCTTACCTTTGAGGTTGTAGATGTAACCAAAGAACACCTTGGAATTATCTTTAGTTAGGGAAGCTAATATGGATTCATAGTTTGCTTTGGAGGCATTCACTAGGAGTCTTATTTGCTTGTTTAAGTTGAGGAGGGAGTGTTTCCAATTTTGAGACTGTTCTTTCCTACTCTTAGACAGCAATTTCTTTCTCCTATTGAATTGCCTATTAATGGCAGTTGTCTACCAGGCAGATTTGCTTGAATATCTTACTTTGGTTTCTCAGATACAGCAAGGCCAATATAATTGTACAGGTGCTTGCATAAAGCTTTGCTGCATAACTCAGCATAGGTGTCAGTTCCATATGGTGGGGGAGGGGTTATGAAGCTATTTATGCTGTCACGTAGAAGGTTTTAATTGGCCTTAGAGAAGTTTTTTAGTCTAGTTGTTGCTTGGGTGGGGGGGGTGCTTGTGTTATAGTTACTTCTAGCGAGAATGATTTGTAATCAGATCTCACAAGGGATAGCCCCACACTGGGAATGGTGCATGCTGGTGAGCATCAGATCCAAAATATTTGAGCCCCTTGTAGGTATGTCAACCAGCTGGTCCAGGGCATTGATGTAAACGAAGTCCAGGAACCTTTGGGCAATTGAGTTAGATCATGTATAATTTACCCAGTCACCCAAAACCAGGGTGTTTGGTTGTATCTTGATCGACTCAAGTAGAGCCAAGTAGGCTAAGTGGATGTTCTGATTCATGGAGAGGGTCCTACAGCTGGAAATGACCTGAAGAGGGGTCTTACCTACAGTCAGTTCCACCTAAAGAAATTCAGGGAATTGTGCTGTTTAACCAGTCTGGAGGTGTATTTGTCTGTAATGAATATTGATACACCACCTCCTTTAGTTCTCATGCCTTCAGTTTGTGATCTGAACATGTGGAAGGAAATGTAACCTGGTATAGCTGAGGTGCTCTTCGCAACCTTAAACCAGATCTCAGTGACTGCACAAATGTCAGCATCTTTCAAGGTGAGGACTACTTCCAGTTTGTGCAGTTTCTGGTTTAGACATCTGGCATTTAGCAGCATAAACTTGAGGTTGTTATTAGAGGTTATTTTTATATTGGGAATTTTGTTTTTATGACATTGCCTAAAAAGGTACTATGGGTTGGCAATAGCCTTAGATAGTAACCCAAATACCAGGGGTGACAGATGAAGACCATCTCTGGCAAAACATCGAAGTCTGTTGACCATGTCATCCCAGGCTGACATACACTGGATCCCCTTTGAATGACACCAGAAACTAAGCCAATTGTTAAAGTCGATCATTTTTTTGTTTGTATTGAGGTATCATTATAGGGGAAGGTAAAATGCTGCTAAAGGCTAGGACATACTTGTCTGAGACACATAATCAGAGAGATCAGTCACGCCTCTTTCTATTCATATAGTCCAGTGAGGTACATCTCAAGTTGTTCACACTGACATGAACTATGATGGCATCATAACAGTGCCTGTTATTGAGTGACTTGTGTGGGTGTGTGATGTGGTGGATCCTGGCACCTGACAGACAGCTGACCATGATGTTTTCCTTATGCAGCCTGGTGAGAGAGACATCTGGGTGTCTCACAACTGAGTTGCCTATGACTAAGATATTTGTTTTTGCGTTATGCCATAAGGGTTTGACTGGTGAGATACTGGTGTGTGATATATTATATGTGCTATGTTCTGCAGTGGATGTATTATGTGAATCATGCTTGTGTTTGTGTTAGGGAGGCCTCTGATGTTTAGGTAAATTTCTGGAAAGGACCTCCGCATATGTAGTTTTATGTGTTGTTGATTTGGTAGGTGCAGGAGGTGGTGTGTGCTTGCTGACTCATATCAGGTGAACTGACTGGTGACTGAGAGAGCCTGGATTCTAGGTTCTTGATATGGATCCATCTCTCACATAATAAATTTGCGTGGACTAGAAGAATTGGGTGTATTAGCATTAGCTTCTTGACTGCCACATTGACTTGCTGATTTCTTAGTGAGACCACCTACCATTTTACAGCCATTAACTACATACCACTGTAAAGGTATTGTGATCCCTGAATTGTTTAGGATTACAACACCATGAATCCTTCCAAGTAAAGTTTCTGGCAGTGCAGTAAACGTTTCTGAATCATAACTAATTTTTTTTTTTTTTTTTTTTTTGTTACAAAACAAATCTGTTACATATTTACAAAAAATATATATGTTTGGTTAACATGAGCTTTGTCTATTAATCTCTTGTTGTAAAGCACCAATCATACATTATCCAGAATACAGATTTGCACAAGATCAGAAGTACATTAGTGAGTAAATTAAATGCAGTACATGTTATGCTAATTGTTTATTAATAGTAAAATGCATGATGTAGTAAGTTACCTAAAGCATGATAAACTGAATGGTTCAAAAAAGGCACAAACTCATGAAGAACAATGATTTATGTCATGGTGAATGCCTGTAACAATGTATTCTGCAAAATAAGACATTTGCAATCTCTCTGCTTTTTTCATCTGGGTTTCTGTTATGAGGATGTAATCTACACCTTGGGTTAACCTCACAACAGACAAAAAAGCAGAAATAAAAATGAGTAGAAACATTTATTAACGATGAACTATATGCAGAAATAATGAGAAATAGTTTATTTGATTAGGATGCATTTGTCATCCTGAGTCACTCAGCAGTAAATATACCCTCAGATTCTCAAAAGCTTGCATATGTCTGATGTGCGATCCAGGAACAGCCTGCAGGGGCATGCATGAGGGTTCCTGCACTAATCCTGCATGGAGTAAGCCCTGGTATGCAAATCACCCCATTTGCAGGAGACGTCTATGCAAATGAGGTGATTTTGAAATACAGGAAGCTTGCAACAGTCTGTGCAGGACTAGTGCTATCTGCAGAAATGCACTCTGTTAGTAACCAAGTGCATTTCTTCAAACTCCAAAACGGAGCAGTGACAGCCCCAAATAAAGACTGCATATCATGTAGTAAGCATGACAATGGCCAAGTATAAGGCCATTGGCATAGCAAAAAAATAAAAATTACAAAAATCAACCTTTATGTTTTATTAGCCGATCACGCCTGTTTAAGCGTAGGGCAGTGGCGCTCAAATGGGAATTGGGGGAAAATAATAAAATAAACCTAAAATAAGCAGTCTAACTAAAATCACTATTCTGCCATGCAAGTCAATGGCAGCAGAAAACAACCAGGCCAGTGAGTAGTGGTTGCTAATTGGGGAGGCTTAGTGTGAGACATGTAACTATGCATTAGCAGGCAATCCTATGCAAATGAGGGGAAGGATAGTGAATCCCAGTTTTCCCCAGCATGTGAGTCAGGTCCCAACAGTGTAAGAGTAGGAATAGCTAGGTGCAAGCCTAGTAGGTAGGTGACATCATGGGGGGGTGTCAGGCATACTGTAAGCAGACTGGAGCCGTGTGGCTCGGGATTGCTCCTAGCTTAGCACAGCTAAGCTAGGGTGTGTGTCTAAACCTGCTTAGCACTCTTTACAAAGCCTAAATGTGTGCGCCATGCACCGGGATTTACAGGAAGACAAAAGAAGTTAAACTAGGAAATAGCAGCAGTGTACACATTTGAGCACTCTGTTTGCATGGCGCGCACATGGGCTTAAACAGGAAGACAATGGGAAAGGAAAACAGCATTAGGAAGTTAATCAAGGAGAACTAGCGTAGCTGGCAGGTGAAATGTATCAGAATCAGCCAATTACACAGGCAGCAGACCAGCCCAGCCCAGAACACTACTATAAACTATGCAAATACCTTCCCCTCTGGTTTTTCCCACACTCTACACCATTGGTGTAAACAAGCAGGGAACTATTAACACCCAGTACAGCAAGATGATAGGGGCTGCAGTAGCTATCATACAACAACTTGTGGAAGAGGCTGAGGGTGGTGAGGATATGAATGCTGGCCACCAACCCACAGTGAGGAGACAGAGAAGAGTGTACAGACCCAGGGTAACCTACCAGGGGCTACATGAGCTGCAGATAGTGGAGCACTATAGGGTGGACAGGGACTTCCTACAGTAAATCGTTGAGCTGTGCAGGCCACGCCTCACACACAGAACTAACAGAGGGGAACCCATCCCAGTGGATACCAAGGTATGTGTAGGCCTAAGAATACTAGCTACAGGTACCTTATAAAGGTCAACTGGGGATATGATGGGGATTTTACAGGCATCAGCATCCAGGTTACTCCACCAGTTCCTGGATGCTATGTCAGCCCATGCCAGTGAGCACTTATATTTCCCCAACACCCGTGCGGCATTGGCCAGCAATATGCAACTGTTCCACCAAATAGCAGAATACCTTGAGGTAGTGGCTGCTATAGATTGCACACACATAAGCATCAAAGCACCACCCGGTCAGCGGGGTAGGGTCTACTTCAACTGCAAGAGTTTGCCCTCCATCAACGGCTAGGTCATGTGCGATGCCCAGGGCATAATAATGAATGTGTATGCTGGCTGCCCTGGAAGCTATCACGATTCCCACATCTGGCATCTGATGCAGCTGTACCAGAGATTTGCCAGTGGGGACATATCTCTCGGTCACCTTGTGGGGGATGCGGGATACACACTGGAGCCATGGCTGATGACACCCATCAGAAATGCACACACACCCGCACAAGAACTCCATAATGAGTCACACGCACAGACCAGCATTATAATAGAGCATGTGTTTGGGATTCTCAAGTCATGGTTCCAGTGCCTGGACACATCCGGTGGAGCCTTGCAGTACTCACCAGCTACATGTACCCATATTGTTATTGTAAGTGCCATGCTACACAATATGATCCTGCGGAAACAGCTATAGCAGGAACAGCACGAGGCAGGGCCACACAGCCCCCCACCATTGCCAAGGCCTGCACAGGTACAGAGTCACTCGGAGGAGGAACAACCTGAGCCTGTCCCAGTAGGCAGAAGGAGGCATGCCAAGTTTGCCCTGGCCTTGGCAAAGATGCACTGCATAGCACATACACTGACAAAGGAGGGACCCAGGGAATAACACTTCTCTCTGACTCTCACTTAAAGTAAAAGGGATGCCAAACATTACACTACCTGTGCCTAACCATGTGTAGGGAGTGTACTACGTGCATCCAACATAGGCAGCCCTGTAGCACCACCCTCAGTACTGGGACACCCACAAGGTAAGTGACTCACACATGCCAGTCAGGAGGGGGTCACATACCCAACAACAGTCACAGCCAGCAGGACAGGTGTAGACAACACACAAACAAAGGCAGTGCTATGGCCTGTAAATGAGGACCATGGGTATCCTCCCACCAGGCCTACACAGACACACTACAGCAGGTCAGGCAGCGGGATGTCAGTTCTGAAGGGTAGGAAATCAGAAACTAATATGTAGGTAATTAAAAGCTAACATCTGTAGTACACTGGTATGCCTCTAGTCAGCACGATAGGTAAGACAGCAGACTGAAATAGAGTACCCGACATACCAGTACAGTCCTAGCAAATGTGTGCAAGTGCCAGGTGTGCCCCCCAATCCTATGTAGAAATGTAGTCACAGTCAGGTGTGTGTCCCACAATCCTGTATAGTAATTTAGTAGAAATAGTCAGGTGTGCCCCTCCATCCTACGTTGAAATGCAAAAATGTTGAAATGCAAAAATGTAGTAACAGTCCATGCCAAATGATCAACGGATATTTTGCAGAGACAGCATGCTACCTGTAGTTGTATAACACAAAGGTCAGCACTGCAGTACAAACAACCTGGACTCAATCCACACATTCAATACAGACGGCTATACTGGGCATGCCCACACACTTAGAGAAATGAAGGCAATGTCAGTCAACAACATACTGAAAGGTCATACTGGGCATGCTCACACACTTGAAGGCCATGTCTGCAAACACCAGTGGACCAGACATATCTGGCAGCAGCAGATGTTAGTGCAGACACTCCTCAGTATGCCCCACTCATGCTTTGCACACACAGTGGATAGGACAACAGGCATTTATGTAAGGACAATAGACTATAATAAGCCAAAGGTAGACATACATAGATGTGTGGAAGAGGGTGACTGTGACAAGGTGCCATCCAGGCTTGTCCCACCCAGCACACAGGCAAAGGGCCACAACCACATGAGGGTCAGATGTCACTCATTGCAGATACTAGCCACCGGTATCTGTCAGCATTACAGAGTATGTTGTGCACGTGCCAGCTGTGCAACATGACTGTGCAAGGAAGTAGTCATCTAGCAGCTGCATACAAGTACCTGTGAAATATGACCCAGTTTGTGCCAGCATGTGGCGTGTCAACCCCTAGATGAATGGGTTATGGCCCATGCACACACACTGCCCTCCCCATAGCCCTACTATGTCAAGCCTGCTGAGGTCATCCAATGTGAAATACACCTTTGGGAGAGTCATATCTCAGTAATCTCTGTAGTGCGTCCTGTAACTGCAAACTGCTGTAGTGTGATATACTAGTTAGGTAGGAGTTCTAACCCCAGTCCTGGCAAGTTAGTATGTGTGCGTGTCTGTGTGTGTATCTGCCTGGGTAGAAAGCAATGCTTTTTAGGGTAGTCACACCCCCTACAATTTAAATGATCCACTTTGGTAAGGCTGCTGATGTCATCCACCTAGAAATATGCCTCTGGGAAGGGTGTATCCCAGTGATCTCTGTAGTGTATCCTGTAACTGCGTACTGCTGTAGTGTGATAAAGTAGTTAGGTAGGTGTTCTACTCACAGACATGGCATGTGTGTCTGTCTGTGTATGGACCAATACTTTTTAGGGTAGTCACACACCCTACAAGTGAAATACTCATCTTTGGCAAGGCTGCTGATGTCATCCACCCAGAAATACATCTCTGTGAAGATTGTAGCCCAGTAATCTCCGCAGCACATGCCATACCTGCGTACTGCTATAATGTGATGTAGAACACTGGTAGGGTTCTATTCCCACCCATGGCAGGTCTGGATGTTTTGTGTGTGTTTTAATGTCTGTGTAGGGTGCAATGCATTTTAGGCTAGTTACACTCAGTACATGTCAGTTGCCCTACTTTGGCAATCCTGCTGATGTCAGCCAATGTGATATACACCTTTGTGGAAGCTGTTTTTCAGTATTCCCCATGGTGTATCCTATAACAGCTCCATGCTGTAGTGTAATATAGACCTCTGTTAGGGGTTCTATATCCACACAAGTTGGTGGTGGATGTTTTGTGTGTGTTCCAATGTCTGTGTAGGGTGCAATGCATTTTAGACTAGTCACACTCAGTACCTGTCACATGCCCTGCTTTGGCTATCATGCTGATGTCAGCCAATGTGAAATACACCTTTGGGGAAAGAGTACTTCAGTAATCTCCATGGAGTGTACTATAACTGTGTAATACTGTAGTGTAGTAAACTAGTTAAGTAGGGGTTCTACACCCATACATGCCATGTGTGTGTGTGTGTGTGTGTGTGTGTGTGTGTGTGTGTGTGTGTGTGTGTGTGTGACTTTATCCTGTGTGGAGGTGGGTGTGTGTGAGACATGGACCCAATGTGGAGTGAGTTTTCCAAATCTCTTATATGGTAGCTCTAGCATATATCACAATGTCCACTGTCCATACCCATACATGTGACAGCAAGGCCAGGCAATCACAGTTAGCAACCCCAGTATTACCCAGAGCACTCTCTCACCCCATGTCTCATACACACACACACACACACACACACACACATACACACACACACACACACACACACACACACACACACACACACACACACACACACACATGCCGAGGCAACAGCCAATATGTGTGTAGTACACTGCATATTGGTGACTGATAGTAACTGTTGAGTGAATGCAGTGCTCTACAGAGGGCATTGTACCCTGTCCATTTGTCCAATAGGCACATGCATGCAGACAGTGCCCCTTCCCCATGTTCCCCACTGGAGACCTGCAACACCTGTGATGCCATCACATGTGACCCACAATGGACATACCATGCCTGCCAACATGCCCTGTATGGACAGATGCCACTGATACCAGGGAATGTTGATAGCATGCTATCAATGTAGGTGCAGAGGTAACCTGCTGTCCATTATCAGTTCTGCCACAGGTGGCCAAGACTGGCACATTTGATGATAATCTGTGCACACAACATGGGCCCAACACCCCAGGTACAGTTCCACATGGCACTGTACATGCATGTTGGAGGTGTGCACATCTCAGATACTGTCCATGTCATGGACTAAGAAACACATACATGGCAAGCGATGCACATTGGCATTGACCACACATAATAGTCACCCAGTTGACTGGATTGTGGATACAATACCCACCTGTGTGGACAAACGCAGAAACCACAGCCCTGAGCCACAATGCAGACCAGTGTCATGTGGCCTGATGCCAAGGTATATCCATCACCTAGCCTTGTACAGCCATCTGGCACAGTTGCCCACTACATACCCGTGCATAAATGCACCCATGCATGTCAGTACTGGTAATGTGTGTGTTTGTGTGTGTGTGTGTGTGTGTGTGTGTGTGTGTGTGTGTGTGTGTGTGTGTGTGTGTGTGTGTGTGTGTGTGTGTGTTATATGATGTGTATGATCACATCCACACTCACTACAACCCCCATTGGCATAGTGAAGCATGCTGTCTGATGCCAGACTCCTCCCCATACCTTATGCCCATAGACCCTTTCTATAACCCATGTGGTGCATGGTGATACCTGCACAGTAATGTGTTGTGGCAATCTCACTAGTGATGAGCTATATCTCTGGCCCTGCCAAGTGTGCCAATGTGTGTGTGTTCTTGTGAGGGTGTGGCTGTGTTGACGCTGGCACCTGTTCATGCGGACAGGCTTGTGTATGCCACCTACCGTATAGCTACCATATCCCTGTCGCAGATGTCACTCTCCATCACATATATGTTCTGAGGACTCCACAATAGGTAACCTATGTGGTGTATCCAATAACTGCATAGGACTGTGATAGCACTACATAGTCATCAGGGGTTTTATACCCTGTGCTGGTCGGTGTGTGACACAAACATGCTTAGGTTTTACTCTCCCACCACCTCCTGACTTGTCAATGCCTTTGTCTGCCTCTCTCACTCCCTCATTGCTGGATGTGGAGACCTACACCTGCTTTTCTTAGGCAGCAGCATGTGCATTTTAAGTGATGCTCATGATCAGCTGATGGCATCTGCATGAATAGCAGCCCTCTCCTAACTGAGTGCATGTGAAACAGCTGTGGTAACATTCCCATAGCCAATTGCATGGAAACTCACTCCAATATCTTGGAACATCATGTTGGTGTTGGCCCTTTTCATTCACTGTGAGCAGGAATTAGAGCTGTTGTTTGGCAAACAGCATCTCAGATGGATTGGAGACTTACCTCTCACAACATATACTGTGGAAACAGGGCAACACACAGGAGGAGGATGTGCCTGACTTGACTACAGACTGTAAGTGCTGCTATAGAGCATTTGGAGCAATGTTGGTTTAACAATGTGTGTGTGTGTGTGTGGATATGGCTGTCCTACATGTTTTAATACCTGCCATGTCAAATCTATGTTTATGAGGAATCCACATCTGTATGGTCATCTGCAGACTGGGCAGTGTGTTGCGCCTTTGGTGTCATGCGTTACCCACAGATCATCTATCTGTGAACTGCAGAAGGTAGTGTAAGGATTGCAGTCTGTAGATAGTGGAAGCCATAACAGCTACTGACCTCATATCCCTCATAGGACATATGTTGCAACAAACCCTGTTACAATAGTAAATGTATGTGGTTATCACAGCAACATGTCAATATTGGCCCTGTGTATGTGCTTCCAGCCACAACTCTGTCAACCATTGTACATATGTCGTGCATTAAGAGGTACAAATGTGCTGTACACCATCATTAGTGTAATCATATCTGATAACAAGCCAGTGAGATATCAGCCTGCTACACATGTTATGTACAGTAGGGGTTATATTTGAAGACATGACCTGGACATTCTGTGTTTTTTTTGTACAGTATTGGGGTCTGTGTACTTATCGTGAATGCCAACAGTGTGTGTATTGTTAATATATACCTTGGCCTGTGTACAGACTGTGGTAGATGTCATTGTCCTAGGTTCCATCCTATCTGATGTTACATGCTGCTCCACTGTATGTTACCATATTGGCTTACATGTTTGTAGGTCCATACACACACTTGTCCCATACCACAGACGGGCATCAGACCACACTGTGTAGAGGCCCAGTATATGTAGGGTCAGTGTATGAGTGGCACATAGGAGGATGGTGTTGAACAGATAGTCTGTATACTGTAATATAATGCTAGCTTACCATATGTGGCTGTGGCAGTGTTCACATTGGTTGTGATTATGCACTGTCACACAGGTGTATCTTAACCTGTGCTGTGACATGTCTGCTATATATGCAGGTACATGTGCATTCCCCCATGGAGATGTAGGCCAGTGTTGAGCCAGTCTGCCTGTAGCCTGCACAGTGCTTTGTTACATGCCTAGCAGCTCAGTGTACTTACCCAGCGAGGTGTCATGTCCAGATACTTTCCAGATGTACTGCTGCTGGGCCTTGCTTACCAGTCATGTATGTCAGGCAGAATGGTGGGATGCTGTACAGATGTATGTCAATATCTCGTGGGTAATATGTGGCCATAGCACCCCTGTACCAGCAGTTATTATGTGTCAGGACAGACAGAGGTGTGTGACTGCACAACCTGTGGGGGCGAATGTATACCAGTTGTTATGTGTTATACCCATCTACATGGCTGTTAACATCCATATTGTCCAGTTTGGTCCACATGTTCTACACTAAGGAGTTCTGTGTATACCTCTGGACTGTACAGAGTATGTCAGAATATCCACATCTATTGGCCAATATCTCTGCTGTAGTCCACAGGAGCATTACGTGCTCGCATTGATACTGTACTATGATGTCCTTAGGATGTCTGTCAGTAGCCAGTGGTGCACATGTGAAAAGCAGATGTGACCTCACACACACACCATGTCCGTTAAGACAATCCCTATTACAGAAGCTATAGTCTGCTAATATACCTGCTATACATGCCTGACATCCCCTTGCACTATGAAGGTGGGACTGTAGGGGCTGGGGTAGAGATACATCCCATGTTCAGGACATATGGTGAATACATCTGTACATGTGATTATCCAGATATCTATATAGATAAGTACACATGCACATATCAGCATATATAGATGGGTGTGTATATGTACATAGGTATGCATATACACACCTATATATATATATATATATATATATATATATATATATATATATATATATATATATACAGAGAGAGAGAGAGAGATTATACAGATTGCTGTATAATCATATAGATTGCTTATACAGAGCAGTATATTTCTACATATATACACATAGAGCTACATATGCACATATACGTATACCATACTGCCATGCCTGCCAGCAGTACACTGCTGTTGTATCCCCTACACATATGGTGGGGCTGGGGCCGTATATGTGTGGGCTTTACCTACACATTACATGTGTGCCCAAATGCACTCCAGAGGCCAGTAACAGTGGTATATGGCCCTGTATTAATGAGTCTGGGGGGGTGCACCATACATATCCTAGGCTGTTACAACGTGTGTGGGTATCATGGGTGAGCTTCCTTAAGGTATCTGGATGTACAGTACCATATATGTCACCTATCTTGACATTACTTACATAAAGTGGGTTACTGCAGGCCTACTGCCTCCTGCCATACAGACTGTTCTGTGTGCCAGTGTACCTGTGACTGTGTCAGTTATGCCTTGTTATGTAACAGTTGTATCCAGTTTGGTCAACTGCTGACTTTACCACATAGCGATTGTGTACAGAGTGTAGATAGAGGCTGCTGAACTATACACCTGCATCACTTACTGTTGATTGTGTGGTATCCTGTGGCCCAGTCCGTCCTTGCTAATGTATGATTTGAAGGGCTTGGCCTGGACAGCGACAGTTGTAGACCTTTCCAGACTACTGCGTTAGTATAAGTGTTTCACAGTTGCATTACTCTGTTGATATGGATGTCAGTGTCTGAATAGCTATATGACATGGCATGTAATTCTGTAATAGTACACATATAAATATATTCCATTTCTGCAAACCTGTGTGTGGTGTTTATCCTATGACCTCTCTGTGGGTATATGTTGCAGGCAACGAATGTCATTTGTATGTGTGGGTCATCCAGTGTTCAGTTGTTAGGGTGTTCACTGTAGGCATAGTGGGTGTACCATATTGTGCGCACCTCCTACATAAGTATCTTACTGTACATATGTCTACGTGTGTATGTGTAGTCACATATATATATATATATATATATATATATATATATATATATATGAATCTTACTAGATTTCACAAAAAATAAAGATAATTATCACTAAAAATGAACAAACTCCGTGACACCAAAGCATTCAAAATGAATTCAAACTGACTTAGGTTCATAGGTTCATAGGTTCATACTAGGCTATCTGCCCGAGGGCATTTATAAGCCTAGCCCATTGTTTTGTGGCTTACGCCACCCCTTTTGTATGGGGAACTATACCCATTATTTTGCTGTGCCTCTGTCGAGCAGTGACACTGAGGTAATTCCTGGGGTATATCTGCGATCTCCCATCCATTGGTCAAGATTTCTCTTGAACAAGGCCAGCGAGGTGCTCTGCCTCACATGTACCGGGATTTTGTTCCACAGCATAGGGAGTCTTTGGGTGATGAATCTATCCCTCCAGCACGTCCTATTAATAGCCGTGTCGAGGTTTAAGTCTCCCGCCCTTGTGGCTCTGATGGATCTAGATTTTTGAGGTGAAGCATATTCATCAAATCTGGGTTTGACATGGCCTTGTATGTTAGGCAAAGGTCACCTCTGAGCAGCGGTGGCGACTGAATAGAGCTGGAGTTCTTTCAGTCGGGCAGCATAGGACAGATTTTGAGACCCTTTATCCTTTTGGTGAGGAACTTTGTGGCCTCTCCAGCTGCTGCAAGTGTCGGGTCAGATACATTCCGAATGGGGCATTGTACTCAATCATTGGTCTGATGAGTGATGAGTAAAGGGAGACTATGACCTCCCTTGATCTAGATGAGAATCCCTTCATGATAAGGTGGGCAATGTAGAAGGACTTCCTAACTACTTTAGCTACATGGGTGTCGAATGACAGACTACTATCAACCTGGGTCCCCAGGTCCCTGATAACTTCTTCTGTGCTCAGTGGATTGCCACCTATTTGGTAGCTAGGGGTAACCTTGTTTTTCCCGAAGGGTATGACTATGCATTTTTGGCATTTAACTTTAGGCCGTGGCTCTGGCACCAGTTATCCGTTCTGTGAGACCCTTCTGAAGGATATCTGTGTCAGATGTGTTTTCTACTATGGCGCCCAGTTTGCAGTCATCTGCAAACTTTGTCAGCCATAACCCTCCTGTGTTTGCTTGTACTTGGAAAAGTAGATGCCAAACAAGAGTGGGCCCAGGACTGAGCCCTGTGGGACACCACTTGTGACAGGCTTTGAGTCTGACATGGCGCCAGCAACTCTGACCCTGTGGGTTCTGTCACTCAGCCAGTTTGCAACCCATCTTGTGATGTATGGGTTAACATTTAAGCTGATGAGTTTTTCAATGATACCCGAGTGGGGTATTGTATCGAAGGCCTTAGCCAGATCGAGGTAGGCTGTATGGACTGCCTTTCCTCATCAATGGCTTTGGTGACTGTTTGAAAAAGTCAACCAAGTTTAAAAGGCATGATCTGCCTTTGACAAAGCCAAACTGGGTTGGATCCAAAGTCTGCAAATTCCCTATGTCTTTATTTATGAGGTCCATTATGATCCTCTCCATGGCTTTGCAGATAAGGCTTGTCAAGCTAATGGGCGGTAATTTCCAGGGTCTGTGGAGGCACCGCCTTTGTGAAGTGGGACCACAGTTGCAGTCGCCACTCCTGGAGTGCGTATCCAGAGGTAAGACTTTGATTAAACAGCTGTCCTAGCTGTGGGTTTAATTCCTCATTGAGTTCGTGGAGCACACAGCCGGGGACACCATCGGGTCCCATGGATGCTGTATTTTTGCTTTGGAGAGAGCAGTTCTCACTTGGGCTGGAGATGTTTGGGGGCTGCACTCATTTGGTATAGATATCTCTCCTTGTGGGGGGGAGAAGTTTGCACTGAACCTGTCAGCCAGTATGTTGGCAATGTCTGTAGGATCAGTAATCTTCACATCATTTTGAACTAGTTCTGAGCATATCTGGGAGTTTCCTCCTAGGTTTCTAACATAGCTAAAGAAGGCCTTATGATTGTCTTTTGAGTCTTTAGCTATTTTTCTCTCGAAATTTGCTTTGGATGATTTTATGAGAGCTCTTAGTTTTTTACTTATACTGATCAAGGGTGTCTTACCTTTTAAGGATTTTGCTCTATCTTGTAGTAGCTTCCTCCTTTTGTTGTAGAGTTTGTTTATGGCTGAGGTCCACCAGACTGGACGCTTGCCTTTGGTACAAAGAGTCTTTGTTTTGCTTGGGATTGCCTTATCCATGCAGTCCTGCAGGTGCTGGTAGAAGGCGTTTGTAAGTGATTCAGCGGCTTGAGTATTGTTTTCCGGCTCGGGGCCTGAAAGGAGACCACACTAGTCTTTAGAAGTGTGAAGTCGGCTTTTGAGAAGTTCTTTACTGTGGTCTTTTTATTTCAGGTGGGGTGGGATGAGGACCTCCAGCGAGATTAGTTTGTGATCTGATCTCACCAGTGAGGGGTATACTTCGGTGTTGAACATTGTGCTCCCATGTTCGTGATGATGAGATCAAGTATGTTATCTCCTCTTGTGGGGATGGTGACTAGTTGTTCCATGGCATTTGAGTTTATGAATTCCAGGAACTTTTGGGCTAGGGTGTTTGGGCTTGAGTAGTGTTCCCAGTCTATATTAGGGTAATTGAAGTCACCTAGTATGATGGTGTTTGGTGATACATTTATCCCCTCTAGTGTTTTCAGGAAGGCCATGTGAGTTTCCTGAGTTTGTGAGGGTGGCCTGTAACATGCTACAATTTGCAGAGCAGTCTTGCCTATGGTTAATTGCACCTGGATGGTCTCCGATGCATCGTGCGTTGCCACCAGTCTTGAGGTGTGGGTGTCCTTGATGAATATGGATACCCCCCCTCCTTTCTTGGTATTGTCCGGATTTTGGGGCCGGAACGCATGATATGAGGTAAAACCTGATAGCGCTGGGGTGCTCTCAAAGAGAAAACACCTGAAACTCCTGTATTATTTAGCCCTTTTGTCTTCTTTATTATCAAGACTTCTTCAGAAAGACGTGTCATTATTAAACGCAACCATTTAATCATTGTTTAACTACAATATTTCGAGCTGTTTATTTAGATTACCAACACAGTTCTTACCCAATAATACTGTGAGACCAGTGGTCCTGCAGGGTGCTGTGTGCATCTTCATTATCATTATAAAAAAACAGATGATTCAGTTACAAGTAGTCCTGCAAGGTGCTGTGTGCATCTTCATTAGACAATAATTTAGTTATCAGGAGGGAAACCTGTAGTGCTGTGTGTATACAAGGGTCATATGATTTCAGTATACCTGAATTAGACGTTCCTATTAGGTATTGTGTGCATACTGGGAAACCTTGTGTACCACATATGCTTTGTGATACGTAAAAATAAAACCGTTGGTGTAAACGAAGCCACCCATGAAGTCTATTGTTATTACCAGAAAAACATTCATCCCATGTGGGATGATCCAAAAATTGGATGACTTTCTTTGCAATAAAACCATGCCTGCACAGCATGGTTGTGTTTATATGTGCATGGACTACAGCATGTGGAAGACAGAAGATACTTGGATCAGGGCAACATACAAGATGAGTCCCAAGGGGAGGAGGAGTGGAGGGCGGGCAAAGTGTGGTGGTGTGGTAGCTATGAGCCGATAACCAGAGAAGGGATGGTGGCTCCGTGTGTGCTGTGGGGGGGGGGGGCAGAACTGTGGGTAAAGAAAGAAAATATGGGTCGAGGAGAGGCTGGGTTGGATGGGCCTGTACTACTCAATCCACCTAGTGGGTGGGGGAGAGGGAAATGAAATATAAGAAAATAACAAATAAATAAAAATAAATTTAAATCCCTATTTAAATAAAACAAACAAAATATAATAAACTTGGTAGTGTATTGCAGGGCGGACATGTTTGGCTGTGGGGGGGTATGCCAATTTGTACAAGAAGTATATTGTTTGGGGCCTAACCCCATTAATGGTGCATGTGAATATATATATGTTTCTGTCAATCTACCATTGCTATATACAGATGTATGCCCATATATACTTATATAGGTATATATATGTTTGCTTACTTATTTATAACTATGTCCATATATACCTACAGAGATATATATCTGCGTACATATATGTAACTTGTGGTGTATATGTGGACATATATGTGTTGACATATATATGTGTAGATGGCATTTTCATGTATATATGTTCATATATATTTATATATATATATATATACATATATATATATATATATATATATATATATACATATATATATATATATATGTGTATATATTTCAGAATATTTATATATATATATATATATATATATATATATATATATATATATATATATATATATATATATGTAGTATCTGTTTAGATATTAATATATTTACACACACATACATCTAAATGTTGGTATACATTTTCTGTACTGTTGCATGACTGGGCTGGATGTTATGTTACTGTAAACATCAGTTTTATGTATATCTGGCATGGCTTAGTGGTAAATCACTTTGTGTATGGTGTGCATGGTCCTTGGTTCGAGCTTTGCAGAGGCTGTTTATTTTCTTGCTGGGCAGAACACAGGCCGCTGGATACAGAGTGGTTAAGGCAATTTAAAGCATTTATATGTGGGTTTGCTTGGGTTTGCGCAGAGGTGAGCACTGCTAACTTCTGGTTACAGGTCCCTACACTCAGCTTCTCAATTGTTCAACGTGTGCAGGCATAGCTTACCCCCGCGCAAACAGGCATAGACCCGCTTACTGTTGCTAAAAAGTGCTTACTTCTACTTACCTCCATGCTAATTTCTTTAAAAGACAAACAAAGGGGTTGATAGGGAAGTGGTGAAAAAAGGGGCACAAAGAGGGAAAGACAGTATGGAAAAATATCCAGGGATGTGCAGAAAGGGTGTAGGAAAGGTCCATAGCTGGCCATTTCTTCTACAGCTACAGCTGTGCATATACACTGACTTTGGAGGTAGATTTGGACACTCAAACACCTTGGGGGGGGTAAGGGCAACAATAAATTGATGTGATGCCAATTAGACCAGATTACATGTGTCCAGTGGACACATGTGTGACATGGACAGCTATGTATTGGGTGAGACTTTTTTGTAGGAACAGTTTGCCCCTTTTTTTTCAGATGAGAGTGGGGTGTTGGGGAGGGGTAGTAGGTATATTTGGGGAGGTAGGTTGGGTATGTTAACTGACAAGACAAACAAGACGCATACAGGGGTGGTATATGACACATATGGGGGGTAAACACCTTGGATGGGGAGGGGTGTTTGGAAGTCGCAAGCCCATGAGACCCCTAATGGAACCAGTGGGACAAAGGTCACTACCCACTGCACCTTCATGGCCCCAAAGGTGGCTGTGCTGAGGGCTGGGTAGGAGGGGCAGGCTCACCCTCTAATTGCGCCATGTGGCCCTCGAGCTGGCGTAGCTTGTCTTGAATCTCCTTGTCATCCTAGTCCTAGTCTCCTTGTCTTTGTGATTGGATGGTTTTGAAAAGGCTAAGCTATGGGCACACCTGCTTACCTAATGTTGGCATTTCTTAAAAGGGTATAGCACTGGGCAGATTGTGTTAGCCAGCCTGCACATTGCTTACACCAAGTAAGCTGAGCTGTGCAATGCTTAGCGTTGCTTAATATTTAATTAGCATTATATTTTCCTTTTGGCATTGATTTATTATTTGTTACATGTTATATCTGCGTCTGGTATCTGTGATTCATGTGTACACACACTGTACGGGGTCCTGGGGACTTCAACACTTTATTACAATAACACCTCACATCTGGCCTTATGGCAGTACTCCAGTTCACATATTTATGTTATGTAGCAGGTTATACAACATCAACCTGTACATACATACCTTTCGCATGTTCAGTTTGATTTTCCTATGGTGAGGATTTGTTTGTTGAAACCTCAATGATGTTATGATGACTTAGTGGCTAACTACTGTAACTGTAGTGTACAGGGTCTTGGGTTTGAGCCTTGCAGAGGCTGTTTATTTTGTTGCTGGGCAGAACACAGACCGTTGGATTCAGAGTGGTTAAGACACTTAACAGAAGTTGTACGCAGGTGTGCATGGGTTTGCACAGAGGTAAGCACTGCTAACTTCTGTTTACAGTTTCTTATACTCAGTTAGCTTCCACATTGCTGAATCTGTGTAGGCAGTGCTTACCCCCGTGCAAACGCACTTAAACATGCTTAATAGTGCTTACTACTGCTTATTTGTGGTTAAACCTGCTTACTAGTGCCTTATTCATTCTGACACTGATACTTCACATGTGCATTTACTGCAGTACTCCAGTTCATAAATATGTGTTATCTAGTGGGTATTGCAACAAAAATATTGGTTATAACCTGCTTTGCCATGTAAAATAGACTATGCTGCAGGGGGACTCGAACCGGGAATGCCTGCTCGTTAGGCGACCACTCTGCCCACTACACTATTGCTGTGCTGCTTCATTTGCATATATCTTCCTTGTTATCCTCTCCAACCTTTTAAGCTGCTTTAACCGTAGCTAGATGATGGGCACACCCATGCACCTACGGTTAACTGTACTGAGATTTTTAACAATATGAATACATGGTTTTCTTTATTTAATTGGTATATACTGTTACTGTTGTACACATGGTGGACTGTTGGTGGGGATATGTGGACACCTATGAGCAGTCTCACTCATGTCTTCCCACTTTCTGCTGTTCCACATTGCAGGAGTATGTTTATTCTGAGAGATCTACTCTCAGACATGCCCCCTGAACTCATACGTGCTCTGTGTAAACCTAGGAGCTCGGGCAGCGCACCTTTTTAATATGCATGGCGCGCTGCCTTTCTGGTCCTAAACAGGTGCTTCCGTGCAGGACTACGGTAGTCCTGCATGGAAATTTAGTAAATCCGGGGGATAGTCACACACACACACACACACACACACACACACACACACACACACACACACACACACAGATATTAATAACATTTTATAAGTGCAAACTGTACAAAATATATTTGGCTTCCATTATATTTATTTATTCATTTATTGATATTTGATTACTGGGCAAGTCAGACTCAGTAGAAGTCCATTTTCAGCAGAGGCCTGAGGAGAAATGCTCCAAATTATTACAAAATATTTTAACAACAATAATTTTACAATCTTCAAAAAAAAATCTGCAGTTTAAATAATTATAACAAGTTAGTGACAATATAAAACACTGTTTAAGAATCTATACAAGTCATATGAGAAGCATTTAATATTTATACAAATTTTAGACAGTTTGTAGAGAAAATAAAGGTAAGTTAGTCTAATACAAACATGAATTGTAATATGAAGTGATGGAAAAAAATGTTATGGTGCATTTAAAGAGGAAAATCAGGGAAGAGCATTTGATGGAAGCAAGGGAGTAAGTGAAGATGAGAGTAAGAAGATATAAGGAATGAAATGGTACTTAGTCACATTTAAGGACATAGTGTATCCTGTTTTTTGTGTAAGAATAAAGACAGATTTTAGCTCGGAAGTCTTTCAGAGAGGTTTTGAAAGATGTGAGTGAGGGTATTGACCTTATGTATACAGGTAAGGGGTTTCAAGCCTTAGAAACCTTGTACGAGTACAGACAATGCCCAGATGATTTAAGTTCATAGGCGATTACTCGACTATTGGCCCTAGGGCATTTACAAGCCTAGCCATGTAAAAACCCATGTACCCTAATTGACCGTAGTTATATGGTAGTTGTTAGCAGACTAAATCTATAATCAGCACGGACTACCCCTGTCCGTGAAGGACATAGGTGCCACCCTCAGATTATCCATCCAGTTCTCAAGGTTGCCCTTAAATAGGGTCATTGAGGAGCTCTGCTTCACATGAAGTCAGAACTTATTGCAGAGGAATGCAATCTCTGGGAGATGTATCTGTCTCTCCAACATGTTTTGTTGATAGGTTTGTATACAGACTAAAGCTTTTGGTCACTGGATTGCAATGACTGACTGGGAACATAGTTGTCCAAAATATTTTTTAGTGCTGGACAGGCAGATGGATGCCGAATAGTTTTATAGGTGTTAAGAAGTTGTGTATATGTTAGCTGATGTGGCAGCTCTAACCAATTTAAGCTATTTAGTGCTATACAGTGGTGGGTTCTGAAAGTGGTATGTGCTGCAAATCTAGCATCTTTGTTATAGCACTGTTCAAGTTTTAATTTTTGCAAAGCTTGGAGGTTAGTAAAGATGGGAGTGCCATAAAGAAGTGTGGGTATGAGATAAGTAGTAGCAAGTGTAGTTTTAGTTTGTCGTTGAGAAAGTTTTTGACTCTGTAAAGCATCCTTAGTTTTTATGAGTCTTTTTTATGCAATTTTGTACATGCAGATCGAATGTAAGGTTATCATTTACTAATACCCATAATAATTGGTTATGAGAAATGACTTCAATGGTTAAATTATCGAGAGAGATAAATTTAAATTTTGTTTTTTTATGAGGGAGGGTTTTGGGGAAAAAAGTATTAGTTTGGTCTTTTTGGGTTGAACATGAGTTGATATGATGTAATGAGTTCCTACTAAACAGTCATTGCAAAATAGTGTCCTTCTGACAAGCTGAGCAGTAGCCAGGCAATGTATCACACAACAACAAGAAAAGGTTTCACAGCTAGCTAAGCATTGTAAGAATTCTATTAATAAAATGCACGGAAAATCTATGGTTTGCAAAAACTGAAAATAAATCAAAACTCACAATTATGTTATATTAACAGGGTAATAAAACAAGCAACATATATAATGAGAGGCCCTGCATTAGTGCAGCATACCATGCACTTATGGGGGATAACAACTAATTATGCGTGCTAATAGCAGAATGGTATCTAGGCCTTAGCCAAGTCATCCAAATATGCTTTATACTAATAGAAAGACCCCCCCAACATGATGTCTATAGTGTACCCTGTCTGATACTCAATTTATAGGGACTTAGTTAAATTTCCTGTGAAGATGCAAACATTGTTTACCCTGTACACAAATATGCTACTTACGAGAACAATTCAAAGATAAGCAGGCTAGTCTACAGAAAACTACAGAGGAAGGCAAAGATGAAAGAAGGTCACTGCAGATGTATAGATGTTCTTCTTACAGTGAGGCAGCAGTCAATGACATGTTCCACACACTTGGAGACACCCAGACTGAAGGATTTGGGGTGATCTCTTCTGCGTGAAGCATGCCTAGGTTTACTCTTATTCTGTCACAGAAGGCTGTATGAGTGCTTTTTCAATTGTTTGTAATGACTTTCTGATTTAAGCTTTATTTCAGTAAAGAAAAGTATTCCACAGTTTAAATGACTTCAAATACATGTATTTATGGTTTTGTGCATCAAATAATTGTGATTTATGAAAACATGGTATGCTCTTTCTCCTCAATTTTTTTTTCTTTTTGCATTTTATTGACAACATTGACAATATACAGCTCTGATTTGGGGAGCTAATCATAAATATTAACTGCTGTGCTACAGGATTTGTATTCATAGATTGTCATTCAAAATCCTGTCTTGATTCATGAAAGTATCAGCACAGAGGGAAACAAGCACTGTATGCTCTTTCCTGCATTATAAAGGCTTTGCACTCCATGTACTGAGTGTACACACGCACACACACACATATATATATATATATATATATATATATATATATATATACACAAATCACCCCTTCCTAAAATGCACATACTACAGTAAGTTTTAGAGTCCCTGTTTCAAAACAAAATTTGTTGTGCCACTTTGACAATTTTTGAAATATTTATCTTTTTGGATTGTCAGGAAGTCATCCTTGATGTTCTTTGTGTTTCACTGTTGCAGTCATCACACTTGGGTTATCATGCCAAGGGTAGCCCTCAGTCGGCCCGAATACCAGAGGCTTAGTATTTCTGTGTTGGTTGCTGTTGTTCCAGAACTGACATCAAGTCATCAGTGGTATAAAAACAGGCAGCCAACACCATTACATCAATCTTTCTTGCCGAGGAGCCCGAAGCAGAAGCAGTTCGCACGAGTGCCGGTCGGCCTCTACCTGAGTTTTCATTTCTGAAATTGAAGTTTAAGACTTCTAAAGCTAAGTACTGTGTTGGGGATTCTTTTTTCTTGCTCTAACCGATGTCAGAAAAAGTTAACAATTGTTTCGCCTGGGGAAAGCAAATACCACACCGAGATTTCCATTCTTACTGTGTCACCTGTCGAGGCCCAGACCACAAAGTCCCTCACTGTCGGTTTTGTGCTTTGTTCAGTACCAGAACTATATGTCATCGGGCTTTTATCGTAGATATATGCTTTTGCTCTCGATCTCCATATTCCGAAATGGCTTCGATAAGCCATCCGACTACCGATCTTCCGAAAAAACGTAAGGATAAAGACAGAGACAGACCACACAGGTCCAAAGTTGGTGACAATGCTTCCGTTAAGCTAGTTGCCAGTTCACCGGTACTCAATGAGGGGCTTTTGCAGCCCCTGATGCCCACTTCTATGGATTTACAGGCCACTACCGAGACCTGTTCAGAGTCCGGTATGCCACAAAACTCTTCTTTGACTACGGAACCTTCAGATGTCTCTATCTTGGATGGGTTTGGAGCTGCACTGCAGGTACCAGCTTCTGAGGAAGTTCTTCGCACTACCGATATTCGGCACAAACCGATGACTTTTCGCATTTTCAGTTCTTTCTAAATCTACCGAGTTTCTAAGGCCCAGTGTACAAACTACGCCTAAAAAAATGACGACCCAAACTCAAGCACCTGCTTTCTTGACTCAATCTCAGATGCTTAAAATGGCAGAAGACCTTATCATGCTCATTAGGGGAAACCAGCCTACCCCTGCTAAAAGGAAAAGAGACTTGTCCTCAGCAGCTTTATCTGTCCAGGAGTTCGGCGACTCTGAGTTTTCTGATTATGAAAACATGCCCTTATCTGCTTATGAGAATTCAGATGCAGAGGAATCCATTCCTTCTGCCTCTTTTCCAGAGGATTTTTCTTTTGTTGAAACCCTACATACCTTGAGAGAGCATTTACATTGGGAATGCCAGGATTATCCTCAGTCCAAAAAGAGACTCAGGGAATTTTTAGATTTACCACAGCACAGATCCTTAGCTATTCCTCCTGTTCTGGATGTTGTGGATGATGTTTTGATGGAATACAGTCTAACTCCTGATACTCTCCCTCCTGCTCCCAGGAAACCTGACGGGTACTACAGAGTCCCTGACTCACACAAATTTATTTACAAAAATCCTACTGCTGACCCAGAGGTCATCTCCCAAGGATATAAAGAAATAAAAGCAACTACAGCTAAGAATCCCACCCCTTCAGACAGGGATTCCTGAGCATTAGACAGATGGGGTAAAAAGGTATACACCTCTGCAACTCTTGCCATTAGATCATTAAATTGTCAGTTCCACATGCCAAAATACCAGCAACATACTATGGAACTTATTAATCAAACATTATCTACCTTCCCTGACTGTGCAGAAAATAAAGAATTACAGGAGCTTATGCATTCTGCAAGCCAAGTTAGTAAGCATACCCTGCAATGTGGGTTTGATGCCCTAGAAGCATCCTGCAGGGGAGCAGTCACAGATTCAATACTTAGAATGCATGCTTGGCTTAAGGAACAGACCTTGCCAGACCATGTCATATCAAAATTATTGGATGCACCATTGAATAAAGACAATCTGTTTGGCACCAAAGCAGAAGATGTTTTGAAAAAGATGGAAGAAAAAGCTAAGTCTATGCAGACAGTTGAAGACTTTTTGCCAAGTCCAGCCTCCAAGATTCAGTAGGCATTGCCCCTCAAAACATTGGTCCTTTCCTGCCCCCTCAAGGACACCCCAGACTAGACTTAGGGGAAGCAGACCACCCCAGACAGCAGTCTTAGGGTATGCAGAGATCTAAGCAATGAAGTACCTCCACTTCTAAAACAGGGAATGCTAAGCCACCCTTTTATGGAAAGAATTCATAATGACTTCTCAACTCCACCTCTCACTTCTGCCCACCTGCTCGTACTCCAAGGAGGAAAACTTGACTCCAATGCAAAAAAAACTGAGCCTCCATCATCAACGATAAATGAGTCCTCAACACAGTGCCCCAGGAGTACAAATTTTATTTCCACATGCTGCCAACCTCAAAAGCATTCCCAGATCTTCATCCAAACCAGTGGGCAGAGGCACAAAACCAAGTTCATTCCCTGATCTCTATGAGGGCAATTCTGCCTGTTCCTGCAGAACAGATAGGCCAAGGTTCTATTCCAGACTTTTCTTGGTATCCAGAAAAGAGAGCACCCGGTGCCCGATCTTAGATCTATCCATTCTAAACACCTTCCTGATGGTACCAAAATTCAAAATGCACACCCTACAGCAGCTTCTCCCTATGCTGTCCAAAGATGCCTGATTAGCCACCCTAGACCTAAAAGAGGCATATCTGCATATCCCAGTCAGAGAATCTTGCAGGAAATATCTACATTTCAAGGCAGGATCTATGTATTATCAGTTCTCTGCACTACCCTTTGGCTTATCCACTGCTCCCAGAGTTTTCACAAAATGCCTGGCTCCAGCCATTGCTTACTGCAGACAAAGAAATATTCAAATTTACTCCTACTTGGGTGAATGCCTGATTCAGGCAGACAGTCAGGAAAAGCTGTTGCAGCACCTGACATTTGTAAAGGACCTACTAACTTCACTGGGGTACACTATCAATGAAAAGAAATCCAAACTATTCCCCAGTCAAAAAAAATTATTCCTGGGAGCAAGCCTGGACACAGCATCCCAGATGGCATTCCTTACTCCAGAAAAAAAGCCTATCTGACAGGCTACTTCCCTCAACTGGCCACCAGAACCCAGTTATCTGCAAGGAAAACCCTTCAAGTGCCAGGGTTTATGGCCTCCTGCATTCTACTAATTCCATATGCCAGACTGCATATGAGGAAACTTCAGTGGTACTTAAAAAGCTTTTGGTGTCAACATTCTCAGGACCTAGAAACTATTATACCTTTAATACTTTGTCTAAGGAGGTATTTTCTTTGGTGGACAGTAGCATGCAACAACAACAAGGGACTTCCCTTTTCACAACCCCACACCACCCAAACCCTAACCACAGATATCTCAGACTATGCCTGGGGTGCACACCTGGACAACAGGTGTATTCACGGCCACTGCAGCCCAAATCAAATTCATCTGCATATCAACCAAAAAGGGATGCTAGTTGTTCAGCATGCTCTGACAGCTTTCAGATCCCTACTCTCCCCGGGACCTCTACTAATCAAAACTGACAACACCACAGTGATGTGGTACATCAACAACCACGAGGGAACTCACTCTTACCCACTCTGCAGGCTAGCCATGACTCTTTGGAACATGGCTTCAGCCATGCATATTCACCTGCTAGCTCAATTCCTGACAGGCAACCAAAACTCTCTGGCAGACAACTTTAGCAGAAATCTCCTAGACCCACACAAGTGGCAATTAAACTACAACACCTTCAGCCTTGTGACCTAGACATGGGGTACCCCAAAGGTGGACCTATTTGCCTCCCTCCACAACTACCATCTCAGCCAATTCTGCACCAGGGAACCTCACAGCAAGGCCTGGAAAGTGGATGCCCTATCCTTCCAATGGGTAAACCTCTCAAGCTCTGCATTTCCCCCTCTACCTCTTCTTACAGGAGTATTACTCAAAATAAGGGAGGAAAGACCAAGGGCAATCCTGATTGCCCCAGACTGGCCATGCCAACACTGGTACCCATTACTGCGCAATCTGTCGCTGTTGCCTCCATGGCACCTCCCAAAGATTCCAACTCTCTTCACTCAGCAGGAGGGAGAGTTCTTGCATCCACAATTGCAGACCCTGAACCTGGCAGCCTGGCTTATTCCATGACTTCTCCTCCAGTGGCCAGCCTAAGCAAGCAGGTTCTGGATGTTATACATGAAGACAGATGACCCAGCACTAGAAAATCCTACACTGCCAAGTGGAAAATGTATTGTTCTTGGATCCAGACTAAAAGAGCTGAGCCAGCACAGCCCTCCTTACCTCTCATCCCGGATTACCTAGCAGACCTACTCTACAGAGTCTATCCTTCTCTTCCATTAAAATCCATGCCTCTGCCATATCTGCACATTACAACACTGAACCACCTCTCTTTTCACACTCTCTCATCAAGCAGTTCCTGAGATGGGCTAACAATTTAAGGCCACCAAGAAGAGCCCCTACCCCTGCTTGGGACCTTAATTTTGTGTTGGAAAAGCTCATGCTACCCCCCTTTGAGCCTGTAGCTTCAGCAGAGTTAAAATTCCTCTCTTGGAAAACAGCTTTGCTTCTGGCCATCACTTTAGCTAGAAGAATGTCTGAGCTACAAGCACTTATGGCTGTACAACCCTTCATCATGTTTCATGCTGACAGGGTCTCCCTCAGGACTAACCCAACTTTCATGCCTAATGTGGTGTCCAGTGTGGCTCTCAACCAATCTTTTCATTTGCCCACCTTTTTCCCTAAACCTAAAAATAAGGAGGAAAAGATCCTGCACTCTTTAGATGTGCCCAGATAGCTCAGATTCTACTTGGATAGGACTAAGCCGTTTATGAAATCTGCCAGTTACTAGTCAGCTTTGCACCAGGTGCAGAGGGCAAGGCCATATACAAATAAACCATCTCCAAATGGATAGCACACTGTTTCCATTTCTGTTACAAACACCATGGGAAACCACATTCCACTAGGGCAACTTCAACGTCTGCAGCCTTTCTCAGAGGGGTCCCTACCAGGACATCCTGGAAGCTGCAACATGGAGTTCTGTTCATATCTTCACCAAGCATTACCACCTGCCTATCTTTTCCAAATCCAGGGCAGGCTTTGCAACTGCAGTCCTGCAGGGCATACTAGCCAGCTCCAACTCTTCTTGAATGCCTCCACTCGTTCTTCAGCTTTGGGAATCAACCCAAGTGTGATGACTGCAACAGTGAAACACGAACAACCTAGTACAGTTGTGTACACTTACAATAAATGTAGATGTTCGAGTATATTCACTGTTGCAGTCCTGGTTTCCCACCCTCCAGCCCCCTTCTCTCTCTCTCTCTCTCTCTCTCTCTCTCTCTCTCTCCCTTACTCTTTACAGGGCTATTGGTATTTACTTTCTACCAGTGGTGTTATTCCACCATGACTTAGCTCCCTATTTGGGGGCTCCTGACATTTGGGGAAATAAAAATTGATGTAATGGCATTGGGCGCTTGTTTTTATACTACTGATGACTTGATGTCAGTCCTGGAGCGACAGCAACCGACGCAGAAATACTAAGCCTCTCGTATTCGGGCCAATTGAGGGCTACCCCTGGCAGGATAACCCAAGTGTGATGACTGCAACAGTGAATACACTCTAACGTCTACATTTATGGTAAGTATACACAACTGTACTTTTTTATACATCATAAAGGAGTGTGAGGAAGACACAGGCACATAAGCATGTATGTTGTATTTACAGTTGCCGTTTATGTGGGCTTTCTGTTTAAAGTGAAAGTTTTCTCTGAAAAGCTTAATTTGGAATCTCATATTTTCTGTAATGCACGTACTTTATCTGATTCTAAGAATTCTCAAAACATTTGCTATTTTGTAATAGTCCATTGAAAGGAAAATCAGTGAACAGAGAAACAGCATTTACTGAAATTATTGTTCACCACAGCACACATCTCTGCATTCAGACATAATAATGATATTAAATAACTTAAGTTCCAAGGTAGGAACAACAATTTTTAAGAGCACGAGGAAGAGCATTTCTTTAATCTTAAAAAAAAGTCACATGACAAAATATCCATTAGTAATTTCTCACAGAATGTTAACATTGTTTTATTTTGTAATTTTCAATTTCTGCTAGCCACAATAAGATATTGGAATAATAAAATCATACGCATAAAACCTCAGCTTCAGATTTTAGTCTTTCCATATTTGCACATTGTAAAAATAATGCAAGTCACAAAGAAGTTTAGCTCATCTATGCATGTAATTAGCAGGTAAACGTAGTAGAACTTATATTTCTAAAGAAGAAGCTGATTAGACAAAGCTTGTTGAACCTTGCAATATTAACATCAAAGAACCTAAGGAATACTGTTAACAGGTAATGCAAAATAATCCAAGCATACCTAATATGCTGCAACATACATATGCTGTTAAAGGATGAACAGATTATCCAGGGAGAACACAGAAGATGCCTCTAGCAGTAATCATAACTGGAATTTCACAATGATTCATGGTTATGAGAACAAGGAGCATAGGAAAGGAAAAAATAACTTTCTCATATGTGGAAGGAAAGTTGAGTACTGGGAGCCATGATCTATGCTACAGAAAACTGTTGTACTAATAAAAATGTATTCAGGTACTAGGATAGAAGCTTGTCATGTCTCAGTTCACTGAAATGACAAGTCTCTTTTTCAGGTCTACAGGGCACAGATGCTCTTGAAAAAGAAACACCCAAAAACCCTAACACTGAAAATAAACTAAATATTAGTAGATGGGCTCTGGCCCATGTATGTACCAAACACAACTCAAAAAAGTAATCTGAAATCTCATACTTTCACTAACTCATGTATGCTTCTGTTAGCACTAAAAGTGCACTCCCAACACAACTGAAAAATAATCATCCATGTTCTTATTCCCTCACAAACAGCAACATTTCCAACTCAAAATGCACTGCACTAAAAATGAGGTTTACTTTCTAATTGCATATAACTTGAAGTATATATTCCAAACTCACCATCAAGCTGATTGAACAGAATTATTTCCATTTATGTCAAATAATCTCCCATCTTTTTACTTGAGTTAACAACTCGTAGCCACCCTTGTGTCCCTCTCTGTCTCACCAGCAAATGCTAGCAAAGTTAAATCCAAATTCGTTCATCACAGATTTTTTTTTCATTTCCTTCAACTTTATTAATTACATGTTGATTAACTCCATTTTTTTCAGCCAGCATGAAAAGGCTGTGTTTAGTAAATAATTTTTATTTTTGCATATTTTCATTCATGTGACATTTACTAATACCTTTTGCATAAACCCTGTGTGGTTTGTGGCATTCTCTGATAAATATATTTGTTATACATTTATCTATATCTGTCAATCTATACAATATATATATATATATATATATATATATATATATATATATATATATATACATATATATTTATATATATATATATATATATATATATATATATATATATATATATACATATATATATATATATATATATATATACACACACACACATACACACACACACACACACACACACATAGATATACACGCGCATGCATGTACGAGCGCACACACACACACACACACACAGCATCGAGAAAAAGAGGCTGTGGTTGGGAATAGCTTAAAACCTACAAATTTAAAGCAAAGTTGTTTTACTGCATATTGAAAGATACTACAATGTATATACATACATATATATTAAGAGATTAGAGACAGAATGTAAAACTTACAGATATGAAGCAAAGTCATTTTAATGCATATTGAAAAATATAATAAAAACAGTCATCTCCTGAAATCTGTATACACAGTAATGGTCAATTTATTTATCTGTATTACTAATCTACCAGAGAGAAAGACAATAGATGTCATTTGTATGGCTAGGAGATAACTGAGAAGACTGTAACAGAAACTACTTTCCACAAAAATGATTCACTAAACATATACCTTAATGCTAGATTTACATTCAAAATTTAAAATGATGTTCAGATTGAAAAGAAAGGTGTAAATCATTCTAATCAGTGATTTATTTCTTCTAATGCAGAATTTGTGGTAAAGGTTGAAATTTCACCAATCTATGCCAGGGCTATTCACTTGATGTACACTCTATGACACAGAGTTGCATATCCACACAGATGAGGACACATACCCTTGGTCTAATGGATCTATGGTATTTCATCTTTACTTTTAATAATAAATAAGATACATCCTGCTCAGCTTTTTACTACACTTTTGTTGAACACCAGGAGCAAGCATCTGGATGCATTCTGTTTTCTTAGTCTTCCAAGGCCTGTTAGGTAACAAATATGAAAGTAATGTCTAGCATCCCAGTGGCATAATTAAATGTTAATATTTATGTTGTCATGAATATCATTTTATATACCTGTCAGTCTTTTTTTTCACTGCACATCTTGAGATGCAATTGAAATCTTTATTCATTACTGTAGAACATCTTAGAGACTGGGATAATCATCCGTCCTTATCTATCTTCCCTACTTATGAACAATAAAGAAAGTCATTCAACCTGAAAAAGGCATTTAATTATTCATTATTGCTGTTATGTGGGTGAAGGTTTTCACATGACTGGCTGAGGATTATGAATGTCATTTTCTTGTTGAGCTGAATATTCCATGCACATTACTTTCGAGTTTAAAGCAGGATTCATTTATTACTTTGTTTTCTATGCTTTACAGGAAGATGGTATAGTGTTTACTGGAATATGACATATTCTTCAAGTCACTGCATAAATTGTATACAGAATACAAAAAATGGACTTCTGAGTTTAACAACAGGGTAAAAAATCTACTGTACTTTATTCAAGGTCATACCATATACTCCCCAGCTAACTTCCAGGTTTACCATTTTGAGCTTCATATGCAAATTAACATTTATGTATCAGAAATTCTGACATAGCAAGACAGAACTTAGCTGATGCATAAATTCATAATAGAGGCAGTATTATCATTGATGCATTGTAATTCATAACTTTCAGTTTGCTTTGCTGTGCAGTTTTATGATTTCATGTTTTCTCTTTGATTAAAAAAAAGCTATGTATATATAATCCAGAAGAATACAAAGAAGTTACGCATGTGAACCTTGGGACAGCCCACACTAAGAGATTCTGAGAATACAGTGGATAACCTTGAGGTCAGTGTGATAAAATTGGTAAATACTGCAGACAAATTTGGTAGATGGGAAGCAATATGCAAAACATATACTTTTCCTTCTGTCTCCCTCTCTTTCCGAATTTCTTTCTCTCGCTTTTCTTTCTTTCCTACTTTTCTTTTGCAGGAGGTAAGGGTGACCTGAGACCTCCTGATAAATGCCAAAAGTACAAACTTGCAAGCATATAACATATTACAGAAGAGTAACACCAGATTTTGATCTAGTCTTACTAGACAGTCCAGGCATCTGCATTAGCCGTGTATTTATTCCCACTCTTCTACAAGTGCTGAGGCCACCCCTGAAGTCCACTGTCATTCTTTAGTTGATGACTCTCATGCCAGTGCTCGTTTCTAGATTCATTATGCTTCTCAGTGATGAACAACCAAAAACTGCTCGGCTGAATGGATTGCAACACCAAATAAACCAGCACTTTAGCGTAAAATTAATTTTAATCTCCGCTTTCGTCAATACAAACTTCATCAGAAAAAACAAACACATTCAGTTACACAGAGTATAAATACTAAAAGCAAATTACATTCAATTAAGGCCAATTAAGGTCAATATACTAAATACAAAAATTTAAAGAAATAATACATTAAACATGGCTAACACAAGTCTTGTTGACATACACTCTACGGTTTTGTAAAAAACATTTAATATTTATGGCATCATTTAGACCTGGAGGCTAATCAACTCTCAGTTGAATCTGCCACCTGGTTTCTCTCTGTTACAAATCATTTTTAAAATTGCCGCCCCTTAAATTTAGATAACCCTGTTCTAAAATGGAGAACAAAAACTTCTTGAATTTAGGACAAACTAAAATGTGCCTATAAAAAGCATTGTTTAAATCCTTCTTTTTAATGTCATACAAATGCTCTCTAATCCTCATCATTAACTGTCTAGTTGTCATCCCAATATAAAAAGAAGGACATGAGTTACACACAGCAATATATATCACCCCTATACTTCTCCATGAAAAGTAGCTAGAAACAGAAATAGTATATGGAATATGTTCTAAATTAATAAATGGTCCTTCCAAAATGTATCTACACATATTACATGTGAGACATTTGTGCATGCCCTTGTTGACACTAAAAATCTTTTGTGTCAAACAAAAATTGTCCCTCCCTTTTTCCAATAAACTTTTTAAATTGAAATCTTTTTTGTACTCAAAACTAGGATTCTCACCCACATTATTGCACAATTCACGATTACCTCTGACAATATTCCAATTGTCGGATAATATTTTTTTAATACTTAAAGCCCCCTAGTTATAGGTAGATTGTAACTTAAATACATGTCATTACATGATGTCTTCCCTGAAATAACTACTATTGCTTTAGTCATAATGGGTGAATACCTGTCTTCTCTACCATTCTACACATATTTTGTTTGGTCATCCAATATTTTCTTATCATAACCATGTTCTAAAAACAACTTTTTGATATATAAAAACTCATTATGTAAACATTTGTCATCGCTAGTCATTCGGCTGGCACAAATAAACTGTCCCTTTGGAATGTTCATTTTTCACATGAATTGGATGTTGACTGGAAAAGTGTAATTAACCATTTGTGATTTAAATTATTAATTATTATTAAGTCATACTTTGAAAACTTTGGAGTCCGCTTGTGAGCACGACCTCAGAAGAATTTTAGGTAGTGACAAATTATGTATGACAAATCACAATTTGAGTGGTGAACTTAGAATTGCCATGATGGAATTATGTCACAATACTTCTATACGCATTATGAAAATTGACAAAGAAGGTATTTTAGTAATAATTTATCAAAAAGATTATATTTCTAAAAAGGAAAGCATGCTCAGTAATGAACATGAGTACAAGAAATTTAATAATGTTGAAATTAGTAAATGTCATAAATATGTTCTTGATTTATGATAGCCTGTTGGCAGGTGACATGAATATGCATGTTTACAACTTTTGCAACACTGAAAATCCTAAGGTAGGTGTGTTATTCAGTATTCCGAAGACACATAAAAATTTAATAGACCCCCCCCTTTTAGACCCATTATTTCTGCACCTCATTATGTTACTAAGGGCATTTCTCTATTGGTTGACTCATTTTTACAACCTTATGCTCACAGTATGGAATCATTTTTAAAGGATTTTTGGAATTTTTTGGAAACTTTCAGATGGTTTAATGAACAGACTGTGTTTGATCCTCATGTACATACTATATTTACTTTAGACGTCACTTCTCTGTACACATGTATACCCCACAATGCTGGGATTGAATATGTCAGATTGTATTTGAATAAGTTCACAAACAGTGAAAATGATGTCATTAATCACAACTGTAATTTACTTGACATCATTCTGAACAATCATTATTTTTTGTTTAATGGTTATTACAAACAGATGCAAGGTATAGCCATAGGGTCAGCAGTTGCCCCCTCCTTTGATAATGTTGTGATGGGATGGTGGGAATATGAATTTTTAAAACCATGTTTCACTCAGTTTAAAGCAATATATTATAAGAGATTTATAGATGATCTAATGTTTGTGATTCAGGGGACTATCAGTACTGTACATGATTTACTAACAACTATTCATTCTAGTTCATCTTTTCTTAAATTTGTGTTGGGAGATTATGGTACTTCCTTTAATTTTTTGGATGGTCACTTGGAATGAGATTATTCAACAAGTAAGTTTAATAGTAGCATTCATAGAAAAGCTACTTTCACGAATGGTTACTTACACTTGTCAACATCCAATTCATGTGAAAAAGAACATTCTGAAGGGACAGTTTATTCGTGCCAGCAGAATGACTAGCAATGACAAATGTTTACATAATGAGTTTTTATATATCAGAAAGTTGTTTTTAGAACGTGGTTATGATAAGAAAATATTGGATGACCAAACAAAATATGTGTAGAATGGTAGAGAAGACAGGTATTCACCCATTATGACTAAAGCACTAGTAGTTATTTCAGGGAAGACATCATGTAATGACATGTATTTAAGTTACAATCTACCTATACCTAGTGGGGCTTTAAGTATTAAAAAAATATTATCCGACAACTGAAATATTGTCAGAGGTAATCGTGAATTGTGCAATAATGTGGGTGAGAATCCTAGTTTTGTGTACAAAAAAAGTTTATTGGAAAAAGGGAGGGACAAATTTGTGTTTGACACAAAGATTTTTAGTGTCAACAAGGGAATGCACAAATGTCTCACATGTAATATGTGTAGATACATTTTGGAAGGACCATTTATTAATTTAGAACATATTCCATATACTATTTCTGTTTCTAGCTACTTTTCATGGAGAAGTATAGGGGTGATATATGTTGCTGTGTTTAGTTCATGTCCTTCTTTTTATGTTGGGATGACAACTAGACAGTTAATAATGAGGATTAGAGAGCATTTGTATGACATTAAAAAGAAGGATTTAAACAATGCTTTATATAGGCACATTTTAGTTTTCCCTAAATTCAAGAAGTTTTTGTTCTCCATTTTAGAACAGGGTCATCTAAATTTAAGGGGGCGGCAATTTTAAAAATGATTTGTAACAGAGAGAAACCAGGTGGCAGATTCAATTGAGAACTGATCAGCCTCCAGGTCTAAATGATGCCATAAACATTAAATGTTTTTTACAAGACCGTAGAGTTTATGTCAACAAGACTTGTGTTAGCCATGTTTAATGTATTATTTCTTTAAATATTTGTATTTAGTATATTGACCTTAATTGGCCTTAATTGAATGTAATTTGCTTTTAGTATTTATACTCTGTGTAACTCAATGTGTTTGTTTTTTCTGATGAAGTCTGTATCGACGAAAGCAGAGATTAAAGTTCATTTTACGCTAAAGTGCTGGTTTATTTGGTGTTGCAATCCATTCAGCCGAGCAGTTTTTGGGTTTTATAGTTGTTTTATTCAGTTGGTTCTCAGTGATGAACTTTGTATTTACCTTAAATTGTGTTAGTGCTATATGAACTTTATTGCCTCTTCATAAATAAACTCCACCTCAAGCAAAGATTATCTTGTGAAACTTTATCAGCCTCTTTTCACCCAGCTCCTCTCTCCTGTTCTGTCCTTTCCTGTTGTGAGTACATTCCACAACATAGATCATGTCCAGACAGTTAGCGCTTCCTATCCCTTTCCACCTCTCATTGGTGATGTTTGTAGCTTAACTAATAAGCTTGTTTCACTGTCACTAAAATGTTTCTAGAAGAGTATTCAATGTGAAGACATGTTACTGTACTGCATAGTGGTATGATTACCTTTCACCCCTAAAATTCTCACATTTTACAACACAGTCTGACATTTTGATTGCCTAAGCACTGCTCCCTGGTAGTTTTATCTAGATGTAATTACATCCCTCACCTTATCCTCCTAACCAGGAATGTTCATCCAGATCTTTCCCCTCTATCTTATAGCTGCTCCATATTGTTTCAATGTGCTTGTATCAATTTGATGAAGGTAGTTTCTGAGAATATAAAAAGAATGATGTACGTTTACCAAAACTACTTTCATCAACGGTGGAGTTTGTCACTTTCCCTACTGCTTTGCATCCTCAGAGTTTGTATATATAAATTTAGGGAGGGGCTGTCCCTCTGAATGAGGGAATGCTGGAGGCATGCTAGACATACATAGAAATTAGTTTTGGCAAACATTTTTCAAATATTTCATATTCAGCAAAACCGCCTTCATTGAGTCAACTTGAATACAAATGCAAGACCCTATAGTTTTCATTTAGAAATGCAGTTACCAAAACTTTACTTATATATTGAATACACACACACACACAACTCCATTCTTAGTTTTTCCCCAACCCTAAAATATACTTTTGAGTAATCTGTAAAAAAGTACAATTTTTTCTCCATAAGTAGAAAAATGGAATATATGTAAATATGAGTGAAGAACACAAACCGATTTGTCATGGGACATCTTTGATGTTTGAGGGTAGGTGAGTAAGTGGAGAGGGGGTAGAATGAGATTGATGGAAAGGATTAAGCAGGGATTGTAGGTTAATATGAGATAAACTAGGTAGGGAAGGGTTAATTTTTGAAGGAAGGAGTGGGGAAGTGAGGTAGTTGGCGAGTGGGGCTTAGAGTACTTCGTGTGTGGGTAGTTGTTTTAGGGAGCACATTTTGGCATGGGTTTGTTAAGGCAAGGTCATGTCCAAGAAAACCTGTAGGTATTTCTGGAGAACAGGTAGGTGTCGGGTTAACAGTGCTTGGTGGTTTTGTAGAAAAAAATATAACAAATAACCAGCAACGCTACCATGACCATAACATAATCATAGACAAGTTTATTAAAGCAAGGATAAGTGCTTTCACATTCACAAACGCTTCATCAGATCAATACAATGCTAAAACAGAAGTTATAAATTTAAAATAATTACAAGCCAATCACATTGCTTAAAAAATCTATCAGCCAATAAAATCAATAAAATCATTATGTATGCAATTTGCTCCTTTTTAGGGCTGGTTTGAGACAAACAGTTGCATTAATACCTGGAAATGTATGAGCTTGACATCTGAATATCCATTTCAACTCTAAATTTTCTAAGTAATTATTCAGGTCACCATCCCTGAGATTAGCCTTTACACATTGTAGTACCCTAAAAGAAAACTTATGTTGTGGGTTCTGTTTGATATGTTTTGCCAAGGCATTCTTATCCTTGTGTGTCTTGATGTCATACAGGTGTCTCCCGATCCTATCTTGGTGGCATTGTTGTTGCAGATGGTTTGTATTTTTTTTTTGTAAGTTAAAGTAAATGTCTGACTTGAAGTAAATTACTCTAATGTAGACAAGGAGCAAGGTTAGGGAAGGCTGGAACCTGTAGGGAGACAAAATCTCTAGAAGGCCAGGGATGCTTTGTTCAGGGACACTGGGAACGCGTGGTTAGGGTTTTATTTATTTTTATTTATTTACATTTGTTGACCGGGAGTGTCCGACTGGACATAGGTCCATTTTCAGCAAAGGCCCGGGGAGAAAAGCTCCACAGTTAAAATAAACAGACAGTAGTTACATTGGATTATATAGCGATTAACAATTTAACATAGCAATTACTTACAACATATTTACAGATGAAGAACATAGTACATCAGCAGACAACTAGAATCTTTATCTGTGAAGTACATAACAGACATGAACAAATGTTACATTGAGAAGTTCCTGCTGTATAATAAGTACTAAGGCTTATGAGCCTCTGAACTTGCTATAATCAAGGTAGTTAGTGGAGTGGAAAGAAAGATAGTGGTTGGATGGGGTGGGTGAAATTAAAGTGGGAGTTGCAAGGGCATAGCCAGCATGTTTTTAGGTGCACTTTTAGTAATGTTTTGAAGTGAGTGCACAATTGTGGGTGGAAGGGAGTTCAATAATTTGGCTATGGTGCAAGAAAATTGTGCTTCACCAGCAGAGTTATTGGCTTTAGTGATCTGCAAGTGATTTTTGTTGCTGGATCTTAGTGGTCTGGTGGTGCGATAGGGTTGAAGTAGATTCTGGAGGGATGGGACATTTAGTGGATGGTTTCCTAGTTTGTGGGAGAGTGAGAGTTGATACCACTGAAGAAGGTGAGGGAGTTCAAGCCAGCCCACTTCAGCAAGTGAGAGACAGTGGTGACTACGGTAGGATGTCCCTGTGGGGAATTTGGCGATTTCGTTGTAGCAGGTCTCTAGCTTGTTTAGATCACATTGCCTTAGGTTGGTATATATTGGAGAGGCATAAAGTAGGGTGGAGATAAGGTGGGAATTTGCTATTGAAATCTTTGCTGCTTTGGTGAGAAATTGCTTATTTCTGTATAATGCTCCTAGTTTTTTGTGGACTTTTTTTATGGTCATGGATATGTGAATGTCAAATTTTAGTTTATTGTCTATTTCCACTCCTAGCAATTTGGTGTGTTCAGTTGGGTATATAGTGGTGTTGTCTTTTGCTGTGATGTTAAAGTGAGAGTTGTTTTGAGTATGTTTGGTGGGTTGGAAGATGAGTAGTTTAGTTTTGTTTGGGTTGAGTATTAATTGGGCATCGGATAACCAAGTTTCAACAGAGGAAAAGGCTTCCTGTGTTACTTTTTGCAGTTTGGGTAGGGACTGGGCTGAGCAGATGATGGTTGAGTCATCTGCGTATTGTATAAGTGTGCCATGTTTGGTGGCAGAGGCTAGATTATTGGTGTAAACAGAGAAGAGTAGGGGTCCAAGGATGGATCCTTGGGGAACCCCTATGGAGACAGGTAGTTGGGGAGATATGTCATTCTGCCATACAGCGGATTGTTGGCGGTCAGACAGGTAACTCTGAAACCAGTTGGTGACTGATTGAGAGAAGGATAGGTTATTGAGGACAGAGATAAGTTGTTTGTGTGGGACCATGTCAAATGCTTTAGATAGGTCTAGGAAAGTAGCAGAGGAAAGATAGCATTGTTCTTATGCTGAAGGATAGTGTTAGTAAAGGATAGTAAGGCAGTGGTGGTGCTATGGTTTGGTCGGAAACCATGCTGAGTACTGGAAAGGAGGTTGTTAGTAAGGAGGTAGTCAGAGACCTGAGAGTGTATGCATCTCTCTAGTATTTTGGAGAGTGGAGAGAGAATAGCTATGGGGTAGTAATTGGTTAGTTCTGTGGAGGGTCCGCCTTTGTGGAGGGGAATTATATGTGATACTTTCCACAGTGTGGGAACGTAACTTTCTGACAGAGATCGGTTAATCAAGATGGATACTGGGTAGGCCAGAGCATCAGCTGTGATTTGTAGGTATTCACTTGGGAGGTTGTCTGCTGCTAATTTGGTGGGTTTAAGTTTAGTTAAGAGATTTTTATGTTGGAGGTAGGTACAGGAGAAGAAAAGAAGGCAGTGGGGAGATTACTAGTTGAAGGTGTGGGTTGGAGGGGAGGGGGGGTTGTGCTGTTTAGCTAGTGATAGTATGGTTTGGGTGAAGTGTGTGTTGAATGAGGTAGCAATATTTTCTGAGGAGTGACGGATGTTAGGAGGAGGGGTACTGACCTTACCTTGGTGGTGGATGGAGTTTATGGAGGACCAGAATTGTTTGGGGCTGTGTTATGAGGTGTCTACGGCAGACTGGTAGTATTGGAATTTGTCCTGTTTTATTAGCTTTTTGACTCTATTGCGTAGTTCTAGGAATTTCTGTCTAGTTGAGGGGGTTTTGGTTTTGTGCCACTGCTCCCAGGCTTTATCCCGGTTTTTCATTTCTGACTTAATGGTTTTCTGTAGCCATGAGGAGGGTTGTGCTTTGGTTCTGGAAAATCTTATGGGGGCATGGTAATTAAGGATGCTCAGGAAGGTAGTATTAAAAAATTCAACTGCGTTATCTAGACTGAGGTACTTTAGAGGATGCCAGTTACATTCTTTGAGGGATGAGATGAATGTGAGTGGGTTAAAGTTTAGTGTTTTACGTATTTGATGGCAGATGATAGGTTTAGCTTAGTATAGGTATTTTTTGAGTAGGAATGTTGGGGAGTGATCACTGAGGCTATCTGATAAGCAGCCTGTTATATATGACTGGGGGCTCTTACTGACTAGTATCCAGTCCAGGGTAGTTTGCTTGCTGGAGTTTTTATTTATCCTGGTTGGTGACTGGACTAGTTGGGTGAAGCCATGAAGATTTACATGATGGGTTAGATGGTTGCCAGAACAGGATTGCCAGTCAATACTGAAATCACCTAAAATGATAGTTTCTTGGGGGAGATGGTGGGTAGACCAGCTGAGGAGGTTTTCTAGTGGAGGGATGTTTTGGCCTGGTGGGAAGTAGCATCCAATTATGTTGATGGTTTTGTTTTTGTTTATTTTGAGGTTGGTATATATTATTTCTTCATTGCGTATTTGTGGAGCTGATGATTTTAAGATCTGGATGTTTAGATGCTGTTTAAATATTATAGCTACACCGCCTCCTTTCTTGTTTAGTCGGTCTACTCTTAGTATGCCGTAACCTGTAGGGAGTATTTGCTCACTGGTAATGTGAGTTTTTAGCCAGGTTTCTGTCAGGATGACTATATCTGGGGAGTACAAGTCTATGGTGGCATGGAGTTCATGGACTTTGTTGGATATACTTCTAATATTTAGGCTTAGTAGAAGGAAGTCACTTGGCTTTCTATTGGCTGTAATATGGGAGAAGTTGTGGTTTCTTGTCTGATTATGAAGATTGGGGTTGGAGATGGTAGGGCCAGGGTTGGGGTGGATGTCTCCACTTAGGGCTAGTTTTGATATGCATGAGGTTATTAGTTTTCTCAGTTTTTGAATGTGTTTGTTTATAAGGGAAACTTTATGATTGTGCTCTGTGGGTAATAGATATGGTGGGAGGGTTACTATGTTAAGTTGCAGGGATGCTTTCTGTTTGAGTAATATAGTTGGTAGAATATGTGGGGGTGCATAGGGATGGTTCTTGAGCTGGTGGGAGGGGAGCTGAGTGAGGGTGAGACATGAGTGGTGGTGTGAGTAGTAGTACAGTGGTAGTGGTTGCATGGGGGAATGATGGAGCTTTGGTAGGATGTAAGATATGCAAGGAGAGTGCATGCAGTGAGCATAGGTAAGGTTTGCTTGTACATGTTAGTTGAGTAGGTGTGATAGTAGTGGGAAGGTGGAGGAGGTAGTGTTGGGTTAGCTCTGTGATTGGCTACTGGAAAGATGGGAGGGGTTTGTGAGAGCAATAAAGGTGGGACCACTGGCGGTGGGAGGGAATAGGGGGCAGGGTGGGGAGCGAAGTGGGTAGAGACCCTGTTAGTTGCTCTTATGAGGGGGCTGGAAACATTCAGTTAACAGAGTTAACTGATAAATGAACATATGATAGTGACAAGGGTGGTTGTATTTTTAAAAATGGTGCCTACCACAGGTAATATTTATTAACTTTGGGATTGTCTTAAGGTAATAAACAGGGAAGGGGGAGGGGAGAACAAGGGTGTGAGCAGGCAGTTCTTTGTACTGCTGCTAATGAGTCAAAGCAAAGACAAGTTTGTGTTTAAGAAACAATCACAGTTGACCAAGGACTGTTCTAACTGTAAGTCATTTCTTAACCATTTCTCAAGTGGAAAAACAGGATAACCTTGTATCAGTAGGCTACTGTGGTCTCAGTTTAAATTAACAACCACACAGTATTGATCAGTTATGGATACTATTTGCTAACAGAAGGGAATAAGTGAGAAAGTGGAAGATGTGTGTGTGTGTGGGGGGGGGGGGGGGGCTGCTTACAAGCCAAAGCAGAGTGCTCTCCAGGGGAAAATGAATATTGGCTCAAACAGGTAGACACATACTCAAAGTTAACTTTAGCTTTTTGCAGACAGTTCAGACCCGGACTGTGCTTTTCTTACAAGAATGATAAAGGTGGTACCGCAGTTGAATACTTAAGAGTGGTGTTAGGTCTAGAAAAGAAGAGTACAGGGAAGAATAAGCACTTTTGAGATGGTAAATGTATATTATAAAGATTACAAAAAACAAACTGAGCAAATAATTACCGCATGCAGGAAAATGTCTTGAAGCAACTACTAGTATATGCAGATACTGAGCCAATTGGAAGAACATCTGTTAGAACAAATCTCAGACAGTTATGCAGCCTCAGATAAAAATATAGCGAGCAGCAATCTGTCGTGGTTCTCTAATGTGATTCTATCCACCAGTAACAGCACAATTATATAGAAATAATTAGACATCAGTATGAGCTGTCTACACACAACACAATTACATGAATAACATTAGTGAAGAAGGTGCAGCTATGCAAATAGACCATACTATTATACTAAAAACAACTTGGTGCAGACAAAATGCTAGCATGCCATAGTAACTTCCAATGATAAAGCATAAATCATACTAGATGTCTAACACAATTCAACATAAATAGTTGTGTTAGGCATTTATGTATGTCTGCCTGTGTCTTCAGTGATAATTCAATAAGGGTGTTGTCTGTTGAAAATAGCTTTGTTGGTGGTTTTGGGTTGGTTTTAGTAGAGTTTTTGGTTATTGCATTGGTTATGGTCAGTCAGTCTCTTAATGGTGCTGTGTTATCAGTCTAGGTATGACTGTCAGTGTATTGAGTGATATTTCAGTAAGGATTGCTGTTTATTAGTTGCTTTGTTGCTGGTTTCAGGTTGTTATGTTGAGGCTGCCCATTTTTGTTTCTAGTGGTGCAGCACGGACCACTGAGCATTGTATTTTGGGCTGTTAATGCTGCTCTGGTGGCTCTGGATGAAGTTAATTTCTGTAGTGTTGATTTGCGGGCTTTGGGCTGCCGTTCATTGCCAAGCATGCACAGTTGCCATCTGTGTGCTTGACTGTGACTCACTCTTCTTACTGGCCTGTACTGTACAGCTGTCCACGGAGTTGTGGCAGCTATACATTAGTTAAAATTAGGATAATCATTTTTATAAAAGAGAGAAAAAAAGGGGGGGCAGATATGTGTGTATGGGATATTAAAACAGGATGTCAGGGTTATTGGTTCAAGTTACTTTACTCACACTAGGCAAGGGGAAAATGTTGTTTCCAATTTCTTATTAATATACATAGATAGATAAATCGATAGACAGATAGTCCGATATAAAAGCAAACAAGGTGACAGAATATTACATACAATAGAAAATGGGGGGAGGAGCTTTCAGTATTCTGAAACCCTGCATTAACTAACAACAGATCTGTCAAAGGGAATCAGTGCAGTTATGAACTAGTTGCTTTACATTAAGTCTCTAGGTATTTTGTGACGTGTACACATACTACTTTCACAAGAGAAGAAAGCATGGAAGTAGTTAAGTGTAAAGTGATCGAAATGGTGCAGTACATAAGAATCTGGGGATTTGCTTTGCTCTGTTTGATAATCATGTTTTATTCTTAACTGGAACAGAACATTTTCAACTACTCCAGTCATGTTAACATAAAAAAAGTAATAATAATAATAATAATGGGATGATGAGGTGTTTTTTTTTTACTTTGGGGTTGCAGTTTTTTATTGAGAGTTTTTTTTCTCTCTCTCACTCTTTCTTGGTGCTAGTCAGACTTGCACTTTAGCGCTTGGAGGGGGAAGAGCACAGTACATAAAAAATAAATAAAATGGGTGGAAGGGTACATAGCTGTGTATGTCAGCTTGGCTGATTATGTTTTCTTTTGTTTTCTTGTTGTAGATTTTGTGAAGTCAAAAGTTCAGATGTTGCTGCAGAGATAAGCAGGCATTGGGGCGCAGGCGAAGGACCTGTTTTGAGGGCTGCCAAGCAGTGAGACTTTGGTGCCAGTGGAGCAGGGAGGACCCAGTCAGAAGAGAAGGCAACCAGTGAAAGGCAAGCAGGTTGCCAGAGGGAAGAGAACACGTCAGTCACCATCAAGGGAAGTGATTGCAGCAGAGGCTTCCACCATTGATACAGTGCATGTTGCTCTTGCAGGTAATACTATATTGGTGGCAGGTTCAGTAGGCATGTCAGATGCAGGGCAAGGGGATTTCAGCTTGGATGAAAGTGATGAAAGGTCAAGTCAGGAGACAGGGAACCTTGCTGGTGTTATTGGGGACTGGCAGGGTCTAGGCAGAGAGGGGCATTGCTTCAGTGACCAGGTTTCTGAGTTGGATAGCCCAGACTTGGGTGGCGATAGTTTAGCGTCATCCATGAGGGTGGACAGATTCCCAGTTGCAGGATGTGGAATCAGATTTTGGGTTTTGGCCAGGTGATTGGTTGGCTACGCAGGCGCTGGGGCAGGGGAGTGTGTTGGTATTCTTGAACCCTCATATACCTTCCTCATTCAAAGAAGGGATCTGGAAGGTGGAGTATGTTAATATTTTTAATTTAAGTGACACTGGTGATGTCTAGCATTTGTTGGAAATGGAAACTGTGAATGGCAAAAAATGTCCTGGCAACCTTAGCTGCCCTAGGGCGAAGACAGTTAGGAAAAATGTGACCTAGAACATGGGAGAACTTTGTGCTAGGATTTGTGTACTACATGGCAGCCTGGTTGGAGAAGGATAGTACATTGGCCCTTTTGCTCTTGGTGTATTTCTTGACAATATGGGAGGCGCAACAATTATAGGCTGGTACTACTTAGTTATGGTATAATCAGAGGTTGCACAAGAAGAAGGCAGTCAATCTGTCCCTGGGTTGAGAGATGACGCATCCAGACATATGGTTGGCCACTATGATGGACAGCTTCAGTGCTGGCAGCAGGTAAGGTAGGGGGTGAAGGGGTTGGGGGCTTTTAATGCAGGGGGGATGTTCATGGGTAGCATGTAGATTCTTGCACACGATTAAAATGTGTAGGTGTACACCCAGCAATGTGGATGGCGAGAAGGTAATGCATTCAGCCAGGCTTCATTTCCTCTTGCTACAAGTAGCTTAATGGCTGCTTTTCATGGATCCCAAAACATGCATGGTAGGGGGAAGTTTTGTGGGCAGAGAGGTGGGGAGCATTTTGTGGGCAAGAGGAAGACATGCAGGCACATTCTCCCATTAATGTGCAAGTGTTGAAGGTTATGCTACAGCAATATCTGGATGTATCAGTGGTGGAGGAGTTAATTGAGGGATATTTTAGGGGATTTTCTATTAAATCAAAGGTGGCAGGGGCTGGTACAGTTGTCAAGAACTTGAGGTCAGTATGGGGAGGGAAGTTATTCTGGAAGTTTGGTTGAAAAGGAGCATCAGGCAGGCAGGATACTGTGTCATTTTGATACCCCCCCCCCCGACCTTTTGCCAGTTTTAAGATTTCACCATTAGGTTTCATCCCTGAGAAGAAAGTGGGTGAGTTCTGGATGATTCACCATTTATATTACCTAGAGGGGAACTCTATAAATTATTTTATTTTGGTAGAAGAGGCTAAATGGAATGATGATTTAAAGAAGGATGTTAATTTTTTAGAGTTAATGCCAATTTGGGCTGCATTGCTGATTTGGCAGAAGCGGTTGAGGGGAAGGAAGGTTTTGGACAATAGTGCTGTGGTTCAGGTTTTACAGATAAGCCGGCTAAGTCTGAGCAGTTGCTGTTAGTTTTATGTAAGCTAGTATTACAGAGTTTGCTGATTAACTTTTCTTTACAGGTGTGCATGTGCCAGGTGATAGGAATGGAATTGCTGACAGTTTGTCTCACCTTCAGTTTTCCAGGTTTCGGCAATTAGCTCTGATGGCAGCAGAAGAGCCAGAGGCAGTATCGGATGATGTGTGGAGGATTGGGTTGCACTGACCAGGAAATTGGTGGAACAATCCTTGGCAGTGTCCACCAGGAGGGCATATGGTAGGGCACTGTGTGAATTTAATAGATTTATTTTACAGCTGCCTGAAGAGGAGGGAGTCTGTTTGACAGAATTGTTGTTGAGATATTTAACTTGGGCTCATGTACAGGTTAAGGCAGTGCAGTCAGTTAAAGTGGACTTGACTACCATCTGTATATTTGCTCGTGTGGCAAGGTTGTGTATTTTCACTAAATCTTGGACCATTGAGCACATGTTGAAAGGATGGTGTAGAGTGGATGGCTTGAATAGGGGTAAGTATTGACAGTGACAAGGCAAGTTTTGAAGGTTTTAGTACTATGCCTAGCTTTGGTGACTGAGGATTAATTTGTTTGTGTTCTATGGGTGACATTGGGTTTATGGATATATTTTGGGGCTTTCAGAGTGTCTGAGTTATTGGGGTCATTGGTTTGGGAGGATGCCGTGATACTGCCTTGGAAAGTCCACATTTGCTTGTAGAAATCTAAAACCTATCATTTGGGGAGAGGCATGCAAATAGTTTTGGGAAAGAATAGGTGCAAACAGATGTGTCCAGTGAGTTGGACTAAGAAATTCATAGTGTCCCATAAGGGGAGTTCAGCTGATATGTTTTTTTTTATCTAAAGGGGGGAAGGTGATAATGTGTGGACAGTTGCTGAAGGTAATGAGAAGGACGCTTCACTATATGGGTTTTGTGGGTGAGAGGTTTTCCACCTATTCCTTTCAGATGGTTAGAGCCTCAGATTTAGCAAAAGGAGGTAGCTTTACTTGAGGTCATTAAGAGTGTGGGGCTCTGGTCTTTGAATGTCTTTTTGTCTTACATTAGATAGTGAATACTGAGATTGGTTATTAATTTTTTTTTTTTTTTTTTTTTTTTTTAGGTAATGAGATTGTCATCCTTGCCACTCATATGTTTATTGAGCAGTGAATAGTGCTATGGTTAGGACTAATTGTTCTGATTTGGGTTTGCATCAGTTCAGGTATAGAATCAGATGGCATGGCATTAGAGGCCTCAGGGAGAATCAGATTATGCAGGAGTTTACAGCTATACAATGGGGCTTCAAGTCTTGGTGGTACATTTGGCAGGTAACAATATGGGTTTAATTCCAAAGTGGCAATTGGTGTACCAGATAAGGGAGAATTGTGTTGCTTTAAAGAGGTTGTATCCAAATTTGTATATAGTGTAGTTGAAGATTGTACCCCTTCTGTTTTGAAGCCATGCTGATTGCTTTATGGCAGCACAGTGGGCATGGCAATTTGTTAACATTAGGTTAGCAAGGCAGCTGGGTGCAATGGGTATAGAGACAATAGAGCAGAAGGAGTTTACTGACAGGGATACTATATGTTACAGACAATATTGGGTGCACCTGAATTAGTTTGGATTAGATTTGTTTAATTTGAATTTGGGTTTATTGTTGGTGGATCTGGTGAAAAGTTGGTAGTAGGTTTGGGGGAACAACCTGGATCAGGTGGGTGGGTGGAGAAGAGGGGAAGGCTTGTACCTCTTCTGTCCCCCACTGTTGTTTGGTTTGGTGTAAGGAAATGGGGGGAGGGTGAAAGTTAGTGGTTAGATGCCGCTTCCCTCTGTGGTGTTTGGATGGATGTTAGGATCTTGGGTTAAAAGTGAGTGGTTGGATGCTGCTTGATGTTTAGGAATAAGTGAGTGAGTGAGGATGTTACTTATTTGGACAGGGTGAGCAGAGGTATGCTGTCCTGATGAATGGTTAAAAGAAGTTATTTTGTGATTAACAGACATATTGAAAAAAATGCTATAAAGAATAAAGTTATGTCATTTATAAATTCAATAAAAGGTCATCAAAGGTCCATTTTTGTGTGTTGTCTCTTTATTGAAGTGGAACATGAGAAATGAGGTTTGGGTTCAAACCAGTTTGTCATCGGACATCTTCAATGTTTTAGGGTAGTTGAGTAAGTGGGGGGGTAGACTGAAGTTGCTGGAAAGGATTAAGTAGGAATTGTAGGTTAATATGAGGTAAACTGGGTATTTGAGCAGGGGGAGCTGAGGTGTTATGTCCAAATAATATCCCTTTGAACTGCCACCAAATAATCTGACATCACTTACTATCCTGGGTCAGTAACTAAGGAGCTTCAATCCTTACTATTGACTCCAATGTGAAACTCTCACGTAAACAGGACTAATATTTCACAATTTCCCCTAAGAACACAACACGAACATGCTCTATAGCCTGGGACTGGACTGCATACTTCTGTCCACCCCTAATGTAACTGCTTATTACATACTTCAGAGAAATGTGCTCCAGTTTAAGACCTCTGATACACTCACACTTAAATAAATTAAATCTCACACATCCAGACACTTCTGGGAAAGCCTGACACAGGTTTCCAGCTGCATCCCTTCCCCAAAATAATACAGTAATGCTGCTACCAAACAGAATGTCTACATGCCATTCTAAAGGGGAGTCCAATTATAAAAATTAAATATTAAAACAAATAGTAGCAAATGACCTAAGCAACCAGGTTTTTGGAGTGGCCCAGGAAGTTACCAAGACAAGGATAAGCACTCTCAAATCATTAAAGAAAAACACGACTGACCAGCCACAATGCAAGTTAATAAAAAATATTTAATACTGAACAAAATGATTAAAAATGTAAGTAATTTACAATAAACAAACAGAGGTCAATCACCAGGTAAATGAAATCAATACTGTAGGATAGAAATCCAACATTTAGTAAAACTCTAACTGATCTAACTGATTAGTAATAATTTTCCTATTTGACTAAAGAACACTGTCCCCGATATAAACTAAATTATTGCAACAGATCAAAGGCACATTTACTGTTCTTGGTGAGTCCTTTTTGGGTATCCACTGCACAGTACATCTGTCACTGGCTGTTAACTGACAACTGACTTCAGCAGGCTCTTTTATAGACTAGTCTATCAGCTATTCCAGTTCTAATTTTCATTTCATATTTTGAAAATCAAGCTACAGCTGTTTTCTAAAAGTTCCTTCCTGCCTTTTAGCTTCTGACAGTAACACATAGCAACTGCCAACATTCCAATGACATCTTCTGCTGATCAGCTGTTGCCTTTAGAATCTCTCTTCACAAACGTGCTGTTGGAAATGCAAAAGGACAATGTTCAAGTCTTTATAACATTCTGTACAAACGTATTACAAATCAACATGTAAGAACTTATTTACAAAATCATAGCTAGTCATGCTGTCATATAATACACAGGATAATCTGAAATTATGTACAGAAACTCAACCAAACATGCTAGCACAAATAACAGTGTCTAATTTCTTTACAGGACGTATGCTGCCCTGATGAATGGTTAAGATAAATTATCTTGTGATTAACAAACAAATTTAAATAATGCAGTAAAGAATAAAGTTATTTCATTTATGAACTGAATAAAAGGTTGCCAAAGGTCCATTTTGGTGTGCTGTCTCTTTATTGAAGTGAAATGTGACAAACTGAAATGTATTACACCCATCTCAAAACACAATGGTATTTCAGTGACTTCTTCATCCTTTTCTAGTTTGCCCATAACCATTATCTACTCTACCTTCATGTACTGCTAGCTTATCACTTCTGCATTACTAACTATAATTCTTCCTCTGACCATTTACCTTCCTGCTCATATCCATAACTTCTTTCATATCTCTCTTATTGTTTTTTAAGCTATGTTCTACTTGTCTGTAAATTATTACTAAACTCAAAAACATCCCAGTTTGATCTATTACCTCCAGATATCATGCTATGAATATACTAATTGTTACTGTATGTTATTTCTCTATTCAGTAATTATCCAGTTTATGTTAATTTTCCCCTTTTTTGTGTTAAAGTTTTAGGTTCATGTAAAAACTTCTTTCATATCTCTCATCGTTTTTTAAGCTATGTTCTACTTGTCTGTCTGTAAATTATTACTAAACTCAAAAACATCCCAGTTTGATCTATTCCCTCCAGCTATCATGCTATAAATATATTAATTGTCACTGTATGTTATTTCTCTATTCAGTAATTGCCAGTTTATGTTAATTTCCCCTTTTTTGTGTTAAAATTTTACGTTCATGTAAAAATATTTCAAAACATTTAAACAATGTAAATAAACTCATGTATAGATGTTCTTACCCAGAAATTATACTGGTACATCATGCTTAACTAAAATATGAATCTTCTCCACAGGCCTCTGTGGAAAATGGGTTTTGCCCAGTTGGACTTTCCCTGGTCCACAAAGATAAATAAATAAATAAGTAAATAAATAAATAAATATAATTTTTCTTTACATGCAGAAGTACATTTCCCTTTACTCTGACCTAAATTAGTTATTTTGGATTTATTTCCAGTAATAAATGAATACAGAGGAAGTTGTCATAATGTTGTGAATTGGAGAAGCTCAGCAAAACTTTGTTAGAAACTGACAAAAAAAGTGAATATGGAAATGGAAGAATTTAGAGAAATATAAATATGTAAATTTACTTGCCTTAACAAATAACAATATACAGGCTAATAATCGAGTTAACTTTCTTGAGTTTTGATGTATCAGCTACAAATTATGTATGTCTTTAACTGTTTGAAGTTTATATTTTTGCAGAAGTATTACCACAATTGTAAGGCTATAAACGTATCAATATATTCCTAAATAGTGTGCCAATACTCATAAACATTCTTCAGTACAAGAGATGAACTAGTCCTTAAGTCAGACATCACTGCAGGCACAGCCTGGATTCCTGTCTACCAAAACTGGGATAATACCTTGACAGGAATCGGTATTATTCTTACGTCACGGTATGAATAGAATACAAGAAATTAGTATTGCTTCAGTCTTTCATGTTTGCCAAAAGTGCTCTTCTCAGAACTTGCAACATAAGAATTTCAGATTGCAAATCTTGGTACTTTATGATTTTGTGCCTCAGTACATAAGGCAATATAGGTTCATAGGTCCATAGGTAGGTACTAGGCTATTGGCCCAAGGGCCTACGTAAGCCTAGTCAACAAGGTTCCCAGGCTTATGCCACCCAAGAAATTTATTTTCCTGTACCCCTGTTGAGCAGAGCCACAGAAGTGTTCCCTGGGGATTATTTCCTATTTCCCATCCACTCATCAAGATTTTTCTTGAAGAGTGCTAATGAGGAACTTTGCTTGACATAGAGGGGTAGCTTGTTCCAGAGTATGGGAAATCTCTGGGACAGGAATCTATCCCTCCAGCATGTCCTGTTTATTGTGGTGAAAAGGTTTAGGTCCCTAGAGCATGTAGCTCAGAGGGATTGGGATTTCTTTAGGAGCAGCATGTCCAACAACTCTGGGTTTGACATAGCTTTATATGTTAGGCAGAGATCACCTTGGAGTAGGCAATATGCTATAGAGTAAAGCTGGAGTTTTTTTAGATGGTCAGTGTAGGGCATCTGTTTGAGGCCAGTAATCCTCTTTGTGAGGTGCTTATGTGGCCTTTCCAGCTGCTGCAGATGTCTTGTGAGGTACATTCCAAAAGGGGCATTGTACTCTATAATGGGTCTAATGAGTGTTAAGTAGAGGGGAACAATGACCTCCATTTTCCTGGATGAGAACCCTTTTGTGATGAGGTGTGCCATGTAGAAGGATTTCCTGCCTACTGTGGTGATGTGATTATCAAAGGAGAGACTACTGTCCACCTGGGTCCCAAGGTCTCTTATCACACATTTGGCATTAAGTAGACTGCCACCTACGTGGTAGTTCATGGGTACAGAGTTTTTACCAAAGAGGATGACAATGCACTTTTTGGCATTGAGCTTGAGGCCATGGCTCTGACACCAGTCATCTGTCTCAGTGAGGCCCTTCTATAGGATGCCCTCATCATTTGAGGACTCGACTATGGCTCCTAGTTTGCAGTCATCTGTGAACTTCATTAGCCTGTACTTCAGAGAAGTAGATACCAAACAGGAGAATTCCCACAACTGAACTCTGTGGTACTCCACTTGTCACTGGTTTGAAGTCAGATTTGGAGTCTGCAACTTTTACAGTGTGGGTTCTGTCAGTAAGCCAGCTGGCAACCCATCTTGTGATGTAAGGATTTATACCTTGTTTAGTGAGTTTATCTATAATTCCAGAATGGGGGGATGGTGTCAAAAGCCTTGGAGAGGTCAAGATAGGCTGTGTGAACCACCTTACCTTCATCTACAGCTTTGGTGACTTACTCAAAGAAGTTGATCAGGTTCTGGAGGCATGATCTGCCTTTCACACACCCAAACTGGGTGGGGTCCAGAGTTTGGAGGTTACCAATGTCTTTGTTTATGAGTTCCATGATGATACGTTCCATGGCCTTACAGACCAGGCTCGTCAGGCTAATAGGGCTATAGTTCCCGAGATTAGTGGTGGTTCCTCCTTTGTGGAGTGGGATAACTGTTGCTGTGCACCATTCAGTGGGCACAAAGCCTGATGTGAGGCTATGACTGAACATGGTGCTTAGGTGGTGAGCCAGTTTGTTCTGAAGTTCATGTAAAATGCAGCATGTGATGTTGTCCAGTCCCATGGATGCTGTGTTTTTGGCTTTAGAGAGTGCAGCTTTTACCTGCGTAGTTGTGATTACAGGGACTCTGCATTCTTCCTGTATAGATATGGACCCTTTAGGGAGTGAGAGGGGGTAAAGTTAGCACTGAACCTATCTGCCAAGATGTTGGTAATATCAGTTGATTATCTAATTTTCGTGCCGTTGTGCTGTAACTCAGAACAGATCTGGTTGTTGCCATTGAGATTCCTGACATAGCTATAGAATGCTTTGTGGTTGTCCTTAGAATCAGTGGCAATTTTGTTTTCGTAGCTAGCTTTGGAGGATTTTATAAGGGATCTTAGCTTCTTACTGAGGCTGACCAGGGAGCTCCTCCACTCATGGGATTTTACTCTCTTTTGCAACAGTTTCTTCCTTCTGTTGTAGAGTTTGTTTATGGCAGGGGGCCAGTAGATTGGCTTCTTTTTTTTTGGAGGATAGCGTCTTGGTTCTGTTTGGGATAGCATGATCCTTATAGAGTGCATTTGTGTAGGATTCAGCAGTCGTAACTGTATTGTCTATCTGCATGGGTGTCATGAAGTTTGCCACTTCTGTCTTAAGAAGCATGAAAGTGGTTTTGGAGGAATTTTTTACCAAGGTTACCTTAATAGGGGGTGGGTTGTGGATATCTAGGGTGATTACCTTATGGTCGACTCTGACCAACAAGGAGTTGACTTCAGGTATGGAACACCGGTCACTCATGTTGGTAATGACTAGGTCTAGGATATTGTTGCCCCTGGTGGGGGTGTAGATAAGTTGATCCAGGGCATTGGAATTTATGAACACCATAAAGCGTTGAGTGAAGGAGTTGGTGCATGAGTAATTTTCCCAGTTAATGGTGGCGTAGTTGAAATTGCCCATTATTAGGGTGTTTGGTTGAACCCTAATATTTTCCATGATATCAAGAAAAGAGGAGTGGGAATCCTGGGGCATGGTGGGGGGATCTGTAGCAAGCTACAATTTGGATTGCAGTTTAGCCCTGAGATACGTGCACTTGGATAACCTCGGATGCATTATTCTGAGCAACTACCCTGGAATTGTGGATATCCTTAATGAATATGGTCACACTTCTGCCTTTGGGGTTCCGGCCCAGGTTAGATGACTGAAAAGTGTGGTATGATTTATAGCCTGGTAATGCAGCGATGCACTCTGGAGCCTTGAACCAGGTCTCAGTCACTGCACAGATATCGATGTTCTCCATTTTAAGGAGTGCCTTGTGGAAGTGCATTTTGAGATTTAGACTTCTAGCATTGAGTAGCATTACCCTCAGTTTTTGCTTGTTTGTTCCTGTTATGGTGGTGAATTTGTCATTTGAACCTTGCCTAAAAAAGGCACTATAGGGGTGGCAAGAGCCTTAGCCAGTATCCAGAATCCCAGGGGTGACAGGTGCAGGTCATCTCTGGAAAAGCATCGTGGTCTATCAACCATGTCGTCCCAGGCAGACAGATACTGGATCCCCTTAAAATGACACCAGAAGTTTAGCCAATTGCTGAAGTCAATCATTTTGTCCTTTTACTGCAGTATCATTCTGGGTGATGGCAAGATGCTACTCAGGGCTAGGGTCATACCTGCCTGGGCTACAAGATCAGAGAGCTCTTCCATGTCTCTTTTCATGTAGTCCAGGGAGGTATGTCTCAGGTCATTTACACCAACATGGACAATGACAGAGTCATATTTGTACTTGTTGTGGAGTGACCTGAGTGCATGGGTTATGTGGCGGATCCTGGCACCTGACAGGCAGCTGACAGTAACTTTCTCCTTGTTTAGCCTGGTGAGTGGGACATCAATATGCCTGACTATAGAGTCACCTATGACTAGTGTGGTGTGTACGTTGTTTTGCCTTATGGGCTGTGGTTGACTGGCACACTGAGTCTGTGGGCTATGTGTCATTTGGTTTGTGTTTGGGGGTGGAGGTTGATTGTGTTTCTGCTTTGGAGGTCTCTGTTGCTTGAGCAGATTATTATTGATTGTCTCCATGAATGTTTTTGTGTTTCTATGTGTGGATTTTGGTGGTGTAGGTTTAGTGGGACTATATGTTGAGTGTGGTGTGGTGCAAGTGTTTACCTTCTCCTCTTGACTGTCAAGTTCAGTCTTGGATGGAGAGAGCTTTACCGCCAGTTTGGCTAGATATGTACATCTCTCACAGGTTGTAGTGTTGGGAGGTAGGAGGAGACGGTTGTCTGTGTACATGAGGCAATTGCTACATTGCCCCAAGATGCCCAGATTCATCATATAGACTGGAGAGAACACTGGGAGATGACCCTTGGACATGCCTGAATAAAAAACTATTTTCCTCTAGACAAGTGAGGAAAGTGAGTACAAAAACTGTTTTCCTCTAGGTAATGAGGAAGGTTAAGTGTTGTAGTAATTTGTAGCTTATTTAGTAGGTAATCACATAGTTTACCTGTTTCAAAGATTAGTAATACTTTTGTCTTATGTTTTTCTTTCTATTTTCTTAATTGATAGTACTGAATGATTCCATTTGATCAGACATTCATTTTCAGTAATGCTTTGTGCTTCATGTTTAATAAGCTTCTCATCTACCTGCATGTGTAATGTTTGGACAGTCCTGAATGCAACAAACAACCTTGTCACATTGCTGTGCCTTTTATTGTACAGACTTTCAGCAATTAGTGTTTTGCAATGAGCAATGAAATGTGCAACTGTTTTCATTTCTGTATTACAGAATCTGCACTGAGTTTCTATCTCCAACTTTTTATGTGGCTTTTAAATAATATATATATATATATATATATATATATACACACACACAGTGGGTATAAAAAGTGTATACACCCCTGTTAAAATGACAGTTTTTTATGATATAAAAAGTGAGATCACAATAAATCATTTCAAAACTTTTCCCACCTTTAATGTGACCTATAACCTGTACAATTCAATTGAAAAACAAACAAATATGTTAGGGGAAAAATATAAAAAATAAAAAAAATGTACAATAAGCTGGTTGCATAAGTGTGCATACCCTTAAGCTAATACTTTGTTGAAGCACCCTTTGCTTTAATTACAACATTCAGTCTTTGTGGGAACACACCTGCCATCACTTAAAGAGTCTCTGATTAACCTCAAATAAAGTTCAGCTGTCCTAGTAGGATTTTCCTGGCATTTACTCAGTTACCTGCAACAGCAAAAGCCATGGATCGCAGAGAGCTTACAAAGCATCAAAGGGGTCTCATCGTTGAAAGGTATCCTTCAGGAAAAAATTTCCACAGCATTGGATATACCATGGAACACAGTGAAGACAGTCATCAAAAAGTGGAGAAAATATGGGATAACAGTGAAGTTGCAAAGAACTGGATACCCTTCCAAAATTGATGAAAAGACAAGACGAAAATTGGTCAGGGAGGCTGCTAAGAGACCTACAGCAACACTGAAGGAGCTGCAGGAATTTCGGGCAATACTGGCTATGTACTACATGTGACAGCAATCTCCTGAATTCTCCATATGTCTGGCCTATGGGGTAGGGCTGTAAAATGGAAGCCTTTTCTTACACAGATATACTCCCAGGCCCAGCTAATATTTGCAGAATGGGTCTATATTAAATCAGCGAATGGTTAAAAAAGTGAACACTGATTTATCAACACCATGTAACGAAAGCTTACAATCCCGAACACTTGGAACAGCGATTTTTTTCCCAGGGAAAAAAATCGCTGTTCCACAAAAAAAAATAAATAAATAAAAATAAAAACTTCAAAACATTACATAAAGTGGGGGGCTTTACCCCCTCAACCACCACAGCCCCTCTACTTAAATATACCAACTCCGAGATCACACTACAGTGAGGAAAATGGCAAAGTAATGGAGGCAACCAAGGGATTTCTTTCCCAGGGAAAGAAATCGCTTATGTGCTGTTTTGCTATTTTACTGTTTCTTGCTTTCATGTCCGATCAAGATGCATTTGAAGAATTGCGTCTTTGATTATATAATAGTAACCCTGCAGAACAATACATCTGCTCTTCCAAAAGCATGTGGGAAAATGTGTTATGATCTGATGAGACCAAGGTTGAACTTTTTGGCCACAATTCCAAAAGATACGTTTGGCACAAAAACAACACTTCGCATCACCAAAAGAACACCATCCCACTGTAATCCTGGTGGTGGCAGTATCATGCTATGGGGTTGCTTTAATTCAGTTGGAACTGGGGTGGCTTTAGTCAAGGTGAAGGAAATTATGAAAAGTTCCAAATACCAGTCACTTTTTGCCCAACACCTTCAGGCATCTGCTAGAAAGCTGAAGATGAACAGGAATTTCACCTTTCAACACGACAATAATCTCAAGCATACATCCAAATCAACAAAAGAATGGCTTCACCAGAAGAAAATTAAAGTTTTGGAAAGGCACAGCCAAAACCCAGAAATTAATCCAATAGAAAATCTGTGAGTTGACCTGAAGAGGGCTGTGCACAAGAGATGCCCTCGCAATCTGACAGATTTGGAACACTTTTTGAAGGAAGAGTGGGCAAATATTGCCATGTCAACATGTGCCATGTTGATAGACTCCTACCCAAGAAGACTGAATACTGTAATTAAATCAAAAGGTGCTTCAACAAAGTATTGATTTAAGGGTGTGCACACTTATGCAGCCAGCTTATTGTACATTTTTTTTTATTTTTTATATTTTTCCCCTAACAGATTTGTTTATTTTTCAATTGAATTGTACAGGTCCTAGGTCACAGTAAAGATGGGAAAAGTTTTAAAATGATTTATTATGGTCTCATTTTTTTACATCACAAAAAACTTGCATTTTAACAGGAGTGTGTACACTTTATATATCCACTGTATATACACACACACACACACACACACACACACACACACACACACACACACACACACACACACACACACACACACACACACACACACACACACACACACACACACAGACACGCACACACAGACACACACACACACACACACACACATATATATATATATATATATATATATATATATATATATATATATATATATATATATATATATACAGTCCACTATCCTGATCTGCCATTATTAACCTATCATCTTTTTTTTAAGTTCACCTTTCCTTAAACACGTCTGCATAAAGCTTTTATCAACATGTGTTTTCTTCCAAGAGTTGTCTAATTTTAGCCAATATAATTCTGGGCTTTCTAGTTTTCTTTCCTGTTTTTGTCTTGTTCTTTATATATTTTTTTCTTTTGTTTTTTTTTTTTGGCAGTCTCTTTTGTACTTGATTCTAGCTACTTGATTTGGTTTCCATTCCTGCTTTTTTCTAAAGGACTTATGATAAGCTATACTTTTGTAGTGCAAGGTAATACATGTTTTAGAGCCACAGCAATCTTTGGAGCCCAGACCTCCCTCTAACTGTTAACTGTTGTATAGATGTATAGCTGGCAGTGAACAGGACACTAGTGTCTCAGTTAAAGGAAATTCCTTTCATCTTCAATATCATCTCCATGACAATCCCTTACAAAAAATTGCATCTTACAGTATACCCAAAATGTATTAGCAAATCAGCTACCTGCTTCTAAGTTGCTGACAATAAGCTGAATTGAAAATCCCTCTCACTTTACATTCTCAGGTATCCTGTAGCAATTCTAGTTCTTACACAGAAAGACTGTACTTCAAGATTCATTTTAACCATGAAAAAATTACATCTGGTGATGTGCAAAATAACTTTGATCTAGATGAATTTCCATACTGTCTGTTGCATGCCATTTATTTTCTCCCATCTGGAAACCTACTTATGCACGGTCTCAATATAACCTGCATCTCATAATAATTCTACCTTAATATTAATCACAGACAATGACACTGAATTGTCATTGAAGGCTTTATTCATAATTGCTGTATGCTACTACTTTATCTTAGTTTGTAGCCTAGCATAGGTCAGTTGTCCCATGGTGTCTGAAACAAACTGTGCATGATCTTCAGGCAAAGTTAAGACATTTCCATCCTGAATTAACTGTCTGCCCTATTTCATTAACACTCATCTGAAAGCTAATATCTGCCTTGCTCATTGGATAGGATGGGAGTGAGTAGCCATTGCCATGTCACACATCCTTGGGGATGGAGGAGTTTCTGGTTCACCACATTAGTGACAACTAGTTAGAGCTCCAGGTTTTCTATACCATAGTGCTCAAGCCTTGTGATCCCATGCTGTCATGTGTAGGGCACACAGTAAGCTGAGTGGAACTTGCTAGGCTGTGGGACACTTCCACCTCAGTGGCTAACACACAGGGAAGACAAAAGTTGCTGCTGCAGGGCAGGTAGTGCTATGACAGGGGAGAGGGTAGACCACCCTACAGGACCAGCAAGCAGGCCTGATCTCTACCACCTGACTCCCTCTCAGTGCCGACAATCTAATTTGGAACTCCAAAGATGCAATGAATGGGCCATAGGGGTTTTACCTATCTCCACATTTCCTGGCTCCCACTACTGCAAAAAAAAAATGGGCCAGTTGGGTACAAGTAGAGGAGCCATTGAGCTCAGTTCTGAAGGGGGGTGATTAAGAAATAAATGAAAGCTGAAGCCTACTTCAGTATGCCACATCTGTTTTTTCTTCTAACTTTAAATCCTACAGATTGCTAAGAGGTGACCTGTGTCTAACAAACAAGGCATCCTCTGACCCAATACTGATGGATTTACTGCACATTGGCAACTCAAATAGCATCAGAAATACACAGTCTAGGGATCTAAACCTCTTCTACAGCATCAACAGAATGGTCTGGAGGGACATGAATATCTCACTTCCACATAAAACAAAGCTCATCCCTGTCCACATTCAAACACAACTTGGATCTATGGATGAGAAACAAAATTTACCCCAAGGCTGCCCCTGTACTAGTAATGGACAGGGGCTACTTCCAAATGTTTAATCCTATGCATGGGTTCCTCAAACTATCCATGGTATGATCTCAGTTATTCTCATTTAGGGTAATATATAAATATCAACCATGGGATGGGTAACGCCAATCTCTAACCAAGTGGCCACAGGAAGGGGAACCAGATTTGACAAGGCCAGTGTGGGGCAATGAGTATCAAGTCCCTTCCCAAGTAATTGGCTTTCTGAATAACTTTGGGTATCAACAGAAAGGGAAGATAAGCATAGAGGAGACCCGGGGGCCAATCGTGGACAAGTGCATCCATTGATGACTCCCCTGGAGGGGGGATCAGAGCAAAGTAGCTGCTGCATTTGGTGTTCATGGATGCGGCAAAAAGGTCACAGCAAGACTGGCCCCATTTGTGGAAAATCTTTTCTGCTACTTCCTGTTTTAGGGACCAATAGTGACGCACCAGAATACCTCTGCTGAGTCTGTCTGCAATCATGTTGGAGTTCCACGGGATATGAGTTGCTATCAGAAAGCATTGGTTGAGGTTGCCCAGTGCCATACTCTCAGGGACCCCCCAACAAAGTGGGTAAGATCTGGTTTCTCCTTGTTTGTTTATGTACCATATGACTGACACGTTGTCTGTCTGTATCACAACAGTCCCCAGCAGAAGAGAGTCCTGGAATGCCTGCAATGCTAAAAGCACCACTCTCATCTCTAGGGCATTGATGGGCAAATGGGCCTTGTGAACCTGCCAAGTGCTTTGACTGTCTTTCCCAGATAATTCCCCACACACCCTATCTGGGAAGCATCCATGGTCACTGTGGCTAATGGCTGGAGAAGCACAAAGGGTTGACCTAATGTCACATGAGTGGAGTATAGCTACCAACGAAGATCTTTTTTGCAAGATTCCATTAGCAATATCTTGTGGGACATGGGCAGTTCTTGCATTGAACACTGAGTGGAAAGTAACCACTGGAGAATTCTCATCTGCAGATGTGTTAAGGGGATCAAGATTATTGCTGCTGGAAAGGAGATTCTAGACCTGTCATTGAAGAACTTGTACCCTTTCTGGAGGATGTTTGGCCATCATTTTTGTTGTATCTAGGTCTGCTCCTATAAAAACAATACACTGAGATGACAGCAAGGCAGATTTTTTGTAGTTTATTGTGATCCCTAGGTGACAGAAGAGCTGCCAGATGGAGTCTCTGGCTTTTGTTACTAGATGCCCGGTGGTGGCAGTTAGGATCCAGTCATCTAAGTATGGAAACACTCGGAATCCTAGGTGTCTCAAGTGAGCCACAACTACTGCCATACACTTGGTGAACACCTTCTGGCAGCTGTAGTGAGGCCAAAAGGCAGAGCCCAAAACTGGTAGTGGCTGGCTCCTAGCTGAAACTGCAGGCATCTCCTGGATCACATGTCCATTTTTACAGGATAGTATACATCCTGCAAGTCTAGCGAGCACATCTGATTGTCCTGTCCCAGAAATGGAAGTATTGACTGCAGTGTCACCATCTGGATCTTTGATTTTCTTACAGATTTGTTTAGGTTGCTGAGATCCAAAATTGGTCTCCAGTCCCCTCTTCTTTTTGGAACGAAAAAAAAAAAACTTGAGTAAGTTCTGGATCCTATTTGTTCTGTGGGGACTGTTTGCATGTCTCATTTGTCCAGCAACTTTTGAATTTCTAGACTTGCCTGCTCCCTTTTACTGTGTGGAATGTCCGGGATGTTTTTTATGTTCAGGATGGGAAAAGGAAAGGGTATGGAGTAACCTCTGGATATGATGCTTTGTACCCACTTGTCTTTTGTTACTGTCGAACAGACTTTTGGGTATAAAGATAAGCGGCCCTTGACTGTCCCCAGAAATGGACAATCGAGCCTCCCTTCAGGAGTGCTGAAAGGGCTTACCAAAGAAGGATTGTCTGTTGCCCTGATTCTGGGCATCGCCTCTGCTGCATGCTCAATGTCTTCCATTACCACTTCCCCCTCTGCACCTGGGGGAAAGAAACACCACTTGTGTCCCGGAAAGCCCTCTGTGATTTTTGACACCATATTTCCCACTATCTTTCTGACCTTTGGGGTAAGGTCTGGTAGGTAGGGTAAAACAGACTCCTATGGCAGAGAGTGTCTTTCCTTCTTGTTTACACCTGGTTAGTGTATCTTGACTTTAGGCCCAAACAAGGATGAGCCATCAAACGGGGCATTCAGAAAGGAAGATTTAAAGGGCTCCGCAAAGTCACACAAGTGCATCAGGGAATGTCTCCTAAGGGAAATCCCTGAATGCACTGTTCTGCTCGCTCTATCTGCTGCATAAGAAATCAGTCTCATGGAGGAGTTCACCACTGAATTTAAGGAAGAGACCTGAGAGGAAGCTTTCTTTGACACCCCTTCAGCTACTGAACCTTGGAGGGTATTTCCTAGCTCTTTCAGGAGATCTCTGTATAATCTGGTAAAATGAGTCAGGTAATTCAGTGACCTAAGAGCAAATGCTCTTTCCATATCTGCTCATCTTGCGAGACTCCTTGTTCGGTGGATGGACAGAAGAAGATGTCTCTGACAGTTCCATCTTGGTGGCTGCCACCACCACCATAGCATCTACTGGGACTCCGTTAGTTGGAAATTCTTTTTCCGAAGTAGAGGTAATGAATTTATTTGGCCTCCAAGGAACTGGTTCCACAGAATCTGGAATCCCCTGCCTTTTGAGAAACTAAATCCATAAGTTCCAAGTGGAGGAAGGGTGAGATCCAAAAGCCTTAAAGTACACAGACTCATCTGCCGAAGGGTTGGTGGTCTTCCAGCTGCCTCTTGTTTTAAGTATTTTCAAGGAGACATCATCAGGAGGTGACCATGGGAACCCTTCAGCTTTATCAAGGTCAATATCTGAGATGACGGACTCCTCTGGGGAGTCTAAATGCTTCCTGTTGCATGACCTCTTCTGAGGGACTTCTTCATAGGGGTACTCTGGAAAGGTTTCAGAAGAGTGGGGGCACCCAGTAGGGCATCATGAGGCTTAGGATCTCTGCTTCCCTGTGGATGCAAGGGAATAGAGACAGACACTGGTGCCTTTGGGGGAAGAATGTCCAGAGATAAAAGTGGAGCTGCCTGTGGAGTCAGCACTGTGCTCATAACCTCAAAAACCCTTTGCCCCTGATCCAAGGAACTCCCCCCCCTCTGGATCCTAAGAACCAGAGGGAATGCTTGTAACCAAGGGGGACAGCTCCAAGGCTGAGGTAGGAGCCAAGCTCACCCAAGCCGATGCCCCGAGATGCAAGTTTGGATCTGATGACTGTCTGATCTGACTCCCCAGACCCAGCTGGAGAGCGTTGGCTCCTAGACTCCACGATTTCCGATGAAACCGAGGATCTTGGAGCAATGTTCAGATCCAAAGAACCTGTGGTAGGTCTCGGTTCTGATGGCTCCACCAATAACAGCTCTGGACATTCCAGCTCCGAGTTCCGAGGTTGGATCAGAGGAGGAATTGGTGCAGAAGGGGACGATTTTGTCAGATCCTAAGCCCTCAGGGTTGGAATCAATAACAGCTTGGTGAGCACTGGTATCCTTAGCCTCTGCACCACACAAAGCATGTCATCGTTGGACAGGGTCCTGGAAGATTGAGTCGAAGGGGCAGGAGATTTGGAGGACTGGAGCAATAGAGACCAGAGAGTGGGGTATACTGGTTCCAATTCAGGGAACCGGCTCTGCAATTGAAACTCCACCAGCACAGAAATTGATGGAGGCAATGTAGTAGTCCTCTCAGATCCAACAGCCTTAGGATCCAGAGAGAAGACTTTGGACACCTTTTTAGATGACTCCAATGGAGCATTGGAAGATGAAGACATCTTCCCCAACTTTTCTGATTTAGAAGAAGGAGAATGGCCAGACTTAGAAGAACCCAGACCTTCTTGTATTGCTTCAGAGAAGGGGGTTTTCAATAGGCCTCTTAGAATTAACTTGCTTTTTCTCTCCAACAGAGCCCTGTGACTAAAAGAATGAAAACTTGAACAGGACTCTTGGAGATGAACGTCTCCTAAACAGTACACGCAAATGGTATGCCTATCTATAAGGACATTTTTTGTCCACATTCCTCAGATGTTTTTAAACCCAGAGGATTTAGAATCCTTAGAAGACATTATAACCACCAATCGACAAGAAAAGAAATACATAATAATCAGAATATATAGTATGATTGATATATATATATATATATATATATATATATATATATATATATATATATATAAAAATAAATTTTTTAACCACAATAACAACAATAACCATTCCTAAACTAAAACAAACATCTAATATAAAGGGAAGGGATAGCACAACTCTCTAACTTAAAAGGACTATACCCAGAGGAGTGAAAAAAGAGAGAGGAAAAGCCCTATAACTTAAACAGACTAAAGCAATTCTCTAACTCAAATGAACTAACTTGAAAAAGCCAATAGCAGGGGAAAAGAAAGTCCTCTAACTAAAATGGGCTGTTTAAATATAAACCTGGGATAAGGAGAAAAAGCCTAATGGAAAAAAAGACAGCTAATAGCAGTATAACCACAGAACAGCGGAAACACAAACAATTCGCTTAAGAGGTTATCAGGCAGAAAAAAAAACAATAAGAAAAACAAATAATTTCTATCAAATATAAAGAAGAAACGTCTACTAAGCCAGTGCCAGTAAGAAGAGCACTCAATCTTGTTTAGCGGCAAATGAGATCTGGAGAGCTCCCCTACTGCATGTTGGGGTAGGGTTTAGCCACGAGCTTGTGGAAGACCTCAAGCTTGTATATAAGGCCGAGTCAGTTCCAAGGATCAGATCCAAACCCAACCTAGTAAGAATGAGTTAGGACAACAACACATCAATAATTTCTTTATTTTGAATTTAACGGGGGTACCCAGCTGATCCCATTGGACCTATCTCAGTCTCTGCTTAAGATAAACACAATAGATACACAAAATTATGTGCAAGATAAAAGATAAATGCAATATATACATGTATTATATTCAAAGTAAATATAAGAGTTAGCATGAGAGTGTAAAGATAATAGATACATGCAATTATATTCAAAGTGACTTACAGATCATAATATATGGATACATCATATACCGAGTGGATATCGGAGTTGGCATGTTGAAAGTGAAAAGAGTCAGAGCAAACCATATAGAGGGAAGCAGGGTAAGAAGATGTTAAGTAACATGACCAGAGAATGAGAGAGAGAGAGAGGGGGAAGGAGAGAAAGTGAGAGGGGCGGGGGAAACAGTTTTATTTTCCTAGAGTCTTGTAACATGTTTTGGTTCTGAATAGAACATTTGGTAAGAGGAATGATCTTTACGAAAAGAAGGGAGAGATTCTCAGCGATTGGAACCAAGGACTGAGAAAGCATTTGTCTGTACAGTGAAACCTAGTTTTTGGGGTTTGGAAAGTAGGAACTGAGGGTAATATATATTGGAATACAGGGGTTTCAGACAAATTAACATTATCAAATTCTATGGCTAAGTTTCAAAGGTCTCTTCTAGCAGGATCATCCTCAGCATTACCACAGCAGAAAGCATTACAATGTAGTTCTATGCCCACTTCTGTAACTGTATAGATTTGGCTATCCCATCCAGATCTACATATAACAGATACGATGGAAACCAAATAAACTTAGTCACCCACCAACATAAATAATGTCTAAAATCAAAGAAAACCTCCTTATAGTAAACTGCAGACCCAAAGACCCCTCATATCACAGAAAATATCAGAAATATGACTAAAAACTTGAAAAATATTATTAGGTCTAAGAGGCTAGGAACTCATGATCTACAATTTCAACATTAGTTACATTAGGAAACTTAGATATTGCACCCATGCTAAGTTTATTCAAAACAGCATCACTTACTCTGACAATGTAGACATTCAGAGCAAATGTTACCCCAGAGATGACTATTCAAAGCCCAGTTAACCCTGAATTTATCCACACTCTCCCCATCAGCTCTAAACAGCATACTGAAAGTTCTTCCTCAGATCATAAATACTTCCTCTGCGGGACCTGATAATGTATCTGGCATTTTATTAAGCAATACGAAATACATCCTGGCACAGTTACACCATAAATATTTAACCTGCATTTAGCCACAGGCTCTGTCTCTAATGTATGGTGCACAGTAGTAATGATACCAGTCCATAAGGGTTTTCCTAACACCATTCCCAGAAATATGTGCCCATTAACCCAAAAAGTCTCCTTTGCAAATCCTTGGAACATATTATAACTGACTTATGAAACTATATCAAAAATCCCATCAGAATAGACACAGTATAGTTTGACTTTTGTCAGTGGTAGATTCTGTTTAATGAATTTGGGTAATTTATTTGAAAGGGTAATAGAGGCTGTTGGCAGCAATTATGCTGTCCACAAAATATACGTTCACTTGACCAAGGCATTTCACATAATCCCCCATGCTAACATAGTTAATAAGCTTACTATTTTGCAAGGAAATCCCTTTATGTTAATATGAATAACAAATTAACTCACACAGAAATCCACACAGTGTGGGTGGCAGAAGTCTCATCAGAAAGTGTGAAGGTGACTGCTTAGTGCTGGGATCTTATTTGCTTGTCATTTATTTTCTGATCTCCTGGCCATAATTCAAGACCTCTGGCTAACCAATTGTGCAGATAACTACAAAGTAAAAATCATTGACAAGCCCTGTACTGATGTCCACATCCTAAAGCAAGAACTTATACTCATTGATACTTGGTTTATTAAAAATGAGCTCAAAGTAATGGCAAAAAAAGTGCAATATTATAACATTTGTTAGACAACCCCTCCCTCTAGCTTACAGCATAGTTAATACCTGACTTCAAATTGAAAATGCTGTTAGGCATGTCAGAACATAGTTTGATAATTCCCTCTCCATTGATCACCTTGTAATAAAAGTACTCAGAAATTCCTTCTACTTAGCAGAGCTAATTGCCAAGGGAAAATCATCCACATCTAAGGAATTAATTGTCCACTAATATTCACCATTGGTTAGGTTAATTATTGCTTACAGCATCCCTTTGGAATATTCCTAACTAGAAATTTCAAACAAATATGATCTCAGAGATTCCTAAGAAGATCACTGAATTAAAAATCTTATTGTCAGAAAAGACTGGAAGCATTATCCCTTTATATAGTATCTCATTGACTCCTGAGGCATTGCTGTGCTTTCCCTTCTGTGCCATTGGGGACTGAGTGGTCCTGGAGCTCTTGCATCTTCACAAATCAAATAATGCCCCCAGTACCAGAACCAGGGATCTAAATATTCATCAAGTAATAAAACAGTATGGAGAAATAAAATCCTCACAAAACACCTTCCCCATTTGTAGTACAGAATCTCATTGTTAATTAAGCATTATGATACACTATCACACTTCTAACACGACATGGATGACTGAATGGGGATTCATAAATACAGCCCAGTCTTTGACTGGCTTAACCCTCCTAGAAGAGTGAGGATGCAGTCTAATAGTGGGTATTGTAAAGTGTAAATGGTCTCAAAGTCAGTTGCCTTATATTTCCTTATGATCATGTATGTTCTCCCAATATCCTGGTGCCATGTTACTTCTTTATATCTGAAGCCATTATCCATTAAGAATAGTCTTCTGTAGGAGCTCCCTTGCAACTCAGTTTGAGGAGAAAAGCCGATATTCTCATTGATGTATAATTTTCAACTTTGCAAGGAGCACCTCAGAAGCCTAATTGTACATAGTCTGTAAGATTTACGACAGCAAGGAGCGCTCTTCTTTTCTAATGTGCCACTCACAATGTAATTGTCAAAATAAATAGTATGCCCCTCCCACCTTAAAGGAGAGTGGGGTTGTGATGTCTGTAGAATCTTGCTTTAATCTTGATATCTGGACAGGTATAAGGCAATATTTATCATCTTTGAGGCAATGAGGACTTGAGTAGATAAAAACGGTGATGCGACTATTCAAACTAGGATAAGAAGATGTTATTTACATGCAGTGGCAGATTGAGTTCCTTTGAATCTTATAGCAGTACTCAAACCACTTATTTTTGGGGGGACCTTGAATACATGCACATTTGCTTGGATTCATACTCTCGATTAAAGATTAAAAAAACTGCTGTTATTATTATTATCCATTGACACCTATACCCATTAATTCTACCCACTTGACTGAGATAGAAATGGCCACTCTATGGTATTACAATCTGATTTACAAAGATGCACACTAGCCCTGCAAAGCCAGAATAATGAATATTTAACTTAATTATAAGCAGAGTAAGCCATTCTCATCCACAGACAGCACACATTCTCAATAATCATAGCTCCATAGTTGAATATGCACACCTCAGATTTCTGATTGTCATAAAAGTAATATTCATAGACATAGTAAAGTATTTCAGAATTGTTTCATGCAAGGCAATAGCATCCCAGACATTATTATCTTGTTTCATATAAATGTACAGTAGTCCAGAAAATCAAGATTTTTTTAATTGATCATACAATAGGAAATCAAGGTATTTTCATCTACAGACACCTAAAGTAGTTATAGCCACTTTGATATGTATACTTCATTTGATTGTAGTTAAAAAAATCTCAATTCCTTAGAGCAAGAATCAGGAGAAGCCAAAAATAGTGATCGGGAAAGGTCCAGAATCAGGCCACGATGTTAAGATTTTACTATTATATACTTGCAATTGTCAGAATAAAAGTGTCTGCAAAAGTATGCATTTTTCAGAAGGCTGTGAAGTCAGAAACTCAGATGATTGTCATTCTTAACAATTTGCCAGAAAACTACAATTTTGTGAGGAACAGATGATAATGAGGCAACTACAGGGACATTCTGCAAGACCAGTGCCAGTTTCAGCTTAGTTTCACCCAAGCAGTACCTAAATCTTATTTCATACAAAATGCACTCTATTACTATAAAGCTAGAGTGGAAGTTGTATAAACAAGATGATAAGTTGCCTCCGTCCACTGGCAAACTCCCATCCATGTTTTGTGACTGCAGTACTCAATGATTAGGCAGAAATATGCCAATTGTATGAGCAACAGATCAAAAATATGAGACAGCGTAAGGGGCAGTCTACAAAATCATGAACAAACAACACCCAAAGAGTAACTATTCCAGATTATTTAATGCAAATGCATGCTAGATCTGTAAAGTCAGACTGAAAACTCTGCAAACAAGAAGAGGGTAAGTTGCAGCCAAAAATGTTATACAAATAAAAAAATATTCTATGAAATCAGGGACATTTCAAATGTAATACTCAAAGATTGGCTAGAGAGTATATGTTCCATTTTTCTTCACACCATTGCACACTACCCCTTAATGCCAGACTTTAAGCTGAGAAAATGGGGAGGATAAGCTGCTATTATCCACAGAACAACTAGTTCCCTCAGTTGGGATTTCTGCCAGCACATTTAAAAAAGTATGAATACATTTTCCAACTAACGTAATGCAGATGCACACTATTTCTTAATTGCAGCCTTTAAACTGAGCAAATGAAGATGGCAAATTACTTTCATTCACACCACATTTACCCCCCCCCCAACTGTCTGGCAGCATATTAAAAAAAGACAAAATAAATATTCTAATTTATTTCACACAAATGAACACTAACCCCAATGACACAGGGAAATTGCTTTCATGCACAATACTGCCAATAACCACCCCACCCAAAAAAGAAAACAGAATTTTCTAATATATTTCACTCAAGTGCATAGTAACCCAGCCATTAATGCCAGACCACAAGCTGAGCAAATGAAGGCAACAAGTGTCGTTCATTCACAGCAAAGCTAGACATCCATAAATTGTATTTATTTTATTTATTTATTTTAAGTTTGTTTAACAGGAAAGTCCGACTGGACAGATTATCTATTTTCAGTGGAGTACTTGGGAAAAATCTCCAGTGTGTCTACAAATAGTATAAGAGATCAATATGCAGAACAATGTTCTCTAAAAGAGCTCAACATAACTTATACAGAAATGCTTACTATCCCCTTATGCCAGAATTTTAAGTAAGTAAAGATAGCAATTTACATTATCCCTAGTGCAGCTATCTTCCCAGTTAGTTGCCTCTTCCAGCATAATTAAACCATGAGAGAGTAAACATTTGTATTTGTTTCACACAAATGCACAATAACCACTAATGCCATACTTAAAACTAAGGAAATGAAAGAGGACAAGTTGCTATCATTCATAACACAGCTAATTACTCCCCCACAAAAGCAGGGAATAAATATTTCAGTTTATTTCCACAAGTATGCACTAACAATGTCTTTAATGCCAAATGTTAACATGAACAAATGAAGAAGGTAGATTATATTCATCAACAACACTGTTAGCCCTCCCTAAAAAATGAAAGAATAAATGTGCCAATTTATTTCTCAAAAAAAGAGCAAATAAACTTATTACATTCAAGTGATGTCTCCAGAGGCATCTGTAGTTAACTCCTACTGACACCTCTAGGCATGAAATATTGCTTGTTCAATTTTACATCAATAATTCCAAAACCATGCTATGTACAAGTTTTACAAATATTTCATCTTAAGTCTTACACAATGGCAAACTCAACTGCATTATTATTTGACCTCTATATAGTGCAGGTAAATAGATATTAACTGTTGTTATGATATTACTTTATATAGGTATAATTTTCACATTTTCTAAATATCTCAACAACCAAGTAACACAGACAGAACTCCTTAGCCTGATATGAAAGCTTTCAGCTAGATGAATAAAATGCTGCTGACAGTATGTGTTTAACTTGAGTGGTTGCTGAGATATTGCAAGTTGTTTACAACATATTACAAATGTAATAGTTACTGTGTTTACTGTGACTTATACAATTCAGTTTAAGACCTAGAACCTAAAGAATACTTCCACAATAAAAATAGTTTGTGCTGAAGGGTTTGCTGTTTATACTTCTTTCATAACCCCTATGTTTCCAAACATATGAACATTTGGTTGAAATTTGAGGACATAATTTGATTCTGTCCAAAGTCTGAGGATCTACCCATTGGAAGTTACAGTGAAAACTTCCTGATCTCCATTGGAGTGAATGAGTTAAAGTATACACGTTTTCTCTCAGCAATCTCAGAATGCAAAAAGGCAATACCTGAAACCAAAAAAAAAAAAAAAAAAAATAATAATACACGTGGAAGTCAGCAAAACAAATAAATAAATAAATATAAAAACATTTCTTTTACCAAACTGTGGTAAAAAGTTACTACACAGTATGATTGATTGATTGAATTATTCATGACCTGATTACCTATTTAATCAGTTCAGGGCAGGGGAATATAGAGCTTTTCCTTGTTCGTATTGACCACAAGGCAGAGGATCAAATCTGTATGGAGCAGGATCAAATCACTGGACACACACTAAGGCAAGTGATTGTGCACACACACACACACACACACACACACACACACACACACACACACACACACACACACACACACACACAGACACACACACACACACACACATAAACTTTAGGCAATTTGAAGGAAAAAAGAGGAGAAAAATACCTGTGGCACACCGTAATGATGTGAAGCCACAGAACCTGTATACAATACAAATGGAGAGACAGGATATACAAGCGCTTTCCCAAAGGTACCTGCACTGAGAACTGAACTGAAGACCGTATCACTGGAAAGGAACAGCACTAATCACTGCACTGCTTTACCAAACTATTTGGATTTGCTGCCATGTTTGTTAACAATGAGGAGAAATGACGTGGTGTCACTTGCAGGAGAAATGCCTATCAATAAATATGCCCACTGATGTGAACACGCTCCCTGATACCAATTTCCCAAAGTAACAAATCCCTGATGATTGTTTGTCTTATCTGGCTGAACTACAGGATCAACTGTTTATGTGGATAATATCTCCAGCCTTACAGGATTTTGTCATTTCCCCTCATTTATGTGGCTATGCAGTTTACTATGCTATGTATGTATAAGTGATGGAGTTATGAGGTGTATTAACAAACAAAGGGAAAGAGAAAGGGGGGATATCTTGCCTCCCAACAAAATAAAAAAATTAAATGTCCTTTATTTGCAGGTTCCATGCTTTTCTTTTTTTACTTTTTTGTGTCAATGAGATTGCAGTGCTTAGGCATGTGATCTGATGTCTTATAGCAGATCCATCACAAGTTGTCAACATTCTGTCACATTATTTTTCTTTTTGATGATAAGATTTTTATACATCATTTGTTGTGTGTTTGGGATGACCACATTTGCAACAACATTTGATATGTTTATAACTGGATTATGGGAGATTTGGTTTATGATAAATAGAAATAAAATATATGCAGAGAAGACTTAGATCTGTGTATTTTTGTTTAGCTGTTATATTTATTTTATGGAAGACATACATAAATGGCAAGCATTTTTTTGCAGTAAAACAATGATTGCAATAGTGATTTTTCACTTGCGGCTGCCATCAGTGAAAAAGGGTTATCTTATATGGATATTTATATTATTACTTTTTTTGTATTCGCAAGCTTTATCTGACAGAAGTAAATTTGAAATTGATAGCAATATAACAGTATGTCTCAACACCAGCGTAATACTGCATGTGAATGAATGGAAGATGTGGAAATTATACAGAAGTAGAAAGCAATCTACAAGAACAAATCAGAAGGAAAAATCAGGGAAATATTTAGAGACTCTGACTATATGAGACACAGTTATATAAAAGAAAGATAAATGTTAAAATCCAAAATTACTTTGATTTTTACAACAGTGCTAGATGGTAGGGTACCTAGCTGAGAGAGATGCAATAAGAAAAAGTACAAGTACAAAGCATAAAATTATCTGGATAAAGGAGGAGGAGGTACTTCTGTGCTTTTCCAGAATATTCTTAGGAGTTTGCCCAAAGTACTGGCAGAACCACTAGGTAAGGTGTTCAGCAGAACAATAGCCAGTGGATCAATTCTACATATCTAGAACAGAACTGCTATAGTAGTAATCCACAAAGGAGGAAGTACTATAAGTCCATCAAACAGTATATCAGTGAAGGTTAGTTTTCTGAAAAGGAAAGTTTGTTATTTTAGCATAATGTAACCTTGGCTAGCAGCTCTTTGATCCACTATAGTTCCTTAGGACACTCATGGAACTTGCTGAGGCTTTCTGACATTGTTCCTCAGAATTCTAGAATCTCAGATCTTACACTGCCATTCAAGCAGGATTGAAGTATACTAACACCAGAACTTAATGAAGTCAGACCTTTGCTTTCAGACAAATAGTTGCTATTGTATTTTATTTCCAGGAAGACTGAGTTGTTTCACTGGTCATTACTGTTATTGTAACTCCCCTTGGAGTATGGACTTGTTTATGATATTGCATTCACAAAAGTAGTGCACAATGAAAGGAATAATTTATGGTTAAAAAAATACATTGGACGTACAATTGTATTTCAGTGGAAAAATATGAACATGTTTTTCATTTTATTTTTCATTAAAAAGACAGGCCAACTATGATGTTTAAAAATCACATTCTATGCTCTAGCCCCTAGTCAAGCATTCAGCAGGGACTATAGCACTGCAAAGATCCATACACCTGAAAACTCTTAAGGGCACAAAACACATTTGCTTTGCTGATTTATAGACCCATACTTTTTGGTATAAGTACAATGGTTTCTGACATACACAGGCTGTGCACGAGTTTCAGCACAGCTAACTTACCTGAATAGGACTAGCATCAAGAATGCACAATGCCTGTTCATTCACTGCTTTTTTGGGTGCTCAACATTTGTAATACAAAAACACTGAGTGACCTTTTCCTTTTCATGAAATTTCAGTAATGTACACTAGAGATGAATCTGAGTAAAAACAACTCTGTACTCTGCTTAGAAACCAGATAATAATATTCCTGTAAAGCATACAGAAAAATGTCAAACCCAATCTACCATTTAAAATTTGAATGATAACTTAAATGTGTCAACAGCTAATGTGTCATCAGAAGACTATGGCTTTTTATTTTCTATTATTACAGTTCTCTGTTATGCATGATACATCTCACTTAGTGTAAATAACATTTTTGATCTTTTAATGCCTGCGGTGTTTGGATGTCAAACTATATTTTAATTTAACCAGTAGGACTCTGACTTGGCTGCTTAGTATCCATATCTCTACATTTAAGTTGTGATAACATAAAGAAGGTGGAAGAAAGATTTTAGTGGATAGATTGGTGGCATTCCTAGAATATGTCTGTGTTATGAACCAGAGTGGATACAATGGTAACAATTCTGTCAATCCAGTTTAATTCAGTTTTTCACTGATTCTTGATGGAGTTAGATAATGGAAATACAATTAGTATAATCTACCTTTATTTTCTGAAATGTATGTGGCCTGATAATGCAGAGTAGGCAATTGAACAGGCCCTGGCAGGCTGGAGATTGAATGGAAAATGGAACAAAGAACTGAAAAGAGGATACAAAGGGGAATTTTGAGGGTGCTGAAGAATTACACCATGTCAGGAGGTAAGGTTAATTCAACATCAGGGAATACGGCATGCTGCAAGGGTCAGTCTGAGGAGTGGTTCTTTTAAACATATTCATCTTGAACATGATGGATCATTAAGAACAGTCTCAAGCTATTTTCATACAACACCATTATTGTGGAATGGCAGAAATTGAATGAGTGTGTCTAGTAAAGGATCTAAGAAGATCAGTGAGAAGGGAAGCCTATTAAGAAGAGAAATTTGAGGGTAAGCACGCGGCGATGTTTCTGCTGCATAACTGTCTAGGTAGACATCCGTTTGCTGTTGATACATGACAATGCCAAAGAAAATACACCCAGGAGTCATAGTAACTGCTTTGTTAACCCTCCTTCCCCAGTGATATGGAGAAAAAGCCATGTTAAAACCAAAGTTTTGAGATACTGCTTTAGGATAGCAAGATCTAGAATAATGCTACTACTTACTCAGACACGGATTAGATTGATATACAAGTGAAAGAAGGGTGCTGATGACAGCAACAATGGTAAAGAAATGGATGCAAACCCTGAGCTAGACAAGAGAAACATGAACTCTTCTGTTTGTACATGAAGAAGAAGAATGCTGGCAGGATCTGGGCACTCAAAATTACAAAAAGGAACTGCAAAGGAGAAATACTTGTGGTGAAGGCTAGAGAATAGTGTTCAGACATTAACTAGAAATAGTAACTTATTTTGGTCTTGAGTTTCATTGAAAGGGGTGGGGTGATTCCAGTGCAAAGGCAGCATGAACATTTCTGTGAGTCTGAATGAAAAGGTGCATGCAAGAAGGTACTGAAATGAAAGATGAAATTAAGGCATGGAAGCTAGGGCTATGAGCTGTAATCATCTCACATACATGACAGACAAGAAATCTTACTCTATCAGCAAACATATGTTTGCATTATTGTATATACATCCAACCATGAAGGAGTAGGCTCCACCTGCCAGAGGCTTGCTGTCCTTCTCTGTTAAGTAGATGCAGATAGTGTTGGCTGCATAGCACAGAAGGATCAGACCTCAGATTTAAGTAATATAATGTAGTTGTTGAATAAGTCAGATGTGAAATAATTTGGGAGAATGTCCATGCACACTTTGTGACAATAATGTTTGAAATGTCCGTCTGAATGAATGATATCATGTTAGCTCACATAAAGGGGAAAATCAGGAAGTAATGCAACAAGGATACAATATTAGTCCTGTAATCAAAACTTTTCATTAATCAGATGGAAAAGTCAACCTCATCAAACGCAGTCACTAAAACCGATGGTGATATCTCGTTTAATTATTTTTTGCAAGAAGGCATCTCCACCTTGCACTTTACCCTCCATTTGCTTATCTATAGTAATTGCATGGTCACAGACTTAGGAAGCTGTAGTCTTACAGCAGAGCCAATGTATGTAAAATCATTCTAGCAGTTGTGATATGGGGAATCTAGGCTCAGGAATATAGCATTCCTGGAGCTGCCATTTGCTAAGTGATAGTTGCACTCAAAAACTGCACTGAATTGTGCCACATGCTGTGTTTTGGTCCAGTATTGATAATACCTTCAGAATCTGCAAAGATATATATATATAGATTATATATATATATATATATTATCTACTCAACATAGTTTCCCAGATGTGAGAAGTTCACATGCATAAGGCAACAAAATCTGAAATACTGAAACAAGAACATTATCTGTTTTTAAAAAAAAACTGTGTGTGTGTGTGTGTGTGTGTGTGTGTGTGTGTGTGTGTGTGTGTGTGTGTGTGTGTGTGTGTGTAAACTTAACTGACTACATCAACCATTTTGATATGCGCTTTTGTTTCTGCCATGTAGAAAGAGATTTTGGATTTTACAGTTGCATACTATATATGTGATACTTAAATTGCTTTGGAAAAATTCCATGTTATAACAATAATTGGAAAAAAAAAGAAAATAATTCAACTCAAGAATATGCAAGCTGTGATTATTTTTCTGTAGTTAACAATATCCTGGAAGCTGTTTCTGGTTTGAAATATAGAGCCAATATGCTCTGTTAATATTAGATTGATGACTGCTGTACACTTAACAAGCTGTGCATACTTACAACAAAATTTGTCACTTTGGGAATGGTTTGAATGGTTGCTTTTGAAAAGCAAGAAGAATGATATTAATAACAAATGTCACGGGCTGCATGCACACTGTGTACAGTACATCTATTTGATTTCACTCTACATAAAACAAATCACTTTGCATTATGATTGCTAGAAATTGTGATAAATTTCATGACAGCCAGCAGCTCTGCAGTGCTCTGAAATGTATTTTATTGTACCCAGTAGTTTTTGACCTTATTACTGCAATATTAAAATGCACAACTTACTTTTGTAGAAAGAACATGCCAAACACAGATCTAATGAAGTGTAAAGACATTTACTAAACTAAGGAACTATCAATACATATTTAAAAGCATGAATGCCCAGTATGTCTTGTTATATGAAATTCAAAGAATATTTACTTCAGATTAGATTCAGAATTTACTTCTAGAGAACAGTTCTGTGAATTTAACAATGCAAAATGAGTCATTTTCTAAATCAAGACAGATGTCATGTTATGCAGCCATGAGGAAGGGAGTTAGTGTTCAGCTGAGCACACTCTGTTGTGCTAAACACAATCTTTCCAACCATGAAATCACTTTTTTGTTTCTGGGCTTTGTGAAATAGCTCCTGCTATAATTTATAGTGAAGATCAACATATGATTAACTAATGTTTTTTTTTTACTTTTGAAAGGAAAAATTGGTAAAATTATTAAAGGCATCTTAAAACTCATACTGGGCTTCAGGATGTGGTTTTGTAGTATAATTTTGCTAGCTCTGTTATAGATGCAGCACAGAAGGAAAATGAAAGCTTCACTTAAATGTCTTATTTTAGTCATACAAATACTTTCTGTATGTTTTGCAATTCATAAACCATTTTCATTTAACTTCAGAAACAACATTTACAGAAATGAGGTAAGAATCACAATGAAAATGGTATTCCTTTTAGCAATTCCATGGTTTTGTAAAATTAAGGAAACCATGCTGCTGTCCAGATCTACATAAACTGCTGTCCATTTGGAATAAGGAGGATAGTGACCTGGTCTCTGATTGGAACACGCTTATGCATTTGACACGTTGTTGCCAATAAATCTACCTTATGGGCAAATCTCGTGAGGTAAAATCTCAGCACTCTTTTCAAGAAAACAGAATACGGGTGTGATCATTATGACCCAGACATATTCATCTATAGTACAATGAGATTCATTAACTCCATGTACTACCAGCTACAGAAAGCAAAAGTAAATATTTTACAAGCTTGAAGGACTTTAATAGCTGATGAAATACTTGACTCATTTTGGCGAATGATCGTTTCGGTGGATATTTTCGCAGGGAAAAGAGTAGTTGGCTATCATCTGGAATTTGTCCCTTTCCCCAATGCAGTGGGATCTCGGAGTTGGTATATTTAGTTGGGAGGGTGTGGCGGTGAAGCCCCCCACTTTGTTGAGTTTTAAAATGTATAGTGTTTGTTATGGTCGGTAGCTGGCTGACTAGTTTTTTTCCATGTGAAAAAATTTGCTGAGACGATTGTTCGCTGAGGTGAGTTTTCGCTTGGGTGGGTTTGATGAGTGGTCATTCACTGTGTAGACTGTTTGACAAACTGATGTAGGTCCATACAGATATCTATCTGTCTATGGGTTCCATTCAAGTGCTAGAACTCTTAAGTGTTCAAGTGCTTGAATGAGCTGCTACAGTGTTCAGAAATTAACTTTTCAAACTTTACTGCCGTTTCTGTGCTCAAGATTGTGGTACAGTATTGATCAAGAATATACCTTTCCTTCATTCTAGTATGACCTCTGAGTTGGTATATATTATTAGCATGCCTCTCAACTGTTCAGATTTTTGCAGAATGTCCAGATTTTTGCCTCGTATTTTTTGTCTGCCTCACATAAAATTGTGTTTTTCTAGCAAATCAATGGCAAATTATTTAGGGCTGAAGCCAAAAAATAATGTCAGACATTTGAGTTTCAGACATCATATCCATCAGAAAATTCATGCAAATGCAAAACTTGTTATTCTATCAACTTTTTAAGTGTATAAGAGCACTATTTAAAAAAGTGCCCCAATTTCTGGGCCTTTGAGCCCCCATTATTTGTGGCTTTGTCCAGATTTCTTGCTCTAGAAGGTTGAGAGGTATGATAATTAGCAGGGGGTGAACAGCTGAATGGGGGCTTACCCTCCTGGAAAAAAAATTATTGTTTTGAATCTGTTTGATTCAACTTCTTTTGTCTTCGAATCTTTCTGCTTCGAACACTTTTAACACTTTGTTAGGCATTCAAAATGTTGATACTTTGAATGTTATACATATACTCGTGCGCGTGTGTGTGTGTGTGTGTGTGTGTGTGTGTGTGTGTGAATATTTTATATATATGTGTGTGTATAAATATATATATATATATATATATATATATATATGTATATATATATATATATATATATATATATATATATATATATATATATATATATATATATATATATATATATATATATATATATATGAAGTTCTGAAACTTTGAGCTTTAGAAGTGGATATATATGTATATATATGTATATATATAGATATGTATATATATATATATATATATATATATATATCTATGAATACGTATATATATATATATATATATATATATATGTGTGTATGTATGCATATATATATATATATATATATATATATATATATATATGTGTATGTATGCATATATATATATATATATATATATATATATATATATATGTCTACTTCTAAAGCTCGACGTTTCAGAACTTTGAACTTCAAAAGGCCGAGACCAGAAGATCAAAGTTTTGAAACTTCAAAAACTAAATAAAAAAAAAACTAAAAACAAACTAAATTTTTTTTTACATTTTTGCAACCTCACATCCCTTGCTAAATAAATATACTACCTCTGAGATCGCACTGCAGTGAGGAAAACAGTAAATATACTATTCCGCACTGTATGTCTATCTCCATTCAGAAGGTTCAAAGTTTCAAAACTTCAATATTTTGGTCTCTGCCTTTCGAAGTTTGAAGTTTTGAAACTTCAAGCTTCTGAAGGGAATCTATACAAATATAAATATATATATATATATATATATATATATATATATATATATATATATATATATATATACATATTTATGTATATATATATATATATATATATATATATATGTATATGTATAAATATATATAGATATATATATATATATATACATATAAAAACATATATATATTGGTCAAGAAAGATATCTAAGAATCAAAAGGATGCAACAGTTTCTATGGAGTTCACAAAAAGATTTCTGATTTTTGGAGTGTTTTGTGTTATGTTATAATATATTAGATTAGATTAGATAATATTATATTATTTTGCTTGCCCCACTGATGCCAGTCATAAAACTCACTTCTCCCTTCTTTTGGTTTCATTTGCTTTTCCTTTACTTACAAGGGAGAAACTTGACCATGAGGAAGGTAGGCCATCACCCATGTCGCCATCAGGGATTTTTTCTTTAAGACCTTAACCCCTCCCATTGGTTACTGATATATGCAGTAGTGGAAACTAGGGCTCTGCTGTCACTTTTTTGCAAGCTGACATAAATGAGGCTGTCTCACAAACAAAGCTTGTCTGAGCCACACGAAACATCAATAGCCCATGTGCTGCATATTGTGTACCTCTTTTTCCAGGAGGTGCCACCACTGCAGTGGACAGGGCCATCCCCCATCAGGATGGGGAGGGGCTGATTTTAGCTTTTCTTTTCCATCTTGTCTCATCAGCTGGTTCAGTGCCTGGGTCAAAGGCAATCCTGATATGATTGTATTACACACAGTTGAATTTTAACTAACAGAAGCTTTGGTTGCTGTCAGCTCTGTATAGGGCTCATAGTAGTGCTGTGCTTGGTAGGCAGATATGCAGAGCTGTCAATATTATGAAAGTAGGAAGGTACTTAGCAGGTGTCGCCTGTGCACCCTTAACTAATATAATCTATTTCAAGATCACACAACCTCAAACTAAGTTACAACAGTTGTAGAGTCAATTCAGCTCCATGGAATGGTGTTGTATGGTCATGATTCATTTAAGTGTTACAGTGACACAGTGGCATATACATAAACACATACACACCTGTTTTACCATTATCGAATTACCTTAGGGACTTATATTTCTCCAACGTTGTCTGAAGTCCTGTGTGCAGTACAGCCATATTCACTTATAGCAAGCTGTGATAAAGATATATGAAATACTCAGAAGTAGTTAAATCCCGAATGGTCACTCAGAGATTGGTCAAATCCTGCACACTAACAGCAAAACCCACTACATGAAAACAGTTGGTGAGGCAAACATGGAAGAAAAAAAAATGCTACAGGAATTTTTAGCAGAACCTTTAGACATCTACTGGTGTGGAGGTGCATTCCCTAAAATCTTATTTGAATGTCCTTGTGTGGAATATTATCCACACTTTCAGAATTCTGTGCCCGTACTGAGATTTGTATTCTTCTTAACGATGTTCAGCAGTTTTGCACAGGTGAGTGGTCTGTCTCAGTGACTTTGGGTGTGAAAGCCTTATTGTTGAGAAGCCTTTTAGTAATAAAAAGGGCAGTTTTGAAAGAATAAGACAAGGATGTCTACAGGCCTACTGTTATATGTATGCGGTACTGTAACCACAGTCAATTACACCAGTTCTACTTCATGAGTTTGAAACTACAAGGGAATTTTATAACAAAACTAGCTCATTAATCTTGTGCTAGATGATTCAGATGTAATACATCAGACCCTGTCATATTCCATAAATGTAATACCACCGTTATGTGTTTATATGTATGTATGTATTTACATACGTGTGTGTGTGTGTGTGTGTGTGTGTGTGTGTGTGTGTGTGTGTGTGTGTGTGTGTGTGTGTGTGTGTGTGTGTGTGTGTGTGTGTGTGTGTGTGTGTGTGTGTGTGTGTGTGTGTGTGTGTGTGTGTGTGTGTGTGTGTGTGTGTGTGTGTGTGTGTGTGTGTGTGTGTGTGTGTGTGTGTGTGTGTGTGTGTGTGTGTGTGTGTGTGTGTGTGTGTGTGTGTGTGTGTGTGTGTGTGTGTGTGTGTGTGTGTGTGTGTGTGTGTGTGTGTGTGTGTGTGTGTGTGTGTGTGTGTGTGTGTGTGTGTGTGTGTGTGTGTGTGTGTGTGTGTGTGTGTGTGTGTGTGTGTGTGTGTGTGTGTGTGTGTGTGTGTGTGTGTGTGTGTGTGTGTGTGTGTGTGTGTGTGTGTGTGTGTGTGTGTGTGTGTGTGTGTGTGTGTGTGTGTGTGTGTGTGTGTGTGTGTGTGTGTGTGTGTGTGTGTGTGTGTGTGTGTGTGTGTGTGTGTGTGTGTGTGTGTGTGTGTGTGTGTGTGTGTGTGTGTGTGTGTGTGTGTGAGTGTGTGTGTGTGTGAGTGTGTGTGTGCGCGTGTAAGCATGCATATGCACCTTTCTACATACTCCTGTGTTCATAGCATAATATGTGTATATAAGATGGAAATCTAGAGTATAGAGAGATATGTCTAATAGGACATAAAGGCATATATATATAAATGTGTGTATGTGTGTATACATGTATGTATGCATACACACCTTCTTACATCCTTCTTTGTGCATAGCATAATATATATATAACATGAAAATCTATATAGATAAGTATAATAGGACATACACTCAAGTATATCCAAAAAAACAGTATGTATTTACATATCTTATATATATATCTATATATATATATATATATATATATATATATATATATATAAAATGTATGTACGTGTATTATATATATATATATATATATATATATATATATATATATATATTTATATATATATATATATATACACACACACACCTTCTTACATATTTCTGTGTACATAATATAGTATGTGCGTATATATAACTTTTACATGTTTGCTACTTATATGGTGGTATTTTGCTATATTGGGAGGATAATCAAAAAGTCACATTTTAGTTCTATTTTTCGGTGATTACTCTATAATCATGAGTGGTATAACAGCACCTAGAGGAATGTTTGTTCATCTTCCTGCTTAACTGAATAAACGTCTTGAAACTCCAACAAGGTGGGCATGAGAGAGAGAGCAAGACAGTCTCCTAGGTCTGCTAGCGAAAGTGATTTTGTCTGGACTAATCCTTTGTACTTTCTTGTTAGTCCTGTGAGCATCTGGGACACAGGTGGAATACCAGACCCGACCTGAGTTTTATGAATTACCTTTGTTTTGTTTCCTTATTTAAAGGAGACTGACTATGTCCTGGAAAAACCAAGTAGCGATGATGAGCAAGCTTGACAAAGACCAAAACCAAAAAGATTTGCCTGTCCTAGAAAAGTTTGAATGCATGGGTGTGGGGGGATTTTATATTTGTGAGTTTTTCTGTTGATATTGTTGGGCGAGTCTCTGCACTAAATCACTTCACAATATAAATGGCAGTGTTAGTCTATTTGATCCATCTGACTTTGAGTTGTGGAGAGTAACCACTGGTCCTGGGAATTTCTAGGAAGCAACGGTTACCTAACTAAAGAAAACAAATGTGCAAAGTGACTTGAATATGTAAATGTACATTGTATATAGTTAATGTTTATTTTTATTTTGTTATACATTTGTTGGAAGTGAAAAGATAATGAATGCTGGGTTAATCAAGGAATTGGGGTAATATACAACAAGGCTTCTGGCATAATGTGCCTGTTTAACTACATCTGGTTATTTAAAGATAGTGTACAGAGGTTTTTGCAGAAGCAATGAGACATTAAGCTTTTTGTCAATAATTTTACAATCGATAGTGAAGTGAGAACAATTAAGACTAATGAATGCATAATAAATTGCATCATTTTTACACAAATAAAGTAAAGAATGTAAATATTAATGTGGGAGGGAATAGAGAGAATTCACATGCAAAGGAATGGTTAAATGTAGATAATAGGAGAGTGATGTCTACCATTTCAACAAAATGTCAGGAGGTTATATAACCGTGGTATAAGACTGAATAATTTTAAGCAACGCTACATGATGTGTGGGCTTTACTATAGCTTTAGCTAATGAAGGCTTAATAAAGTGTATTAGATCCATTAATATCTAGGTTTATGAAGATTCTCAGAAAGTGAATTGGCCTGGAATCCCAATCCAATAAGTGAATATATTAAGAAGCAGTATTATCAGATGATGTTCTACAGGTGACACGTATGTCTGAGGCTGAGTGAGACAAATTAGTCAAATTTGGATGCAAAGAGGTATCTGCTACCCTATTTAAGGGTCTAAGTAGACAAATGTGTTGATTTTGATAGGGTTAGCACTGAGCTTTAAAGTACTGAAAGGGCCAGTTCCCTCTGCTTTCTCCTATTAACCTGGAAACTTGGGCATCCTGAGGCAATGTAGCAACTGCCTCATGTACACCGACAACCCTCTCCTCTTACCTCCCAACACTCAGACTTGCAAGAGATGCACTTATATATCCAAATTGGAAGCCACACACTCTCCAGCCAAGACCGGAATAGCTGGTCAAGAGGAGAAGGTCAACAGTTGCACCACACCACATGGAACACATAGCCCTCCAGAACACACACTGGCTTAACATAAAAACACAAACCACACACCCACCTTCGCAGAGGCTCTCAATAAAAATCTACCCAAACAGCAGAGCCCTCCAAGGCAGAAATGCAGTTGACCACCACAAAACAACTCTAATCACGAGACACATAACTGTCCTAAACATTGTGCCACTCAGCCAAAGCCCCTAAGGAAAAACAGCATGCCCAACACACTATTCATAGGTGACTCGATAGTGAGACACACTGATGTCTCACTCACTAGATTGAATAAGGAGAAAGTAACAGTCAACTGCCTGTCAGTTGCCAGGATCCACCACATAATGCACGCACTGAGGTCCCTCAACAACAGGTACAAATATGACTGAATCATTGTACATGTGGGTGTGAATGACCTGAAACATACCTCCCTAGACTACATGAAAAGAGACATGGAGCAGCTCTTGGATTATGTAGCCCAGGCGGGTATAACCCTAGCTCTGAGCAACATCCTACCATCACCCAGAATGTTCATAGGTTCATAGGTTCATACGAGGCTATCTGCCCTAGGGCATTTGTAAGCCTAGCCAGAGTGTGTTTGGCTTTCGCCACCCATTTTAAATTAATTTTGCTATGCCCTTTTTCAAGGTTAGTATACTGTGCCTCTGTCTAACAGTGACACAGAAGTGATACCCGGGGTAAACCTACGATCGTCCATCCACTCATCAAGATTCCCCTTGAAGAGAGTCAATGAGGGACTCTGCCTAACCTGGACTGGGATTTTATTCCAGAGTGAAGGGAGCCTCTGGGTTATGAATCTGCCCTCCAGCATGTCCTATTTATTTCAGTGCTGAGGTTCAAGTCTCTCGAGCGCATAGCTCGATGGGATTTGGATTTTCTGAGGTGCAGCGTGTCCATTAATTCCGGGTTGGACATGGCTTTATAAGTCAGGCACAGATCGCCTCTGAGCAGGCGGTATGCCACTGAGTAGAGCTGGAGTTTCTTTAACCAGGCAGCATATGGCATCTGTTTGAGCCCTTTGATCCTCTTGGTGTGGTACTTTTGAGGTTTTTCCAGTTGCTGCAGGTGTCTGGTAAGGTACATCCCAAAAGGAGCATTGTACTCAATTATGGGCCTGATGAGGGATGAGTAAAGAGGCATGATGACCTCCCCTGATCTAGATGTGAATCCCTTCATGATTAGGTGGGCTATATAAAATGTTTTTCTAACCACTTTGGCCACATGGTTGCCAAATGAGAGATTGCTATCAACTTGGGTCCCCAGGTCCCTAATTACTTCTTCTGTACTTAATGGATTACCACCTATGTGATAATTTGTGGGCACTTTGTTTTTGCCAAAGGGGATGACTATACACTTTTTGGCGTTTAGCTTGAGGCTGTGGCTCTGGCACCAGTTGTCTGTTTCTATGAGGCCCTTTTGGAGGATGCTTGTGTCGGCTGGAGAGTTGATTATGGCGCCCATTTTGCAGTCATCTGCGAACTTGTCAGCCACAGTCCTTCTGTGTTGGCCTGTACCTCCGAGAAATATATACCGAACAAGAGTGGTCCCAGGACTGAGCCTTGTGGGATGCCACTTGTAACTGGTTTGGAGTCTGACATGGCTCCAGCAATTCTAACCATGTGGGTTCTGTCCTTGAGCCAGTTTGCAACCCATCTAGTGACATAGGGGTTTATATTTAAGCTGGTGAGCTTATCTATAATGCCCGAGTGGGGAATTGTATCAAAGGATTTTGCGATGTCCAGGTAGGCTGTGTGGACCACCTTCCCCTCGTCAATGGCCTTGGTGACTGTTTCAAAGAAATCGACCAGGTTTAAGAGGCAGGATCTGCCCTTAACAATTCCGAACTGGGTAGGATCCAGTGTCTGTAGGTCCCTAATATCTTTATTTATGAGGTCCATGATGATCCTTTCCATAGCTTTGCAGACCAAGCTAGTAAGTCTTATGGGGTGATAGTTTCCAGGGGCACCACCTTTGCGGAGAGGGACCACTGTTGCTGTACGCCACTCTTTGGGTACATATCCTGTAGTAAGGCTGAGATTGAACAGTAGTTTTATGTTTGGGTTTAGCTCTTCTTGGAGTTCATGTAGCACGCAGCCTGGGACACTGTCTGGTCCCGTTGATGCTGTGTTTTTTGCTTTGGAGAGGGCAGCTCTTACCTGAGCATCTGTGATGTCAGGGGGGCAGCACTCTGCTGGGATAGATATTTTCCATTTTGGTGGGGAGGGGGGGGGGGAGTTTGCGCTGAACCTGTCAGCTAGGATGTTGGCAATGTATGTGGGTTCGATGCATTTTTTGTCATTTTGGACTAATTCTGAGCATATCTGAGAATTCCCACCCAGGTTCCTAACATAACTAAAGAAAGCCTTGTGATTATCCTTAGTGTCCTGTGCAATTTTTCTGTCGAAGCTGGCCTTAGACGATTTTATGAGTGCCCATAGTTTTTTGCTAATACTGATCAGAGATGCCTTCCCTTTTTGGGATTTTGCTCTGTCATGTAGTAGCTTCCTCCTTCTATTGTATAGTTTGTTTATGGCTGGGGTCCACCAGACAGGTTGTCTGCCTTTGGAGGATTGGGTCTTGGTTTTATTTGGGATTGCATGATCCATACATTCCTGAAGGTGTTCATAGAATGCGTTTATAATGAATTCTGCGGTCTGGGCCGTATTTTCAACAGGCTCGGGGGCTTTGAAGGATTCCACCTCAGTTTTGAGGAGTCTGAAATTTGCTTTAGAGAAGTTTTTCACTGTGGTTTTTTGGACAGGGGGTGGGGTTGGGATGTGAATATCCAGTGAGATTAGTTTATGGTCTGATCTTACCAGTGAGGGATACACTTCTGGTCTGGAGCATAGAGTCCCCATATTAGTGATGATCAGGTCCAGTATGTTTTCCCCTCTTGTGGGAGTGGTAACAAGTTATTCCATAGCATTTGAGTTTATAAATTCTAGGAACCTTTGGGCTAGTGTGTTGGAGCTAGAGTAATGCTCCCAGTCTATGTTTGGGTAGTTGAAGTTCCCAATATAATGGTGTTTGAAGAGACCTTCATATTTTCCAGTGTTCTCAGGAAGGCCGAGTGGGGTTCCTGAGTTTGGGAGGGTGGTCTGTAGCAGGCTATAAACTGGAAGGCAGTTTTACCCACTGTTAGTTGCACATGGATAGTCTCTGATGCTTTGTGCTGTGCCACCAACCTGGAGGTGTGGGTATCTTTGACGATTATTGATACTCCCCCTCCTTTTGTGGTTTGGTCCAAGTTTTGGGGCCGAAAAGCATGGTATGAGGTATAACCTGGTAGTGCTGGGGTGCTGTCGGGAGCCTTGAACCAGGTTTCTGTTACTGCACAGATATCAATGTTCTCCATGCTAAGGAGAGTTTTGAGTGCGTGCATCTTGAGGTTTAGACTTCTGGCGTTGAGTAGCATTACTCTTAGTTTCTTATCCCTTGTGATACCTATGGAGGTGGGTTTGTCTTTGAGCCTTGCCTAAAAAAGGCACTATGGGGGAAGCAAGAGCCTTTGCCAATATCCGAAAGCCCAGGGGTGACAGGTGCAAGCCGTCCCTAGCTAAGCATCGTGGCTTGTCGAGCATGTCATCCCAGGCTGACAGGCATTGGATCCCCTTTGAATGACACCAATACTTAAGCCAATTGTTGAAATTGATCATCTTGTCTTCATATTGTTGCATCATTCTTGGTGAGGGTAAGATGCTACTCAAGGTCAGGGTCATACCGGCCTGGGCTACATGCTCAGAGAGCTCCTCTATGTCTCTTTTCATGTAGTCCAGGGAGGTATGTCTCAGGTCATTCACACCAGCATGGACAATGACCAAGTCATATTTGTACTTGCCTTGGAGTGACCTGAGTGCTTGTGTTATGTGGCGGATCCTAGTACCCGACAGGCAGCTCACTGTGACCTTCTCCTTGTTCAGCCTGGTGAGCGGGATGTCAGTTTGCCTGACGATAGAGTCACCTATTACAAGTGTATCAGGTGTGTTGTTTAGCCTTAAGGGCTGTGACTGTTCGGCACACTGGCTTTGTGAGCTATGTGTTGCACGTGTTTTGTTTTGGGGTAGCGGTTGCTTGGGTGTCTGCTTTGGAGGTCTCTGCTGCTTAGGCAGATTTTTATTTAGAGCCTCCGAGTATGTTTTTGTGTGTTTATGTGTTTGGTTTGCTGTCGTGGTAGGTCTATGTGAGACTGGAATCGTAGTGAGTGTGGTTTCCTTCACTGGTTACCACAGTACAAGCAGAAAATGATTGATTTCAACAATTGGCTAAGTTTCTGGTGTCATTCTAAGGGGATCCAGTATCTGTCTGCCTGTGATGATATGATTGATATACCTCAATGCTTTGCCAGAGATGGCCTGCATCTGTCACCCCTGGGCTTCTGGATACTGGCCAAGGCTCTTGCCACCACTGTAGTGCCTTTTTTAGGTGGTGTTCCAAAGACCAAGTTACCACCGTTACAGCTACAAACAAATGCAATCTGAGGGTCATGCTGCTCAATGCTAGAAATCAAAATCTCAAAATGCACTCACTCAAAGCACTCCTTAAAATGGAGAACATCGACATTTGTGCTGTAACAGAGACCTGGTTCAAGGCAACAGAAAGCACTCCTACACTATCAGGCTATAACTCATTCCACACCTTTCAGCCCCAGAATTTGGACCGAAGCTCCAAAGGCAGTGGTGTTTCCATATTTATAAAGGATGCTCACACTTCCAGACTGGTAGCCCAACATAACGCATCAGAGATACTTCAGGTGCAGCTAACATTGGGTAAGACAGTGATTCAGGTCGTAGTCTGCTATAGGTCCCCACCCATGTCCCAAGACTCACACTCCATGTTCCTAAGCACCCTGTAGAATATTAGGGTCCAACCTAACACTTTCATAGTAGATGACTTCAACTACCCCTCCATTAACTGGGAAAACTGCTAATGTACCAATACTCTTGCTCAACGTTTCCTGGAGTTCATTAATTCTAATGCCCTGGACCAGCTCGTTCTTACCCCCACTAGAGGTAGCAACATCTTTGACCTGGTCATTACTAACATTGCTCTACACCAATAGTCAGCTCCTCCCTGGTTAGATCCGACCACAAACTAATCAACTTGGAAATCCACCCCCCCCCCCCACCCCCGCAAAGGTAACCATCATGAAAAACTTCTCCAAAGCTAACTCTGGCCTCCTAAAAACAGAGGTGGCTAACTTCACGGCACCCATGCAAATGGAGAATAGTTGCATGACTGCCGAATCATACACCAATGTACTGTACAAACACGTACACAGATGTATGGATGTCGCCATACCCAATAGAACCAAGATGCTCTCCTCCAAAAAAAAGGAAGCCAATCTGGTCATCCCCTGCCATAAACAAACTCTACAACAGAAGGAGGAAACTGATGCAGAATAAGGTGAAGTCCCAAGATTGGAAAAACTCCCTTGTCATCCTCAACAAAAAATTGAGATCCCTCATCAAATCCTCTACTACACAATGGTACCTCCTATACAAAGCCAACAGATATTGCCAATATACTGGCCGACAGATTCAGTGCCAACTTTACCCCTCTCCCCCCACAAAGGACAAATCGCAATAACAAGTAGATTGCCAGGCACCCAGTATTACTGCTGCACAGGTTAAAACAGCACTGTCCAAGGCCAAGAATACAGCTTCTATGTGACCTGACAGTATCCCTGGCTGTGTTCTACATGAGCTACAGAGTGAACTAGCATCTCACCTGTGTGCCCTATTCAGTCACAGCCTCACCTCAGGCTTTGACCCTACGGAATGGTGCACTGCTACAGTCATTCCTCTCCACAAAGGAGGAGGGACTACAGACCCTACTCTAGGAACTATCGCCCTATTAGCCTGATGAGTCTGATATGCAAAGCTATGGAACACATCATCATGGACCTAATAAACAAGGATATAGGGAATCTCCAAACTCTAGATCCCACACAGTTTGGTTTTGTGAAGGGTAGATCATGCTTGCTCAACTTCGTCGACTTCTGTAAGTCAGTCACCATAGCTGTGGATGAAGGCAAGGTGGTTCATACAGCCTGCCTTGATCTGGCCAAGGCCTTTGATACCATTCCCCACTCAGGAATCTTAGAAAAACTCACTAAGCTAGGCATCAACCCTTATATCACTAGATGGGTTAGAAACGGGCTCACAGATAGAATCCACAGTCAGACTGCCGACTAGTCACGAGTGCAGTCCCACAGGGTTCGGTCCTAGGTCCTCTCGTGTTTGGTATCTACTTCTCTAAAATCCAAGCAAACACGAAGGGACTCTGGCTGACAAAGTTCGTAGATGATTCCAAGTTGTGAGCTGTTATTAACTCCCCAAGTGATGTTGATATCCTACAGAATGGCCTCACTGAGACCAACGACTGGTGTCAGAACCATGGCCTTAAGGTCAATGCCAAAAACTGTGTCATCATCCCCTATGAGAAAAAACCCGGTTCCCGTGAATTACCACATTGATGGTAGTCCACTGAACACAGAAGGCATTATATGAGATCTGGGAACACAGGTTGACAACAACTTCTCTTTTGATCACCACATTGCCACTGTGGTCAGAAAGTCCTTCTATGTGGAACATCTCATTACTAAGGGTTTTGCATCCAGGAAGAAAGAGGTCATTGTCTCCCTCTACTCTTCCCTCATTAGGCCAGTCATTGAGTACAATGCCACATTTGGTATGTACCCCACTAGACACCTGCAACAGCTGAAGATGCCGCAAAAGTACCTCACAAAGAGGATCCTTGGCCTTAAACACTTGTCCTGTATGGACAGACTCAAAAAACTCCAACTATTCTCTGTGTCATATCACCTACTTAGAGGCGAGCTCTGCTTAACTTACAAAGCCATGTCTGACCCAGCTTTGTTAGAAATGCTACAACTAAAGAAATCCCAGTCCATCCACACCACACGCTCCAGAGACTTCAACCTCATTACCACAATCAACAAAACATACTAGAGGGACAGGTTCATAACCCAGAGACTGCCCTTGCTATGGAATAGACTTCCCATACATGTCAAACAGAGCACCTGCCTGACCCTCTTCAAGAGAAATCTTGATAAGTGGATGGGAAATAGAAAATTCACCCCTTGGATAACTCCAGTGGCTCTACTCGACAGAGGCATTGGGAATTAAGATCGGTGGCACTATGCAAGGGTAATCCTATGGCTAAGCTTGTAAAGGCCCCAGGGCCATTAGCCTAGTACACACCTATGAACCTATGAACCTATGCTGTTTATTTGGCAAAGCTAAGTGTCCTCTAAAGAAAGAGCAACTTAAAAGGCTTAAACATTGTAATCTGCCACATATTCACTCCGCCACAGTTATGATCAAACTATCAAACAGCTTTTAATGCCTTTCTAGCTTCAGATATTTTTCCCTGCTGGGCAGTACTATGTGCTGTTAACACCTCGAACAAGACCTGTCTTAACTGTGTTTAGGGGTACTTAACATGGTTGTCTTTTTCTTATTTTTGAGCTTATTGCTTTAGTTTATTCTCTATGCATTTTGTAATAATGTTCAAGTATCTAGCAATTTGCACTACAGTGTCACATAAATGCTAGCTTGCATAGAAATGTAAACTGAATCATCAATAAAATTGGTTGTGGAACATACATATTTAATTTGTAAAACCAAACTATGTTTGATACAGAAAATTAGTTGTGTGAGAACACAAAAAGTGATATATTTTAAACATAATTCCTTTCAAAGATTAAAATGTCATTGATAAGTATATTTTCAAAAAGTAGGTACTTTACTTTGCATACTAAGACTAAAGGCATACCTTATTACTCTTGGAAGAGTAAGGGGAAATGCTTTATCTGACAGACGCTTGGAACTAACAAGCTGAATAAACTATTTTTTTTTTTGCTATCTCTGCAGCTTAAGCTTGTTTGAGCCTTATTAGAATGGAGGCCCAGCGAGAAAATCTCTGTACTGGTAATGAGAGCTTATAATTATAAGACAGCACATAAATAAAAGTCATTTCTTACATCATCTGCAAATGTTGACATGTACATCTTCTAATAGATTTTTAAACATAGTCTTGTCAGCATCAATAGCATTGTTAATCTGGACATAATTTTGAGAGGAGGTTTAAACAACTTTGTAGAGTTCACATTCTAGTCGGATGTAATAATCAGGAAGGTTTGCTAAATGTCAGAAGGAATAAACACTGGAAACAAAGAATGCTGCATGACAACTTGTCACACATGGATGTAATCATTTTTTGTAAATGGCCACTGTATCACAGTCACTGAAGGAACTTATGTAGAGCAGTAATGAAGCATTAGAGTAAACTAAGTGATGCTTACACTATACTGCAGAAGCAGCACCAACTCTCTGTAACAAAGGTGTATTAATGTATCTAATCCTTAACCATGTGTGAAAAGCAATTTCATCAACTATAGAAATAGTCAGGACTGCAGTTACTGAGATAACTCAGGTTTACCACATTTTTTTATCAAAATAAAGATACAACACATCATTTTAAAATAATAATAATAATAATTATAATAATAATAATAATACACATACTTCAGACACTGTAACCATATATATTTCCTTGGTACATTAATTCCAGCAATTAAATAATTTGCATAAACTTCCAGTTAAAATTAATTAAAAAATAATTCAGAGATAAGACTGCATGCTATTCATTATGAAGGTATCTCCTTTCTCGCTCACTTATTTACTAGCAGGGTATTGTTAGCTTGTCCATGTCCTATAGCTACTGTTTGTATTCAGCTGATCTCACCTCTTAGGGTCAGTTCTCCCCTTCATTTGTGATGAGGCTGAGAGTGTTGGAAATTAAGCAGAAATATCATAGCTAAGATTAATATTCTCATCTGTGATCACTTAGTTTGATCTCACATTAGAAAGATTCAAGTGAGTAATACCTTCATGTATCACTGCTCACCTTTATCATCAGCCTTGTTACTTTCTTTATGTGTTTTTACATAAAATAGGTAATAAGAATGTCCATATTGCATAGCAGTGAGAAGTGAAAAACATTATTCTGAATGGGTGGTATATGCATATATGCTGAAAATGATTTTGTTTTTTTTTTTTTTTTTTTTTTTTGTAAATTGTGCCAATGGCCAAATTAAATTACAGTTCAACTGCATTTGTTAGACTATAATATGATGTCTAGAGTTACCCTATTTCTTCACAATTGTGCGACTGTGGAGTTAGTATATTTAATTTCTGGGGTGGGTAAAGACCACCCCACACACACACATAAAGGCAAAGTTTCTGGTTGTTTTAGGTGATTGCAAAATAAACAAATAGATTTTGTTTTCAATCCCCTTATTTCATTGTTTTTGTATGCTGATGAAATAATTTGCCGGTAAAGTTTCACAATGTATTTCATGTCTATGAAAGTTCAGCAAAAATGTAAAGGAATATAACTGTATATATGTATATATATATATATATATATATATATATATATATATATATATATATATATATGTATATACATATATATATATATATATATATATATATATATGTATATATATATATATATATATATATATATATATATATATATATATATATATATATATATATATATATATATATATACACACACACACACACACACACACACACACACAGACACACACACACACACACACACACACATATATATATATATCTATATATATATATATATATATATATATAGATATATATATATATATATATATATATATATATATATATATATATAAAGAGATAGAGATTTTATAAATTATATCCTCATACAAATTGGGTATTGGGAGTAGATGGTAGGAAGGAAGAGGTTGCATTCTTAGTGTTTTATATGACTGTACAGAAGGGCTTGTTTTGATATAGAGAGACTAAAAGAGGGCAGTACTAATATCACTACACTGTGAATACTGTTGCAGAGAGGCATTGTTGATATTAAGAATGCCATATTACTATTAAGGATTTTTTCTGGGCATGGTAAAGGGAGCTTATTATCAATATGTGTACCATAGATGGTGGCTAGTCTACACTATGAAATGATAAAGAAAATCTTAGAAGTGAGCATGATTTTCAGAAGAATAAAGTAAATGGAAATTGTTCTGACATAAACAGGATATGGGTTGCTTCACTCCAAAACAGGTAATAGTATTTACAATCTTTGCTGCATGAGATTTCTTAGAGCAAAATAACAGTATAAAGAAGGGGATATTACCTTGGCAAAATCAACAAACAGTTTCTCAGTCAATTGTCCTTGAACCCGTTGAGTAGTCACATATCAGTGCATTGAGAAAGGCCTGTATCAACTTATATAATTTTACTGGCATTGTGTGCGAGTACAATAAAACCAATTAAGACAGGTTTCATTCCTTTCTCATGAAAATTAGCTTCTCTTCCACACTCTCAAGCTGTGAACTTCTACAGAAAGTCCAAGGAACTCTTCTCAGAATTTCCTCTAGGATTAGAGTCAACTGAACCAAACTCCACCAGAAATAGTAAACTTAATTTGCAGAGTGGACCACGTCCTTCATTAGCTTCAATACATGTTTGTGGCCAGGCGGATCTGTATCTGCTTTTGTCAAGCTCTCTTTAGGGAATTTCCTAGGCTCAGTGGTAGCATGCTTTCTTTTTGTACTCTCCACCTAATATTCAGCAATGGACTAGCAATCACTATATTAGTTTTGTTTTAGTAGGCATGTCATTTAAATTGATAACTTTTCTTTTGCTGCACCAACTTAGAAATGTACCATTGCTATATATGTCTTGAGATCTACACCAAGAGATAATTGATGTGGAATATATCTGAGAGTTTTATTTTCCATGGAGTGCCAGAAGTCTAGGCTTGAACAACGAATCCAGTCCACCAAATGGAGGATGTTGAGTTCTTTACCGTATGGATATAAAAAATGGAGTTGCAGGGTTGCAAAAGAAATATATATATATATATATATATATATATATATATATATATATATATATGTATATATATATATATATATATATATATATATATATATATATGTATATATACTTCCATGAGTTGCTTTGGAGAAGCCAGTGCAATTTTGAGATTGACTGAATGCAGTGAAATTTGTCTCCCTGTCCACTAAATAGTTAATCCTGTGCTAAGTTGATTTGCATCTTTCCCACTGAAGCCATTTAAATGGCTCGTCTCCTATTTTCAGGACTGTTTATTCCATATTGCAATTACTTATTTCCTCACTGGTCTCTTGCCTCAACACTCTTTAGCTGTTTCTCAGTTTTGCTCTTGCAGGTCATTGTATGACATCAATTTACACTAAATAGGGCAATAGTAAATCATACCTCCCATAAGTGGGATTGCACACTGCTATGTGTAGCAGCAGATTTTACCCTGACAAAAAGAAAAGAGAGAGGGAAAAAGAGAGGGGGGAGGTATGGCTAGGTTGTTTAAAAAGACAATGCATGATTTATTTGGTATATCTTTTCAATATAAAAAAAAAGACATCCTTACAAAAATTAACAAATAAGGCATTTAAAAAAATGGGGGTGTGGCTAGGATGCTGAACTGATAGCTGCACTTCATTTCAGCTCTCTTACCTCATTGCTATTCCTGACAGGAATTTTACAAAAAAATATTTAATTTGAAGAAATATTTACTACTAACTTATTTTTAACAACTTCAAGCATCTACAGGAGAATTTTCATTGTCAGAACTTTAATAATTCCTGTCAAATTAATTATGGGCAAATCAGCACCAATATCAGTTTTACAATATGAGTCATCTTAGGAATTCAGCCCAAGACTCTTCTCTCAAAAAGGTTCTGTCAAAAAGGATCTACAATCTCTTATAACAAATATACAGGAACTCACAATTAAAATTGACAAGATGGACAATAAAATAGATACTTTTAAAGAAAAGTGCTCACAGTAACTAGAACAACTTCAGGAAATGTGTTCTCAACAGAAAGGACAGATATCACTTATTGAACAGTCACTAAATGACATTGACACCAGAGTCCAAATAGAAGAACTACAAACTGAGTTATTACAACAGAATACATATTTACTAGAAAAGATTGATGATATGGAAAATCGAACAAAAAGAAATAATATCCGAATATATGGTCTACCAGAAAAATCTGAAGGGGATAATATGATAAACGTTCTTACCACCTGGATACCAAAGGTAGTAAAATTACCTGAAGCTCTTTCATATGGTATAGAATGTGCACATAGATCACTAGCAACACCTGGAAATACTTCTTCTCCAAATAAGAACAAACCGAGGTCCATAATTGTGAGACTTTTTTCTACACAAGATAAAGATCTGATATTAAGAAATGCTTTGGCATATTCTCCCATCAAATACAATGATACATTTATCAGATTTGACAACGATTACTCTATAAAGGTGGTTTCAAAAAGAAAGGAATTTCTACCAATAATAAAAGCCTTGAAGAAGAAGCAATTCAAAACCCATCTTTTATTTCCAGCAAGACTGAGAACCTTCCTACCAAATGGAATAAAAGTCTTTGAAACAGTAGAGTCAGCAATAAAATACCTTAACAACAATAACATCCTAACACAAGAAGAATCTATGGACTGGGCAATCAGTACTCCAAAGAGAAATGCTAAAGTAAACAACTGGAAGACTGTTGAACAAAAGAAAAAAAAAAACTAAAGGACAAATAATCTGATATGTTTTATATTCTGTAAAAGTTTAAATAATATTACAAACAACAAAAGAAAAGTTCTTTATGTCTTCAACTCAATCTGAAACAGGTACTGTTTTCTATTATACTTTAAATGTTAAAGTTAATATAAATTCAAGTACATTTAAATCAATCACTCAGGTATACTAAGCATAATTTAAATATTACTTCATTTTTATTATTTATCCATCTAATATATTCATTTTCTTAAACGGATTAATCAACACATAGCAAAGTTCTCAATATTTGTATGCTTGTTTTCTTCTCTCTTACATATAAAGTCTTCATTAACATATAATGTTCTATTTAGTTCATAGTTGTATACCTTAATAGATATAGTAAGTCCTGTTGTAAACTTTGCTATCAGTTATATCTCTGACTACATATTTTTCTAAAAGACAAAAGTGTTCTTGTTTGGGTAAACAGCAGAGATGGGAGGGAATGTGTCATGATTAATACAAAGTGTTTCAATTTGGCATTATCATACGACTAATTTAAATAGTCTTAAAACTGTTTTGTTTTGGTTCATTTGTCTATGTTGATGTAGAGTAAGGCAGAATTTGCTCTCCATGGTGTTTTGTGTCTACAAGCCAAATATGACGTGATTCTGGACATCCGGAGTTCAGTGACAGATCTGCCAATGTTTAAATGTCCTATTATGTTCTGCCCTGTGATAGTGTATATCATAGTATGCTTGAAATGCATTTTCTGTAATGTGAAATCTATAGAGCAGGCTAGAGCAGTCGCGTGAATAGTAGTTAAACTTGCTAGAATTCAAAAAAAAAAAAAAAAACACATACCCTTTCCTGCTTGGTTCTCAAGACAGCATTATAGTCACGAATGGTATTAGAAGCACATGCTCCGTATATTGTCAATGTTTTTCACGTTTTTGCTTATTTGCATCATTCCATGGCTTTATCTAATTGACGCTCATCCAGGAAGCATGCTCGTTTAATTTTTTAAAATAACATGACCATTATTTATACACCTATGACCACAAGACATTCCTCAGTGCTTTTCCATTGTCGGTGCAACGATATAGTTGTGGCACTGAAAATTGTCAGGAACCACATTGCTTTTATGTATTTCATGTTTATATTAAGTACTTTCCACCTTATTTTACAAACGCAGAGATGCACTAATTTCTTAACTGCACAGAGAACAGCATTTTGAGAGAAGTATGCAGTTTTAAAACAAACGCAGAGATGTATACATTAGTAAGACAATACATTTTTAAACTACAATCTCGATCTTCATAAATTAGCATTTCCTTAAGCCTTTCTTGAATTGTCCATGTTCTGGATAACACTAATAATGCATTCTCTCTGCATACTTTCATTTTAAACTCCACCCTCACTCACCACCCAGATCGTGTGATCATAATATACATGTTCCTTTCTCCTCTATTTTTTAATGTATATATGATAACTTTCTATCACAAAATTGGTCTACTAGCTGCCATAACATTTTTATCCTCTCTATTCCCCTTCCCCTAAATTATCTCAGTAGTTATCACAAAGTTGCAATGGGTGTATATGCACACAAGAACACCTGAGGGAGACTCAATTCATTCTGCTGCTGTAAGATGCTGTAAATGTTTTTCTTTATCAATATAGAGAATTAAAGCAATCTTCACTGACACTAGATATGGGGGTAAATAATGAGTTTATTAAATGAGCCTGAAAAGCAAATCAAAAGCTGATGACTTTTTGTGTAGCTCATTTTACATAGAAAAGCAACAGAAATTTAATGTCACTCAGCAGAAAGGAACTTAATGTTGGCTTGTATATGAAATAACAAAAAAGTAGATTTCACTGGTTACCAATGAATAATATAAACATCTTTATTTATTTATTTGTGTTTTGTTAATTAATAACAAATAAGGTTTTAGTTAGTTATGTATATATGTATGCATTTACGTTTGTATATTTATATTGCTTTTTTGACAGTGAAAGTCTGAATGGGTAGAACCCCCCTCCTTTTTCAATGGAGAAAAAAAACTATGATTTGACTATCACTGATTGTTGGAGTCTGCCAGGTCTGTTCTTCTGATGACCAGTTTAGCAAATTCAGTTTAGTTACAGAAGTTGAATGGGTGATAGCTCAACTGCCTTCTTCTTTCACCTGTCCCAAACATTCAAAAAATAAATTCTCATGTTAATAACATGACTATAAAATGTTGTATTTGCCTTTCACCTAAGATGCTCTGGTGACACGTTCATTAAGGCACATCCTTTCACCAGACATAATATTTGTTAAGCCAGTGTATGACTTGCACAGTAGATATCTGGAAATTCAGCACTGGTGTTCAAATCCTGGGGACTACTTCTCCCTTTTATATGTTAAACATGCTCTCCTTATCTAATGGTGATGTAGTTAAATCCAAAAGATGAAAATATAAAGGGGGCATTGCAGACTTTTGTTATGGACTAATGCCATCCCAGCCACACTAATTCTTCAATAAAGCTAAATAACTCATAACCTTGCTATCATTCCTCTTCCTCCAGTTTTAGGACATTAATTAAACCTTGCTTAATTGATTTTGTAGTCAGAGACTCATTTATCTGTCAATTGTTCAGATTTTCACAGTGTATAATTCTCTATATATATTTTTTTGCAAAAAAATATTGTTGAACATGAGAAATGTGTATTAATACTATAAACTCTTTTGAAATTATATTACCTTTTTGAAACCTGATTAGAAACAAGTATTACTGAATTAAAATAATATAAAGAGAAAAAGAATATACTTATATATTTTAGCTGATTATATTATTTTATATATTATTTAAGTGTCTTTATTTAAAACTAAGAGGATAAGAGAAACTGATCCAAACATTATTTGTGAGGGTAGAAAGTTTGTTTGGTTAGATTCACTAACCAAAGAGGTATATTACCTCATAATGATAGAGGATGGTTTTTAAGGTTAAGAGTTACAAGTTCAGAAGTTTTATTGTTTTTAATTATCACTTTTGTGTCAGTCAGAAACATGCAAAAACTATACAGTAAAAACATTTTTAAATTCTTCATCCAAGATAGAATAAAAAATAAACAATATTTGCATAAAATCACATATAAAACAAACTCAAAACTAGGATCCATAAATGTTAATGGTCTGAATAATAGTAATAAAAGAAGAAGCCTATTCGAATACATAAATTTAAATAAACCACAAGTAGTCTTTTTACAAGAGACACACTTATTAGATAGCGATATAAACAACTTAAATATCAATAAATACACAGTATTAATAAGTTCTCAGTATAAAACAAAAAAGAGGAGTAGCTATACTACTTTGCAATACAACTATAACACCTAAAATAATTACTACTCATCAAGATACATCAGGTATGTTTTGTCTAGCTTCAATAGAGTTAAATATGAGAATCTATACTTTAGTAAATCTATACTGGATTCCAGGACTAGGATTAAGAACAGTTAAACAGCACTTTGAAGAAATAATTCATCTAACTAAGGGTAGCCTGATATTGGCAGGAGACTTCAACTGTATAATAAATGAAAAAGATACAGATTCTAAATCTAAAAGAAGAAAACAACCTATCTCCAAGGCACTTTTAAAATTTATAGATACACTATATTTAAAAGACATAAATGAATTTGCAGAACCAGACTCACTAATCTTTTCATTTTATTCTCATAGATATAGAACTAACTCTAGAATAGATAGAATATATGTCGCCAATAACCTAATAACAAAAATTAACAAAGTCAAAATTATAAATTGTCCCTTATCTGATCATGATGCCATAGTGTTTGAGAAAGAACTTACTCCTTTTCATTCAAATCCCATTACTAGGATACCGTCCTATATCACAAATTGATAGAATTTAAAGTATTTTATGAAGAAACAATCAAAAACTTTCTAGAAATAAACTACACAGAGGATATTTCAGAAATATATGTCTGGGATTCATTAAAGGTAGTTACATATGGGAAAATATGCTGGTACATAAATTAAAGGAAGTCATGGAATAAAGATATGCTACACTTACAATACAAAGCAGATGAATTCAAACTGGAAATACAAAAGGGCAATACTACTCAAGTTCAAGAACTTACACAAATCAATAAGAAGTATGCAGAATTGTTACATCATAAGATTATGATTAACTTAGAAAAGATAAAAATAAACTCATACTGTACTAACCCAGCACACCTGAGACACTTAACTAATAGAACAAAAAAAAAAAAAAAATCAAATCTAAACAAATAAAAGAAATATTTATTCCTAATACTAACAAAAGAGTTATGGATCTAAATGATATTTTAGAAACATTCAGACTTCAATTTAACTTTAATAATTCCCTAAACATCCAAGATACACCTACCAAGGATATAAAAAAATACTTAGAAAATAATATTCATATTAAATTAACACAAGAACAAATAGACATTATAAACAAACCAATCAATATGACAGAATTAAAATCGCAAATTAAAAAGCTCAAGACAAATAAAGCACCTGGCCCAGAAAATATGCTACCAGAAATGTATAAATTAATACCCAGTCAAGCCATATCCTTACTATTAAAAGTATATGATATAGCCAAAAAAGATTTGAACGTACCACCCTCTTGGAAATATTCATTGATATCTCCAATTATCAAACCAGATAAAGATGAAAAGCAATGCTCTTCATATAGGCCAATATCATTACTCAATATAGACTATAAGATGTTTATGGCTATATATGCAGATAGGGTCAAACACTTTCTTCCTTTCTTAATTCACAAAGATCAAACAGGTTTTATTAAAGGAAGAAACACTTCAGATAATATTAAAGGAATACTAACATTAATAGACTATAGCAAACCTAGAGTCCTAGATTTAAATGTAATCTCATTATATATTAATAAAGATTTTGATTCTGTTAACTGGAACTTTCTTTCACTAGTTTTTAAAGAATATAACTTTCCTTCTAATTTTAATAACCTTATCCAAATACTATATGAAAAATCTACTGCAGATGTTAAACTAGGATCACATAGATCAGGCCCTATAACTATCAAAAAGGGAACTAAACAAGGTTGCCCTTTATCACCATTGTTATCTGCATTACTCATAGAACCCTTTGCAAATCAAATCAGATTAAACAATAACATAAAGAGCATATGTATTAATAAAATGTTAAACCTTAAAATCAAACTATTTGCTAATGACATACTTTTAACTCTCTCAGATGCCAATGAGTCTTTGAATTCTCTATTTAACTCCATGAATAAATTTCAAAATATTTCAGGCCTAAAATTTAATGAAAACAAAACTAAAATTATGTCCTGTAGCTGTAAAAATATATAAACAAAAAATTTTCCAAATATATAGTAACAGAAAATAAATTATTATACCTGGGAATAAATCTACTCAATGAATTAACAGATTCTCTAATATTTAACTATAATAAAATATTAGGCAAAATAGAACAAACAGCTGGTTACTGGAATAAATACATCTTTTCAACAGCAGACAGATTATATCTTATTAAAGCAATCATATTTCCCAAAATATTATACTTAATACAAAACTTTTCATTGCCACCTCCCACATATATTATTCAAAGATACAATAAACTAATTTTAAAATGTCTATGGTTTCCAAATAAATCCCATACAGCCTTAAATAAGCATTTGCCAGATTGAGAAGATGGTGGAATTAATTTACCGGATATTGATTTATATATTACCTCCTCTGTTATTAAAAATATAACACTATGGTTAAATAATTCATACACACCTATATGGAAACAAGCGCATGAGCAGATTTACATAGAATTTAATTACAATCATATACAAGACAATTTAACTGTAATATCATCACCCCTTATATGGATGTTAAAAGATTATTTTTTAGGGAAAAAGAATAATATCAATAAATTACCATCAAACTATATAGGCTCTACACTATCAGTGTTCAAAACATATATAAACAAAATACCAAATATTAATTCTTGGATTGTTCTTATTTTCCCTATAGCTTTTACACCCACTATTCTAGACACATCCCAAATCTCTAAAATGAATATACTCAAGAAAGAATCATTACTCTTTTGGCATCAACTTATAGAGAAAGGGAAAATACTAACAAATGAACAGATAACTTACAATTATAATATAAATAAAGACTACTGGTTGCTTTTACAAAATCTAAGACATTTTCTTATAAATAAAGTAGAACAAATGCAACCTTCAGTTAGACATGAAGCTCCAAAACTCATTGAATACCTTATTCTTATCACAAAACAATCTTATCAGGGTACTGGTTACTTATCTAATATCTACAAAATTGTTAAAAAAACAAAAAATGATCATGAAAAATTATACTGGGATTATTATACTTTAATAAACAACCATCTTCCAATTGAAGAAGAAAAAAGTAATATTCTAAAATCTTCCAAATGTTCTGCATTATCAAAATACTGGCATAAATTCACTTGGAGATATCTACACAGAAGTTTCTATACACCACATAGGCTAGCCAAAATGTTTTCTAGTAAAGATCAATGTTGGAGATGCCAAATCAAGATGAAAGCACATTGGCAGCATGTTTTTTATGAATGTATATGTCTCAATATGTACTGGAAGTCTATTAACTATTTTTTCAGACTGTTTATAATGATAATTTCAATTAACAAAGTCTATAATTTTATTCAATTCTCCTATTCCAAACTGTGTACCAAAAAAGACACTAAAATTCTATGGTCACTATTGGCAATTTCACGTAAAATCATAACTATATACTGGAAAAATGAGGCTTCTCCTACGTTCAAGGAATTTAAGAATTTAACATCAACAGTTGCTCACATGGAAATATTAACAGTGAAGAACAGAACTAAAAGATCTACTTCATACTATTACTCTTGGATGAAAGTACTGGAAATACTCAAAAAGATCAACAAAGATATATCATCTTATGTTTCTAATGTAAATAGTTATATAAGGGTTTGAAGTTAGTAATGTTTTAGAATTGTAAATATGTTATTTATCTATATTTCATGTAATGTTTCTTAAGACATCTTATTTGAAATAATAAAAAAAAATATTTAGTGAAAAAAAATTAGCAAAATAATGTTATGAGGGTAGATTTTGCTTAAATAAATAAATAAATAAATAAATAAATAAATACATAAATAAATAAATAAATAAACAAATTGATAAAAGCCTGCATGCACAGTGTATACTTTTTCTGTGCACTTGTTACCCATCATAAGTATTTCAACCTAAAATCTTAAGTTTTAGAGTTTTCCAGTGTTTGATACCTATGTAACGATTTAGCATTTTTTTAAACCTTTCATTAATTTCTTTCATTCTTTGCACTTTTACAACCCCTTTCTCCTGGCCTGTATGCTGCAAGTTGTGTACCGAGACTTCATTTTTTAGTTTTTTGCACTAATAATTTCCCCTGCCCATGTCTACAGGCAAATAGAGTTAGCTCTTGTATGCATCAAGGCAAGCCATTGAGGAGTAAGAAATTGTGTCCAGGTGAATTGGGAATACTGACTAATTTTGCCAAAAAGATATATGCATAATTGATGTTTTCTTACCCTCTACTCCATAGTAAGACTGTGATAGCAAGAAAGCAGTCAGGCAACAATTGCAGGAACTTCTCAATAAATTGGGAGAGAATGAGACTTTTTTTTTTTTTTTTTTTTTTTTATATATCTGTTTACCAGAATACTCATATCAAGGTACTGGGACACAAAGAACCGGCTATGAGGACTGACTGGTTCCACATGGTTGGGCAACAGGATTAATGAAGGAGAAGCCATCCTAGACTTTGGTCTAGTAAATGGCTTAATGATAGCTAACACATAGCAACCAAAGTTACTAGATCAAATACAAGATTGTCCAATGCACAACTAATGTGGATTTCCCGAGAGCAAAAAATGACATTTTAGTCAACTCGTCCATAGGTTAGTACTAGGTGAACTGTCCTTGTGAGCCATTTTAAGCCTAGCCAATTATCCTCTGTGAGATTCAAACCCAGTACATTTTGCTTGTAAGGCAAGCACCTTAACCTTTAGGCCACCCTCCTAACCCCATGTGCATTGCAAAGTCATATTTGGTGCAAAAGCCTACTTACAGCATAAATGTCTGGTGGCTATAATCAGCTACAAGTAGTTGCAAGGGAAGCACTAAAGTCAATAGACACTTGTCTGTAAGCCTGAGCATTGATTGGAGTGAAAATAAATGAGTTCAAGGAAGTACTCCGGACTCCAGAACCTACAGATGAAGAGGAAGCTGAAGAAGAAAAAGAATGTCAGCATCTCAAAACAACATATTTAAATGACAGTAGTGTGGATGTGCTTCTGAATCAGGTATGGAAATAATGTATAAAAGGAAGCTGGTGGTGAAATGCAGAAAACTATGAAGTTAGTAAAAGAAAGGAGTTCTGGAAGAAGATGGAGACTGAAAATGTAAACAAGTCAAAGCAAAAATCTAGGCTTCCTAACAAGGTGGCAAAGAGAGCAACCACTTTGACAATTAATAAGGTATCAGAAAACCATTATCAGCATCTGGAAAATGACTCAGCAGATGGCAAAAAGAATGACTGTCAGTCTGCAAGGCAATGACAAAATACAAAGAAATATTTGGAAATTATTATTTAATCGGTTTACATGTCCTATGGGCATCAACAACAGATGGAATTAGTACTACAAGAAGATTCTGAATGGAAAAAAAAAAAATTGCAGAATTAGTGCAGGTTATATGCAAGGACTCAGTGATACAAGTACAAACAGTGACTGATCTCATACATGAATTATTTCTACTCAGAGTGGGTATTCATCAGGATGCAGGTCTGAGTCCAAATTCAATTACTACTGCTAATGGGCTACATCTGCAAACAATTCATGGGGGCTGATCCTCACAGCTGCTGTATGCAGATGATGTAGGAGAACAAGCAGTATCTTAACAGGAGCTTCATCAAATGAAAGGATACTGGAATGCAAAACTGAAGAAACATTGAATGAAGCTGAGTACACATGACAGTGGTCATGAAAGCAAGAATAAAAGGGATAATAGCCGACATGTTAACAGCTTCAGGTATCTGGAGGGTGTGGCTGAGGAGAACTGAAATCTGAATGAGGCGGTCAAAGCTAGATTCAAAGGTGCTGCAGTCAACTGGTACACAGGATAGTGTATGACTGAAGAATGACAAATAAGCTGACTTGTACGGTGAACAAACAGTAGCATAATCAGTACATAATGTATTGCACTGAAACCAGAGCAAATAATTTGGAGCAGTTGGAAAAGTGTAGTGGTTATACAGGTAAAGTGTCTGAGATGGGTAGTTACATGCACACTGTAGACAAACTGAATGAGGCTATATGAGCTAAAGCCAAAGTAGCCTTAATTGCAGAAAAGTGTAATGACACCAAATTATGGTAGTTTGGGTACATGTCTAGGAAAGTTAAAGACAGTTTGATAAAGCAAATTTGGGAGAGACATGAAAAAGGCAAGGGGAGGCGAAAGATCTGTGATAGTCAAGCATGTCTGTAAAGAAGGCAGGAGACTGGCACTGAAGAAAGAGATGTAACACACCCAGACTTCAAGTAAAAATGGAAAATAGGGGGTGATGTTCATAAATAGAACACTTTTTTTCTGAATGTTTCATAATATATATATATATATATATCATTAGCCTAATGTATCTCTTAAAAAAAAGAGTTTCCTAAATTGCAAAACTAATTAATATTCAGTTGTTATAGTAGATTATAACGGACAGCAATGAGCTGACACAATTCTAGTTACAGAGTTGAAAAAATAGCTATAACAGGTACATTAATGAAGTAACTTGTGTAATTGGTAAGGATTGTTCACAGTAGAGCAGAAGAAATACATCATCTGCAAATAAAGGGATGTTATGATTCAGTTCTTTATTGTAATGCTGTTCTTTGAGAAATGTTCTTTTCTTAATAATCACTAATAGGGCTGCATTTTCCAGAATACACAACAGAGGAACACCAGAATGGCCCTGAAATTTCCCTAAAATACAAAATGCCATTTGAAGAGATGGATATACTTGCTTATGAATATTTGTGCTACTGAGTTACCAATAAGTGTTCGGTCACCTCAAATACGGAAAATTAGTCCAGCTGGGAGACACAGCTTCACCTCCAGTAAACAATAGCTCAACACCTTCTCAAAAGCATATCCACAATGCCAGAATAGAAATGATAGTTTTATTACTGAAAGATGCAAAAGCCAAACGCCACTACAAAATAACGGTTAAGCGCTTTCACCCATAACATATGGGCTTCTTCAGAACACCATCTCTATTTCCAAGACGCCTTATATTACTTTTTTGGCACCAAAATCAACAAATTCAGACAATTGCATTCTGTAAGGTAATGCAATATTGCCCTTTCATATATGTCACTCTACCCATGCAATTGCATATCCTCTGAATCCTAAAAATATATAAAACTATTAAAACTATTAAAAAAGACTAATCAAATACTAGCAATGTTGCTGGTATTATTTTAAAATACATGCCACTATTATATGTACTCTGCTAGCATTACTTTGTTTCCATTGAACGTTAAACTGTAACGTCAGTTTCTGTAGCAGAATATCAATAACATTCAGCTGTCTGCTAAAAAAGATGAGAGATCTTTTATTGCATTATATAGTCCTATTGTTAAAGATGTCATGGGAATTATGAAATATTGGTATTTGATTGCTAGTGACACTAGTCTTTTAGAAATAATAGGTAGTAAACCAGGAATAGTTTATAAAATGGGCAAGAATATCAAAGGTTATTTAGAACAATATAGAATAACAGCAAAAGATAATAGTAGAGGAAGGATACAGTATACTACAAAATGTGGTTCGTGTAACCAATGTAGACACATTACAGATAAAAAGGAAATAGTGATATAAAATTCATTTAAACCCAAACTCAAATTTGTTAAAGGGAATTGTAACACTAGAATGATGATATATATAGCAATGTGCAAAGAATGCACAGGTTATTATGTGGGGAAGACAGAGAGGTGCCTAAAAAACGAATATATGAACATATGTACAATATAAAGAAGACAGATTCTACAAGTGCTTTGTATAGACACATAGAAAAGGAAGGTCAGACACATGAAATTAAATTTGCAATATTAGACATCATTAAAAATGATCCTCGAGGTAGGGACTATAAGAGTTTATTAAGTTATAGGGATATAGGGAGACGTGGTAGCAGTTATATCTTGACACCACCTCACCCCCAGGGCTTAATGATTATATATCTTGTAAGCCCATATTGGAAATGAGTTAGGAGTACTTACACATTAAGATGAACTATAGTCCTTCCAGTGGTTGTTTGTATTGTTCCCTTAGTTTGGTGACAAATAGGTTATACATACATACGTACACATACAATATAGGTAGTTGTATATATACATCTCTTATTATTTATTATTTATTATTTTTTATTTTATTTTTATTTTCATTCTTATTTTTATTTATATTGATACATATAGTCCAGCCTTTCAGCAATAGAGAGATAACATAGGTTTGTAAATTTTAGGTGGTTTTGTCATTATATGTATACAATGTTACAATATGTATTTTAGCTACTATTTGACACATGTTTTAAGGTTAGTAGCAATTAATTACAAAACCGTTTGATTTTGGTCACGTTCAGAAAACTGATAATCAGATTTTACTTGTTATTTGTTCATATATATTTCACACATAGAGTTATGCGTGAATATAGCCAATGATTATATATGTATTAGTTAGCATACAACAGTAAAATAATGTCATTGTACAGAATCAAGTAGCATTTTTTTTAGCAGACAGCTGAATGTTATTGATATTCTGCTACAGAAACTGACGTTACAGTTTTACGTTCAATGGAAACAAAGTAACGATAGCAGAGTACATATAATAGTGGCATGTATTTTAAAATAATACCAGCAACATTGCTAGTATTTGATTAGTGTTTTTTAATAGTTTTAATAGTTTTATATATTTTTAGGATTCAGAGCATATGCAATTGTGTGGGTAGAGTGAAGTATATGAAAGGACAATATTGCTTTAACTTACAGAATGCAATTGTTTGAACTTGTTGATTTTGGCACCAAAAAAGTAATATAAGGCGTCTTGGAAATAGAGATGGTGCTCTGAAGAAGCCCATATGTTATGGGTGAAAGCGCTTAACTGTTATTTTGTAGTGGCGTTTGGCTTTTGCATCTTTCAGTAATAAAACTATCATTTCTATTCTGGTGTTGTGGATATGCTTTTGAGAAGGTGTTGAGCTATTTTTTACTGGAGGTGAAGTTGTGTCTACCAGCTGGACTAATTTTCCATATTTGAGGTGACCGAACACTTATTGGTAACTCAGTAGCACAAATATTTGTTTAGCTACAGTTTTTATACTTACTTATGAATATGAAAGTCAGGAAATTCACTTCAAGAATGAGACAAAGCTTGACAGGTGAATTTGAACACTTAATAAATAGTTATGGAGAGATACCTGTTCATTAATTTTTGTACTGGATGTAGTTTTACCTACTCTGATGTACTAAGAGACAAAGGGTGGTATTCATAGTCTGGGATTTGTAGCTGCATAGTGGTTATCTGCAAAAAGCACTGCTATGCATATATGCAAATCAATCTAGTGCAGATTATTCACACCAAGAAAATGTGAATGTGTTTATAAAAAGCATAAATTACCCAAAGAAAAGCTTAAAGTATATGCAAAGGACTATGTTAAAGGCTGTAGGCTTCATACAACTTTGTATGTATTCAGATATCATGGAGGGACACAGCTATACTCAGTCACACTTGAAAGACTTAACATAAGTGGTACACTGCACTGCTTTTATTATTAATATTTTAAAAAAACTAAAAGGCTTAATATGTTTTATATATGGGAAAGATGAAAAAAGGGGAGACACAACAAAGAGAGAAAGAGAGAGCAAGAATATATCAATAGAGCTGTGCTGTAGGATGCAGGAGTGGAGAGGTACTAGTTTTTTTGTTTTTTTAAGAGGGTAGTGTGGGACAGAAAAAGGTAAAAGGGTGTAGGAGGAAGGTTAAGGGAAAGAAAGTGTGACGATGAGTGTTGCCCAACAAGTGTCCCCATTACACCGGGCCTCAAACATTTCTACTGCCAAATGCTGTTGCAGTGGAATACCCTAATACTGTGAGAGCAGGGACCTGTGGTGGAGCAGTGTTTGGACCTGACTGGGAAAGTGAGTCTTCTGTGTCTTCTACGCACTGAAGAGATGTCTCAGTTTGCTGAAGCCGAATGTCTATGACCTGCTCCACCATATCCTCAACCAAGTCCCAAAGCCCCTGTTCAGTTATATTTTCCAGGCTGACGTGCCAGGTTGGCTACAGGACCAGTGCTATTGTCCAGACCCTTTGAAGATGTCCCTGGATGGGTATAAGGTGATTGCTACTTAACCTGGGAGGTACACAGCTGGGATGCTCCTGAGGAATTAAGATATGCAAAAAATGTGCAGGAATGGGGGAGAGAGAAAATAAAGGACAAAGAAATAAGTTATTAAAAATATAAGAAAAGAGAGAAAAAATGGGGGGATGAAGAGAAAAATGCTCACAATAAATTCACACATAATGTTAGACAACATTGAATTTTTTTTTACTTCAAAACATTGGTATTTTTTAAATCTTTATTCAACTGTAACAGAACGTAAAGGACATGCTAATGTATACATGTGAACAATGCAATGGGAAGTACTTATGTTGTGTCTTTCGGCTTTTCCCGGTTAGGGGTCACCACAATGGAACTCTGGTCTGCTAATGATTTACAATAGATTTTTACATGCCGAGTTGCCGGCCCTGACTCACAACCTTCAACGAAGGTACGCCCATTCATGCATGTCTCCACACAGAAGACGCTCTAGCTGAGAATCAAACAGGCCAATGTCTTACTGTTAGGCGACAACATTACCGCAGCACCACACTGGGAAGTGCTTATGTACACATGGGAAAATGATATGGGAAGTGCTTATGTAAACATGGAAGAATGATATGAGAAGTGCTTATGTAAATATGGGAAGACTGATATGAGAATTGCTTATCTAAACATGAAAGGAATGATATGGGAAGTGCTTATGTAAATGTAGGAAGACTGATATGGGAATTGCTTATGTAAACATGGAAAGAATGATAAGGAAACCGTTTGTATAAACATGGGAAGAATGATATGGGAACTGCTTATGTTACGGGAACTGCTTATGTAAACATAGGAACAATCATATGGGAAGTGCTTATGTAAACATGGGAAGAATGATATGTGAACTGCTTATGTAAACATGAGAAGAATGATTTGGGAATTGCTTATGTACTGTAAACATCTGAAGAATGATTTGGGAAGTGCTTATGTAAACATGGGAAGAATGATATGGAAAGTGGTTATGCATTACTTGGGAAGAATAAGTATTGTTATCATGTTTTGGTGGATTTCACATTTTGCAGTCTATTATACTAACATAAATGAAAATTATCTCATATTTGTGCCTGATGTGCATTTACTGAAACCAGCCTTTGTAAATAACTTTACTCACATAATTGTTATAATGAGTTAATGGCAACATACCGCATTTATACACTGATCTACCTTTTATGTTTAGTTGCAATAATTTACTGAAAGCAATGCAGCCCTTCAGTTACCATCCTTCATAAATACTTGCTTATATGTAGACAGAATGCTGCATTTACTACTTTATAAATGCTTGCCAGTAGTTTCAATTTACAATGTAGTTCTCCTACTCCATTGAGTCTTGTTCTCATCTCATCATTGGCAAATGAAAAGAAAGAATGCAATTGTTGTTTACCTGTGTGTTTACCTTTTTACTTTAACATTATTGATATAACTGCTACTACTGTGCAAGGCATTTCATTCACTGCTGTATTTGCTTAGAACATTTGTTTAAATATTCTCATCCCGTGCCAATGTTTTCTTTAATGTAAGTTATAAATAGCAGGACTGCATTTTACTTCAGATTGCTACATTTTTATGTGTGTACACAGCTTGTCTGTTTGGGGAAAGGCTGCTGTCTGGAATCTTTCCATACACCTTCAGTCTAGATTCTTCTTTAACATATTTTGTTTTGCATATCTGAATTGCACTTCCTTTGACAGTCTGTGCATTTCATTCTGACAAAAGCTGTACATAATTACATTTAGGAGAAAGCCTGAGGAAAATGGTACACTATTCCCAAGTTTAGCGGCAGGATCTCACACCCCATAGCATGTTAGTAACTCTACAGGAAGTAGCAGCGCATCACAAAGTAAAGCACATGCTGATATTACACTGCCAAATGAAAGCCCATGCTCCTCTTCACCAGTATCTCAAACCCACATGAACTCTTTCAGGATGATGGCAGACATTCTAAGGTAACAGCGTCTTCAGTGATGCCTTTAAAAAGGGGAGCCAGGCACAGGAATTTTTCATAGCTACCCCAATAAACATGTAAAGCATTGACTGCCCAACAGCTAATGTGCTGTGACATTGTTATGGCTCAAACGCTGTCAGAGAAAGTCAGGTGGAAATGGCAAGAGTCCTTCAGAGCATATGTTAGTATTTCAAGCACTACATGACAATAGCAGACACTAGAGATAATACAACAATCCCACTGATGCATAGTAAGGTTACACACCAAGTATCAATGGCCACATCCATTCATATACTAGTTATGGATTAGAAGACTCAATTAGGAGTCAGTCTTGGGAGGGATAGAGGACAAGGTACTGTCCAGATATGGGAGCAGGTCACATGAGACTACAAGTTCTTCCCAAGAAAATAATGTAATTAGTCAGGGGAATCAAGCATAACAGATTTCATGCAGGCCACGTCAGCATTCATTGACACCTGGCAGAACATCTCATTCAAAGTCAAGGTCCCTTACTACCGACAGATCAGTGTCTGCAGGATCAGCTGCATCAAGTGGCAGAACATCTCATTCAAAGTCAAGGTCCCTTACCACTGACAGATCAGTGTCTGTAGGGTCAGCTGCATCAAGTGGCAGAACATCTCATTCAAAGTCAAGGTCCCTTACCACCGACAGATCAGTGTCTGTAGGGTCAGCTGCATCAAGTGGCAGAACATCTCATTCAAGGTCAAGGTCCCTTACCACCGACAGATCAGTGTCTGTGGGATCAGCTGCATCAAGTTGGAAATGGGACTGAACCAACTCATCATACAGCTCTCAAGACAGCCCATCTTTGCAATCATTCACACTATCACCAAGTCTGTCTTTAGGAGATATGTATGATACATTTGACCATGACCTACTGTGATCCAAGAGAATATGTCTGTTATTTACAATCTGATCTTCATATACATGACATTCAAAGGGGAATAAGTTATTTAATAGATTAATAAAAGTGCGGTCATATGACCCTTTTTAACTAGACATATATATCATTCCTGTAGTGGTACCTCTTAAAATCTCATGGAACTGTAGAAAGAAAGGTATATGTCGTAACATAACATTTATGTCATTAATACCATCAATGCTGTATGCCTTGAAATTGTTACAGCTGACAGTTACCTACAACATAAAAGTAGCAATACACAAGTCTTCAGTGAAACTCTAATAAGAAATGTCCAGTTTAAATGAGTATCCTGCCATGTAAAGCAGCATTACAGCAACTCCACCCTCACTACTGAACAAATGATGATATCTCTGTGGCTGAGGATATAAAGTAATCTGTTTTGTACTACTTCAACAGAGAACATAAATGAAAATGAGAAAACATTGCATAATATGAAAAACAATGTGATATGTTTTCATTCAATTGCAAGGTATGAACTTGTGTTAAATACTAAATGACACTTTTTCCTAATTGTATTTCTTTAGGGCATTCAGTATGTGCATACTTGGATATACTACTTTACTAAATATATTGTGCAAAACAGTTAGAAATATGATTAGTAATTATATGACGTCTTATGACATAACTGTACATGAGTCAATGAGTATTCATGCATGACGTTAACAAACAATAATATGATTTCCTCTTCTGAGATAAAAAAATTAAAAACATGCATACAAATCAGACATCTATATACATAGATGTACTAGATGTAGAAATCACAAAAAACATAATACTGTCAACCTCAGAATTTATCTTTCTTAAATACTTTCATATCCTATTTTGTATAAAAATTCATCAGTCAACCCTTTCCAAATAAAACATAAGCATTACATCAAAAATTGTTTAATCCTATCTATTATGTGCTTTCCAATTTTGTAAAACTTCTATTTAGAATCACATCTATATTTGTTTTTGTTTTTTTTTTCAAGAATGACTGCCTTACAAGCTCTAACAGTGTGCTGTTTACAGTATGAAAATAAATGGCCTATCATATCTTTTACTCCACATATGTGACATTTTCTTTTTTAAACACATCTGTACTTCATATAAGTTTTAATTGGATAATTATTTCAAGTTAGTCTTTAGAAAAAGTATCTATCCATTGTATTGATTTCTTGAACTTGGTTAACCTACCATTAACTTCTAATGCTTAATGAAATATTTATCCAGGGCTCTACCATGTAATGTCTTAATACTAATGTTCCTTTCAACAGTTTCCTGTACTGAAGAGAGTGTATTATTTAAATTTCTTCACATGAGCCTTATTCCGATATTCCTGTATATCTTCTTCTATTAACATTTTTTTTTCTTTTTATGTGCTGCACAAGCTTCCCAAAATGCCTTGTCCTCTCAACAAGTCAATAGTCACACAGTTTTGCATTTGCAACTAATTTATTAAATGACCACTAAGGTTTAACACCAAATAGCAAAATAACTCTATGCAATAAATTTATCAATCTTAAAAACACAAACTTGAAAAATCCCAGAAAGCAACTTGACATCACCTAGCCTGTGCTGGTCCCCCAAATGGTGTCCAAGAACCCAAGCCCTCCAAATACTTCAAATTACCCACCACTTCTGGCTTTGCTACTCAATATCTTATAGAACATGCCATCTGATTGTAACACCCAGAAGGGTGACTGCTCATCCACCTGGTTAAGAGGCCAGTGAACCAGAAGGGGGAATACAAGTGAGCTTACCTCATAATGTGACCAGCCACAAGCATGCTTCAGCATGCTGTTCACCATTCACAGCCTCTCATAATGCAAACTCTGCTTTAAATAATTTTACAATGTAAAATTACTACAATTCTCCAACTACTAGAGATATCAGACATAATCTCAAATGATGTATCCATGCAAATGATTAAGTAGAACAGTTCAACATCAAGGTAAGATAAAAACATTTAACATCTGTGGCAAATTGTCTTGTTGATAACTAAGGATAATTGTAGGTTGAATAAATCTAGACTCAGGGCATTTAAATATACCCTGTCAGCCTCATGAAGTCTTTGGTTAACTAAGTCCATATTTTCAATCACATGGATGCTGAGTGCTTCTGTTTATTCTTTTGAACCCACTGCTAAGTTTGCGATGTAGCACCTCAGTAATTCCATAGCTATATGTTTCAAATCACCATTACAATGGAGCTTGGAACCAAGGCAGACCAAAAAAGCAGAATGTCAGGGTGAGCAGTATCTAAAGTGGAAATATCCAGTAACATACTGCCTAACAGCATTTTCTATAGAAGCTTTGTCAAGTCATTAACTCTGAGGATTATAATCAGAGCACTGAGGCAGCTGGACAGCAAATTATGTGACAGATCTCCCCTGAAACCAGGGAAAACTAAGATATCCAAACTACCAGACTATCCTATAGTTTCGGTTCAACTCTAATTTTGTCCCTTTCAGATGAGCTGAAGACAATGTTACCACTCTTTGTATAAATGAATGTCTTATGAATCTCTTATGCTCAATAGAAATGTCCTCCCTGCAAAGCAAAATATTGTGACTACTGTCTGATATAAGGAAAAAGAATAAACATTGGATGACTTTCTGCTTATTCTCTTCAACACATTTGAACAGATTGCCCTTCCATTGCCAGTTCTGATGTCCTACCTATCCTGACAGAATGTGATGAGTAACCATTGACAGAAATGCCTTGTTGTTTGAATGCATCATAGCAATTGGCACTAACTTCCTTGAGCATAATTTTGTGTCCTGATTTGTGGCAAAAATAGGTTGGGAAGCAGAAACATCACCATCTAACCTGTACAGTGCTGCTGCCCAATGAAATGGAGATAGGTACTCACCTTCTCTATATGAATCTGGTGACCTTGACTGGACTGATCTGTCTTAGACCTTCTTATCCAAACTATTATTACTGGCTAATGTCATATCCTCCATAATATTGACTGTAGTATCTCACTTACTCTGAATATACCTGAATACAACCAAGTGAACATGTTTGCCCAAAGTAAGAATGAATGAAAATCATGGACTGTTGCAAATCCCCATGAATTATGTATTCCAGTAGATGTTTGCCTATCGCCTTCCTAAGATGTTACTCTTTTGAAATTTCTCTAAACTCTCAAAACTCATTAACCAGTAAGTGGTAATGTCTGAAAGCCCGAGGGAATGTGCTAGCTAGTCTAAGACTGCTAAATTATTGTGTATACTATTAGGGGCAAATATTAAAAGCATAATGATGGTGTGTACTCCTTCTTAGTGTTCCATGAAGAATACTTGTGTGTTAATAAGTTGGCTATTCTTTAACAATCAACTAAATTCCTGGAGATAAAGGTGTCCCAAAATGTTGAGGTCATGGTGCAGTTTGCTGGAACCTGGAAAACTGAAAGCATGATAACTATCAAGTATGCCATTGAGTTTCCCTTGAATGTGATGAGCAGTAAAACTGAAATTGATTTCTAAGCTTAGTAAGAACAATAGTCTTATAACTGAATGAACCCATTTGGATATTGACATTCACTTTATTAAAGCCTGTACCACTGCTTTTTATCAAAATAATAAAAACAAAAGACTCTTCTGTTGGATAAATGTTTTCATTTCAGAAAAGAACAGTTACAAAATTGGTAAAATTTCAAGAAAATTATTTTGTGTCTCCTCTCTTCGGACTAAGATTTGGGCGATTCAAGTGTGAACTGCCTTCCCTGGAAATATCCTCCCATACATAGAACTGCAGCTGTTACACCCATGAGAAATACAGGGGCTCTGCCAAAGGGTTGTTCCATTGTATTCCTTCAAAACTATCTTCTAGAACTGAAGGTCATCTTTGATCTCAACAAGGATGTTTACCCAGTGGTGTTTGTGCTTCCTGAACTATAGTAAGAAAGTGAGTGATCTTAAAAAGGTCCTGACTGGGAAAGAAGAGTAACAAACAATGTTGAGGAGTCCATGTAATTGTATACCTTTTCTAATTATAACCTTACTGGCCAGGAGGAACATGTTAATTGTTGCTCTGGGATATTAAACTTGTTGTCGATAATTTAAATGATGCTACCTGCATGTCTATCACTAAGCCTAATAAAGTAATGGCTTGGCATGGCCCATTCTGTTTGTCTAAGGCAAGATGAACTCCACACAATTCCATGAATATTCTCATCTCTTCTTTAGCAGCTTCTGCCCCCTTGCCTATGATGAGGAACTCATCCAAGTAATGAATACCAGACTGAGAAGAAGCACGATGTTACCAACATTAGTGTAAAGCATTGCAAAATGTTTCAAAGACATAGCAAACCATGCAACATACCGATGGCAGGGTGTTGTGAAAATAACATTTGTTATCAAAGGTGAATCCTACAAATGGCCTGTTAATGGATTGGAAGGAGCGGAAAGAGGACTGGATGTTCAGTTTAACATGACAGGGGTCAATACAGTTTGTGCTGCTTGTTCTAAAGACACATAACATACTTTACATTGCTTCTTGTCAGTGCAATCACTAACTGAAGGTCCCACTGGGTATGATAGATGGTGAATAAGTCAAAATTTAACTAATTTGTTTTTCAGGACCAGCCTTATGGTGGAGATCATAAATGAGGGTCAAGGAGGTTTGGTGAAAGGGCCTGCAATGCAACCCTCTTAAAAGTTCAGTATCAGTAAGATCGAGGATCTCTTTTTTTCCCCTTGAACAGAATTTAGGTTTTATATCATTTTTGTATCTCTACGGAAAGATGAACTGATGGTGTAGACTGATGAAAAATATTGGGTAAAAAAAATAGCTGCTTGTTCACTGGGATAATTGGAAAACTCAGGTAATAGCTTTTTGACCTTGATCATAGAATGCAATGCGTTGAGATCACATGTGACTTCAAAAGAGGTTCCCACTTTGCCTGTGAAACTTAGCTCAACTTCTAGATGCTGAATCTTCCTTTGTGATTAGTGATTTCTCATCCCTGGTTGAATTAGCATTGTTTGTTCAATCTTGTACTTGACTGAGAGTGGTTCCTTCCACAACAATAACAAACATGAGCAAAATGGCAAGCCAGCCAACAGTATTTGCCATTATTAAATTCCCAACAAAACTTTGCTTTAGAATGGCTTTCCAGTGGGTTGGGTGAACAACTGTAACCTTGCTAGTCCAGCATGATGCTGAGCCAAGTGTGGAATGGCATTGATCCCAACAAAGTGATTTATCTGCTGCCTTTAATTTGCTGAAATGCTTATCATACCAGAACCATGTTAATCTTCCCCAAATGTGGTGAACCTCCCTGATGTTGAGGAAATATTCCAGTAAAGAAAGAGCTTGATTGGGGTCTTTTTCAGTTATAATGGCCACATAGACCATGAAACCTAAAACCCAGTTATTCTATTTTTTTTTGTAATTGCATTAGTGGAGACATTCTTACTTAGGGCTTCCAAAGCCATGGCTAAGTTCTTGAATCCTGTATTTTCAGCCTCTATTATCCACTGAATACCATCGGAGCTGATTAAGTTGAAAATGTCCAAGTAATCTCCTTTCACTACTTCCTCTTTAAAGTTGGGAAGCACATGAGTAGTAATGTGAGAACCAGGAAGGGCAGGACCTGTAGATGATGAAATGATCATAGGGGCTAGAAACTGATTATGTTTTGATCAGAATATAGTGTTGAGTTTGTTTGTAGGTTATTGGAACCTGCAACCTGATTCTGAGTGACATAAGATGTGCTGACAGGGGTTGAGTGAGATTGAGTAGTTCCAGGGTTGGCACTATTAATGTTAGAATGTTTGGGCCTGAATCCCAAAAGGAGTCCAAACATCCTAGCTCTACCTTGTTCTGGAAGGGAATCTAAAAAGTCCTATAAGTATTCTCTACTGACTGATTCCACCCCCTCCCCACTGTACTAGTGCCTTAGGATCTAGTCCACCTTTATTACTTTCTGCATCCTGGCAGATCTCTGAAATCCTTGTTGAAATTTTTAGAACTAAGACTGGCTGAATTGTAGATGTCTTTCCAGAGTTGCCACCTATTTTTTTTTTTTTTGTGGGGGGTGATTTGGCCATGACTACTCATTATTAATAATAAGTTGAATTCTCCTCCTGTTTTGCATCAATAGTTCTTGCTCTTGAACAGCTTCCAAGTCTGAAAATAGGTGTTGGGCCTCTGATGTTAAAGGCTCCCATCATACTTGCAAATATAAAATTAAATTAGTGGCTCTAGCTGAAAAGATCAGTGGAGTTTTAAAATTCATAAGGAAGGCTGACTAATTAAGTAAACTGTTATAACCGCAATCCAATCCTGCCAGTGTCCTTAATTCTCACAAAATAAATAAATAAATAAATAAATAAAATAATGCTTAATGCTGCTTTCCCATGAAGGCAAGAAAGTCTAAATTTAAAGGGATGAGTTCCCAATATGGCTTTGGTAGGACTCTGCAGAGATACAGGGAATGGGCATTACAGCTGTAATTGGTTAGGGTTAAGAGTGAACTTTGTTCTTTGTGCATGGAAGAAAAAATAAATAAAACATTGTGCTACTGAAATATCCAACACTGCAAATACAGTTTTGATATGTCTTGGGTCACCTAGAATGAGTTTGTCTTTTTTTGAGGGGAGAGAGTTGCTAGTTTATCAACAAAAGGTAATGAGCGACTAAATCACTATTATAGAAGTCATATATATATATATATATATATATATATATATATATATATATATATATATATATATATATATATATATAAATTGTCTGGCCTGCTATGACAATTCCACTGCCCTAACTGAAGACCCTGAATCTTATAATTAAAAGAGGTTCTCGATCAATGGGATAAAACAACAGACAATTATTCATGGTTAAAACTGCTTAACTTGCAATGAGTTTCCAATACTAAAGTCCTGTATACAACTAATAGTAAAAAGGCTTTGAGATCTATTTTTTTAAATAAAAAGAAAATATAAAATGCTCAAATGTATGTTTCCATATTAGCAGAACCCAGTAAACAGTCACTCCATGATAAATGTTGTCAAATGATGTTGGCTCATCCAAAAGCCCTTAATGAAAGAATATGGGTGAAAGTAAAACTCCGGACATTAAATCTCTCCTTAACTGCTATTAAATGTGCATGTGTGGAATAAACACCAACCCTGAGTAAAAGACCCTTTTTTGAAAATTGTCTCTGAGCTGTAGGATGATTTGCTGCTTTGGGCATTTGAGAACACAGCAGTTTATTACTTCACCACAACATAAATCAAACCTATTTGACAGAGAAAGCAATGGTTTTGTAACTACCTTGATGCTGTGAAACCACCCAGTAATGAGTGAAACCACAGCACAAAACCCTGAAAATTTAAAAGACTGCACCTTAGTTTCCAATTGTCTGAAAACACACCACAACAAAATCATCCCAAAGAAGCACCCTTGCATGATGTCTCACAAAGACTACTTAAAAAAGCCAAGACCAACCAAGTCAAAATTTGCTGCTGACCTTGAATCTCCACCCAGTTTAAATCAGTGATACCCCTATAGGTGACATAGTCTTAACTGACTACAGAAATTGTCCCTTCTTCTTTTTATTTTTTGATTGACAGAGTCCTTCCAGGCACCAAATGTTATCTGGAAGCAAGTGTTTCAAAGGTTGGCAAAACCAAGTTACTAAGAAATCATGAAATGACTTAAGTAAAACCCATCCTATAATGCATGCAAACCAACCAATGAGCTTGACAAAATGGTAAATGATGGTTAAGTTATTTAAATTTAACTCTAAGCAAATAAATTATGCTTGGTCTTAAACTCAGGACCCTGCACTGCCATAGCAGTCACTGAAAAGTATCTCCAACTCATCTATAATACCAAGTAACTAAAATTGCATTAATATAAGCTTGCGATTTTTAAATCATATCTCTTCTCTTGTATTTCATTATTTTCTTTATATACTTATCAAAACCATCACTGTCAAATGACTCCACATGGAATACAGTTGCACATTGTGAACATTAGTTTTTGTTGGGTTGTCCACTGGAGCAAGAAGATTAGACTCAGAAGAAGTAAAAGAAATATTATCAATGCTGCCACTACTGACTCACTCAAGGCACAAGTATAATTGTTGCCGGTCTTTACTAATTCATTTATTTCATTAGTCTACTGAATAAATAAACACCATTGTATTCATTATTCTACAACAGCAGGAATGAGTTCAGTAAAGCAAGAAAAACAATAGTATTTAGCAACCTCATTAATCTCTCTCTCTCTCTCCATTCAAATTCTATAAAATTCCTCTTTTGTTGGATTCAGCCATGAACTCAAGATAATTGGAAAATAAATTTGGTAATTTTCTCTCTCTCTGTTTCTCAACTAAACATATACAGTCTAGGTATGTAATTCATCTTCCTCAAGGACATACAATTAACTTAATGGGCTTTCTTCTCCTAACCTAAGCATTTAAATGTGTGTCAAAATGTAGTAATTTTTCAAATATTATCCAAGACATCATTACATTGTGTTAACACTGCTTCTATTATTTCATATCTTATTAATATTCCTCCTAACCTTTGAAAGTAAAATCCCTCCAGTACTAACATAGGAAAAATCAGCAATTTAAATATTTAGGTGTAATTATAAAATCTAATTGGCATGAAGCTACAACAGTAAATTATAAGTGTTTAATCAATGCAATACAGAAACATTTAGATGAATTGGAATAAAATGTTTTACAATGAAGGATGAGCTTACTTTGATAAAGATGATTATATTATATGTCTTATACAATCTTTGCTTCTATACCTAAAACATTAATTAAAACAATAAATTCTTCATTACCTAAGTTTTTATGGCACCTACAAAAATCAAGAATAGTTTTTAATTGCCATTTTAGAAACTGGGATGATGGTGAAATTGGTTTTCCAAATGTTGAATTTGATGCTATATCAGTTATTGCTTAAATCCCAGCTGCACATCGAGTTGGGAAATCATTCATAATTCCTTCTTACTATCAACTAACAATGAAGAAGTAAATAATAATATAATTTCAGATATAGACAAATTATATTTGGTCATTAAAGATTTTAGCATCAATTTCAGGGAAAAAAACTAATTACATGCCTTTCACTAATTATGTTTTAACCAACTTTAGGAAGATAATGCATAGTAATTACCTGACTAAAAAGTTATTGTTTTTAATGTTTCCAATTGCTTTCAATAAAGATTGTTTAGAGTCTTTTAATCTACGTAAAATAAAAGAAATTGAAGAAAACGGTTTAATGTATTGACATGAGTTTTTGAATAATAAATTATATGAAGCCAATTATCTTCTGACAAGATACAATGCAAGGCAAAATGATTGGTTAAATATTCAAATATGTAAAGAATCTGTCAGTAATGGCTTGCAATCATCAAATATAAATTCAAGTATTCTAAAATTTTAGGCTTTTTTAAATCAGTAGTTCAGAAAATAAATACAAAACATCTCTATCAACAAAATATAAGACTTTAAGATCTGAATTTTCAACTATAGACATGTCAATTTGGAACTATTTCTCATAGTTTAATCATGAAATGTTTTCACATGCTAATAAAATGTTAATATTTAAATCCATTAGTGACACAACTTCATCTCCTTTTTGGAAAATACTTACATGGAAGTACTTACACAGAAGTTTCCTTACTCCACATAAAATTGCTTTAATATATAAAAAATATTCAATGTTAAGTTTTGGAGAAGAATTTTTAAATGTAAATTGAATTCACATGATTTTAGAGTATAAAATGGCTGCTCCATTTTGATTAAATTTCAAGAACTTCATTAAAGCGTTGTGGTTGGATAAATGTGATATAACAAATTCATTGTTATTATTTAATGCTCCAATCCCTAACTCAATTCAAACAACACAAGTTTCTCTCCTCTGGTCTCTCCTTGCTATTGCAAGGAAAATAATAACAATAAACTGGAAATGTAAAAGCATCCTCTCATTTTCAGACTTTATTTCTTTTGCAAAAAAAATGTTTGTAATAGGGAAATACAAACTGCTAATGCATAACAGCAAATGTTGCACATAAAAAAAGCTGCCAGGGTTAAAACTTAAAGACCTTTTAGATAAATTTTAACAATACTTAGAAATTGCCTCTGTTATGGACTTTGCATGTAGTTTTATTTGCATTATTTGTGTGTTTAATTGTTATATTGATTTATTATTTAAAATCAAATAAAAAAGCTAAAATAAATAAATAAAAAAGAGACTTTCATAACATGACCTACAACCATTTTATTCATGCACTGATTATACTGAATTGTCTATCCCTACTTTAACTGTATGACACATATATTTAACCTGTCTTCCTTTTATCCCATATACATTTTCTAGTAATGCCTTCACTAGCATTATTCTAAACCTCAGTTAAATGACTTTTAAAGTATTTTATAACCACAGTTAGACAATAATAATAGGTGTCAATTTTTAAGAGCCTTGCTTTCATCTTTTTCACCAAATACATTTTAGTATACTTTTGTGCATCATCTCATTTAACATTTTGATTGATTATTCATTCTTTCCTATCACAATTCCTTACAAAACATATACCCATTTTCATCCTCATGTGACAAAGTGTCTTCTTTCATTTTTTTTATGCAGCAGTAAATTATCCTGCAAAATGTTTTTATGGGTGCCAACTAGCATCTTAAGATTTATTATTGTAAAATATTAAAATTCTGAAAATTATTTTGTACTTTTGGAGGTCTTTATAAACAAAATAAACTATTACTTTATGATTCAATTGTAAGTTGTATAAAGAAAGATCAATTAACATTAGTTTGGTGCTTACCAAGCCCAGACTAAAAAAGTTATTACTTAAAAATGTAAGACACATATCTGTATACCATTCAGTGAAATGTTAAGTACTGCTACTACTGTTTTATATATATATATATATATATATATATATATATACATATATATATATATATATATATATATATATATATATATATATATATAAAATATTTATGGTTAATAATAATGATAACTAAAAACAATGTTAATAAGTTTTAAATGCTTGTCAAAATTAGAGATACTATTAGAGAAGTATGTTAGGAACCTTCTGTGATCTTACAAAATCAAACCTGCAGCTTATTGACAATTAAAAGAAATCCTAAAGTACATAATTGAATAATTTGAAGTGTCATATAAACAGTTTATTTAGTTTGTAATTTCCTTTTAATAATTTGAAATATTGTGTAAATAGTATCGATAGTTGGTAAATTCTTTCCTAGCTTCATTTCTTTGGAAATGTTCAGTTTTTCTGTTTTGATAGTTTCTTTTTTAAACAGTTGAATGAAAAGTTTGATTATAAGCAATATACAGTTTACAGATTATAGATACATTATGTTTAATGCAGCTATATATGTTAGCAACTTATTATTGCATTCTTGACAGTTACTATAGTACAGCTTAAATAAATAAAATTATCAGAGTCATTACCTTTGTCTACATTGCTGTAGTTTTCCCCCAGTCATGTGTACTACACATGCATGTGAAAAGAAAAAAATATTATCAGGCAGTTGAAATATATAACATCAGCCACACTGTCACACATATGCCTTCCTTTCCTCTTTATATTCATTCTTAGCATTGTCCAGATGTGCCCTCTAAAAAGAATTCTGAAATCTTCAGCTTTGACGTTGGCTTTAAATGCATCCTACTCAACTTTCCCAATGCATTCTAATAACACTTAATATCAATCGACCAGCACTAGTATAAAAACAGGAAAGGAGACCACAGCCATAAAATCCCATAGCAGCATGCAAATTTGACTTTCACAAATATTGGTTTAGTATTATCATTAAAACTTCATTCAAGGAACTTTTTCATAAAGGTTCAGTAAGGTAAGATAGTATATTTACCAAATTCAAACCAAGAAGAAACTTCACAGTGTGGAGGGTGTGAATTTCACTCCTTAAAATATGCTATGCACTTAGTTCACTAATAAAAATCAAACTGTAAAATATGTACTACTACTACAAAATAATACAATAGAAATAATAGGTAGTCTACAGTACAGTTAAACATGGAATATCCTATATTGAAACACACAAACATCCTAGCTATAAGTATAAAGAAAAGCATTAGAGACATTCATTATTTATATATAATCAAGTCATTTGGAGCAAGGGAGTGGTTACAGAGGCTGGTTCTTTTAAGAGCTATAAATGCAATAAACTCATTCCTTTAACCAAGTTCCTCTTCCCCTTAACACCATAGTGGAAACTGAGATTGTGCTACCTTAGAACTGAAACTAAAAAGCTACAAACAAATTAAAATTTATAATATAAGAACAGCTTATTAACGCTAACTTTCTAATCCAAACTGTATTAATTAAGAAATAAATTCACTAACAAAATGACTAATTAACTAACAAAAAGATCTACCACTAGACATCTATCAGAATAAGTATTAATAACTTCTAACTGAAACACATTTAACAACAAAGATCGCTTTTGTACCAAATAAATACTTCATCAGGTCTGTGTATAAGAAACATATCATAATATTAATGAACATGTGTATAAATCTACAAGTGAAATCCTAAGTAGGCTGAACACCATAGCTATAATTGCTAAGGTAGAAATACAGTGAATTTTTTTTTAAAATAAAGTATTAAGGCCCTGGGGATCTGTCCAAGTGTGACATCTAAGAAAGCACTTTGAATGAGTATAATTATCAGAAAACAGCACCAATGTCAGATATTTTCATTGTAAAATATTTACAATGTTTGCTATTTGTTTATAACAATATTAGCATGTATAATATTAGCGTGTAATGTCAGCATTAATCAGTCCCATATCAGACTTTCAATAGACTTTTAAACAGTGGGGCAGTTTACTGACTTCTAGTATGCTTTGTATTGAGCAATAATAATTAAGTCCCAGTTTTGCAAAATAATTAAATTTTTTAAAAGATTAGGAATGTCTCCTTCCAGTTGCAAAAGGTCCACACGATAAATAATTTGAAATTTAAAACCAGTGTGTCTTTTGTGAAGCTGCAGGTGCCGAGCCAGTGCATTATTCTTGAACTTAGCTCTAATTTCAGAAAGATGGCCAGGAATCCTTCTTTTAAGTCTGTTGAGCATTTTCCCCACATAAAATGTTTCACAGTCATTGCAGCTTGCCCTGTACACATCTCACTGAGTTACAGTCACTTCCTGTGTTGGACTTAATCAGTTTCTTTAAATAACTGCAGAAAAAACATGTCTCCTTCTTATATGTGCTGACAAAAAACACAGTTGGCTCCACACTTATTGGTAAATGTATCCAGTTGTCTGGGCCTACCTTCAACCCAACACCTGATGTTTCTGGCTTTCCTAAATGCAAAGGAAGGAGATTCTCCAAGGATGTCTATTACATATGACCTTTCAGTAATTATGGCCCAATTCTCTCTAATAATATTAATGATGCTATGATAGTCAATATTTTTACCAGATTGCAATTCTGTATGTCTCATGAGCAATCTAGATGTTTTAGCAGCAGACTGGCATCACAGATATTGTTTAAGTTCAAAAACTATTAGGACAGTCATCAAGCTGCCAGTATTCTTGGTCAGGATGTACTCGGTATGAGATTCAATGGCCTGGCAAACCTTGGCAGCTGTACAAGGCATGATAAGTTTAAAATAACTACCTGCAAAATCATAAGATATCAATTGCTTTCCTGATGTTTATGATATTGTGGCCCTTATCAGCGAAAGAACAAGGGATGACTTGATACAGCTCTGGAAAAGAATGTTTCCATTACAAGACAATAATTTATGAATGGTCCTGAGTATGACTACTGTAGGACTAAGGACACAATGTCAGGTAATCTAAATAGCAGAGCTCATTGCATTACGATTATAACAATTTCTCCCAACTTGCCCCTCTTGAATTTTCTTTTTTCTTTTTCTTTCTGAGTACTTGATGTCTGTTTGAAGGTAAATAATCTATAAATACTATTTAGTTGCAGACTTTAGGATAGTTAAGCAAAGAGACCTGTTTATTTGTATGAACAATGTGGTTATTTTTACAGTAGACTTTGATTTATAGATTCCTTCCTAGCCTGATTTTTTTTTAATGGCTGCGAAAATTTACACTTGTGTGATACCAATAATTGATGTGTCATTGACTTATGTTTTAAAAGCAGCCTGGGTTTGTAAATTTATTCTTAAAAATCAAACATAATGAGCAGCTGTGATTTGTCCTTTGCCCTGACCTCCCCAGGAAAGACAGAGACCTTGAACTGCAATGCAGTCTGACTGTCCTGTGCTTTTCATCTCTCCATAAAAGATACTGAGATGGGACTGTAATGCAGTTTCATCACACTTCATTGTCAGGCACACTAACAAAAGCACAGACTGATTTATAGCACTTTAATACATAGTTTGTTTCTTAATAGTAAATTAGTCTTAAATTCAAGATACACAGCATATCATGTGAGCATAAATTATGCACGATTCATTTATGTGTTTTTTGATTCTCTAATAAATCTATCATATTGCTTTATCCACCAGTCTGTGAGTTTGGACCATCCACCAGTTATTCCTATCACCTATCAGTTTAGGTCATATGCCATTTGTCACTAATGGCTTGTTGTGCATATGTCTCCCCATACAATGTTCCCGAGGTAGGAAAGTACCTTCTCAGGAAACATAACCTTCTACCCATTGAGTCATATTTTGGATTGGAAGGTTGTCCCTCCCTTTGGCAAACGTCAGTTATTTCAACATTGTGGCACTCATTTACCATTTCATTATACAGTTTGTAGTCAGTCATTTTGTAAATTTCATGGGAGGCTGTATTATTTCATCCTGTTATAGCTTAGTTCCCGCACTATCCTATATCCATCACAATTTATACTCTCCTTTACCTTGGAGGCAGTAGATGTCCTTTGCCAGCTATATTTCCAATCTGAATGTTGAAGTCATTAGGCCCCATGAAGGAATGTAGCCTGCTGCCTGTGCTCCAGCATAGCTCGTTTGGCTCGCTAGGTTGCTTTCAGAGCTTCAGAATAATTGCAGCCTATCTACCACAATGACATTTCTTATGCTTTCCCAAATCCTACAATTCTATGTACTCATCCTTTCTCAGCAACCCCCCCCCCCCAATTTTAATTCTTTTTTATATGCATCTTTGACAGCCTGCCGGAAAACTTCATACCACAGTGCTTTTTATAGTCATTTTATTCTTACATACTATGTTACTTGTTATATAGATATACATGATCTCTCAGTCATCCCCTACTAAGTGTTGGGACATCTGAACTCCCCTCTAATATGTGTGTACCCTGTCTGACCTACACCATACCAGGTTGTTTGTCTTTTAGATCATAATGCTTTAGTACACTAAAACTCATAGTCCCGTGTCTCCATGGCCTGTTGATATATTTCTGGATATTTTTTTACACCTATTGTGTTTCTAGGATCTCACTCTTTCTCTACAAACTATGCTATGATTTCAGATGAGATAATTATAGAATCTTTTAAATAAAAGAGTATTTAATATCTTTGTTTATAATTCAGTTTTATAAATGCATCCTAAGTCATTTTCCCCAAAATATAATAAGTCACTGGACTGCCATACATCTTTGATCATGTGGCTGATGACAGGTAGATATGAATTCTACTTCATACTCTGAATGACAGGCCAAGTGGCTTTGCAACCTGAAAGATGAAAAAAAAAATAATCATGCCATTATTAGTGACACCTACCCATCATTTAATAACCTGAATACTCAGGTAGGCCCCATCCCATTCTATGTTTTTATCACACTGAATGAATGCTATGGAGGTACAAATACCTGCCTTTTCAGCAGTTTCTTTATTAGCATCTACTGTGGCCAAGTCAGAGGTGCACCAAATCCAAAAAAAAAAATGCCTTGGAAATCAGCTCAGTTTAGTATCTGAGTGCCCCAACACTTGGTCTGCATTATTCTCCAACTTTCTACAATAATGATGGCTTCTACATTCTAGGTTAATTTTAAACTTCTCCAATTTAAAGGCCCACCTAACTGGACTAGGTTATTACTCCTGAGTATGACTGGGTACCCTTTTCTCAACCCCATTCAAATTATGATGCCACATAATGCTGTGTGGGGATGTCTTCTCCCCAACTTAATGCCTTAATTGGCCTGGCACCTGGACTTCTGAAAAGTTTACTTATCCTGAATGCATCACTGTATAAAACCAATGACAACATAGCTATTGGTGGCATGAGATAGGGCATGCTGATTCAGTGAAACTGGTTTTAGGGTCGGAGGGGCAGGAAGCCTTGTCTAGCAGCTAACAGTGGTCCATTGACATTTATGAAGTCTGCCGCATCTTTTTGCTATCCATTTCACTGGGCAGTGCTTTTTATGGCCTGCCAGATCAAGAGTCTGTAATGCAAAGCTGAGCCACCTAAAGATAAAGCATCTTAAGACCAACTTAATGATAGCTTCTGCTTACCCAGACATTAAATGCCCTAAAATAACTTGTGTATGATTTCTATGTACATGGCACCATGATCAACTTTGTGCTTGCACATAGCAGTCCCCTGTGCCTCTTTTTATGCAATTATTTGCAGCTGATCTAGTTCTGGAGTGAAGAAATGAAGCATGCGTACATGTAAATGAAAGAGGCTATCAGCAATTATGTTAAGCTGTCCTTTCAGGTATTTGCCACAAAATCAGACATTTATTCTCAGGCACTGTAGCACTAGCACTAGCAGCCTTCTGAGTTCTGTATCATACCTGACGTCAAGACCATCATGCTGAGGGGCAGACATTGTTACTTATTTTTAAAATCGTTTTTTCCTCAAAACTTGCATTTTATCTGTCTTTGGAATAGCACTCTTGTGTGGGGTCATTTACTGCACTGTTATAACTTGTTGATACTTGTGAACCTCTGCTATCTCTGAAAAAACAAAAAAAATCTTGCTTTTTTCCCACTTTTCTGAGATTTAAAAAAGTTCAGTTACAGGCTTGCTGTTCTTGAACTGTTTGTAAGTTTCTGTGAGGCCATTTTTTGCTTGGGCTAAAGGGAAGTCACTCTGTTGATCAGTGGCAGTGAAAAACATTGAGCAGCCTGCCTGCCCCTGTGGGAGTAGTTACTGACTTGAAACTGTAGTTTTATTGGCCATTTTGGGTCAATTCCAAAACTCCTTCATCTTCCTCTCTTAAAACCTGGTTGCCTCGTGGTTTTGGGGTCTTTTCAGGCTTGTTGGCTGTTGGTGAAGCACCCACCAAGGGAAGAAAATGATGAGAGAAGAAAGGAGCCACTTTTGAGATTTTAAGTATTTTTCTTCTGTTTATTTGCTAAGTTTTTCTGCATAGCCACCTATTTTGAGCATTTTCTGGCTTGTTAAACTTGATTTCCGCATTAGTAACTGTATTTAGAGCACAACCTAGAGCTGTTTACTGAATTTCCTGTTTGCACTTATTTTTAAAATCATTTTTTTCTCAAAACTTGCATTTTATCTGTCTTTGGCCTAGCACTCTTGTGTGGGGCCATTTACTGCACTGTTTTAACTTGTTGATACTTGTGAACCTCTGCTATCTCTGAAAAAACAAAAAAACAAAAAAAATCTTGCTTTTTTCCCACTTTTCTGAGATTTAAAAAAGTTCAGTTACAGGCTTGCTGTTCTTGAACTGTTTGTAAGTTTCTGTGAGGCCATTTTTTGTTTGGGCTAAAGGGAAGTCTCTCTGTTGATCAGTGGCAGTGAAAAACATTGAGCAGCCTGCCTGCCCCTGTGGGAGTGGTTACTGACTTGAAACTGTAGTTTTATTGGCCATTTTGGGTCAATTCCAAAACTCCTTCATCTTCCTCTCTTAAAACCCTCTTTTGCGTGGTTTTGCACGTTTTTATGCATAGCGCAACAGCGGGCAGCGCCGCCTAATTGGGTTTAAACTATTCCTGGCTCCACAAAGTCTTCTCTTCACTTTTTCCCTTAGAACTGCTCTATCTCTCAATTTAAACACCATATTCTCATTCTAAGGCCCTTCACTGGTCCAGTTAAGTAATCCTACAAGTTAGCACTATTAAACCATAAGCACTACTTACTCTTATACTCTCTACGATTACCCTGTCCTCTTAAATTCAGTTTCCCTATATTACTCTAGCATGTCCAAAGGTCAGTCAATGGTTTCCTCTCCAGTCCAGCTGGTGAATCTGGGAATTTTGAGGCAATGTTACAACTGTCTCATGTACACGGACAACCCTCTCCTCCTCCAAACATGTTTAAATATATGTGAGAGATGCAACTATTTAGCCAAACTGGAGGCTGAGCTCTCTCATCTCAAAACTGGTGTAACCAGTCAGGAGGAGAAGGTAACCTCACACAACACAATTCCAGTATCACATAGTCCCACCACATCAGCAAACCAAGCACATAAATACACAAAAACATACTCGGAGGCTCTAAATAAAAATCTACCTAAGCAACAGAGACCTCCAAAGCAGACATCCAAGCAAATGCTACCTCAAAACAAAACACACACAACACATAACCCACAAAGTCAGTGTGCCAAGCAGCCACAGGCCTTAAGGTTGAATAACACACCTGATACTCTTGTAATAGGTGACTCTATTGTCAGACACACTGACGTCCCGCTCACCAGGCTGAATAAAGAGAAGGTCACGGTGAGCTGCCTGTCGGGTGCTAGGATCCACCACATAACGCAAGCACTCAGGTCACACCAAAGCAAATACAAATATGACTCAGTCATTGTACATGCTGGTGTGAATGACCTGAGACGTACCTCCCTGGACTACATGAAAAGAGACATAGAGGAGCTCTCTGATCATGCAGCCCAGGCTGGTATGACCCTGACCTTGAGCAGCATCTTACCCTCACCTAGAATGATGCCACAGTACAAAGACAAAATGATCGATTTTAACAATTGGCTAAAATGTTGGTGTCATTCAAAGTGGATCCAGTGTCTGTCAGCCTGGGATGACATGCTCGACAAGCCACGTTGCTTCGCTAAGGACGGCTTGCACCTGTCACCACTGGGCTTTCGGATATTGGCAAAGACTTTTGCCACCCCATAGTGCCTTTTTTAGGCAAGGCTCAAAAGTCAAACCCACCCCCATAGACAGCACAAGGAACAAGAAACTAAGGGTAATGCTGCTAAATGCCAGAAGTCTTAACCTCAAGATGCACGCACTCGTAGCTCTCCTCAGTATGGAGAACATCGATATCTGTGCAGTGACAGAAACCTGGTTCAAGGCTCCAGAGAGCACCCCAGCACTACCAGGCTATACCTCATATCATGCTTTTCGGCCCCAAAACCCGGACCGAACCACAAAAGGAGGGGGGTTTCCATATTTATCAAGGATATCCACACCTCCAGGTTAGTGGCATTGCACGAAGTATCGGAGACCATCCATGTGCAACTAACAGTGGGCAAGACTGCTTTTCAGTTTATAGCATCCTACAGACCACCCTCTCAAAGTCAGGAATCTCACTCGGCTTTCCTGAAAACATTGGAGAACATGAAGATCTCTCCGAACACCATTATATTGGGTGACTTCAACTACCCAAACATTGACTGGGAGCACTACTCAAGCCCCAGCACCTTAGCCCAAAGGTTCCTGGAAATTATAAACTCAAATGCTATGGAACAACTAGTCACCACTCCCACAAGAGGGGACAGCATACTAGACCTGATCATTACCAACATGGGGACTCTATGCTCCACACCAGAAGTATATCCCTCATTGGTAAGATCAGACCATAAATTAGTTTCACTGGATGTCCACATCCCGACCCTACCCCCAGCCCAGAAAACCACAGTGAAAAACTTCTCAAAAGTGAACTTCTCACTTCTCAAAACCGAAGTGGAATCCTTCAAGGCCCCAGGGCCAGTGGAAACTACGGCCCAAACTGCAGAATCCTATATAAATGCATTCTACGGACATCTCCAGGAATGCATGGATCATGCTATCCCAAACAAAACCAAGACCCAATCATCCAAAGGCAGGCATCCAGTCTGGTGGACCCCTGCCATAAATAAACTGTACAACAGAAGGAGGAAGCTACTACATGATAGAGCAAAATCCCTAATAGGGAAGGCATCTCTGATCAGTACTAGCAAAAAATTACGATCCCACATAAAATCCTCCAAGGCCAGCTTCGAGAGAAAAATTGCACAGGACACCAAAGAGAATTATAAGGCTTTTTTCAGTTATGTTAGAAACCTGGGATGCAACTCCCAGACTTGTTCTGAGTTGATTCTAAACGACAAAAAATGCACTGAACCCACAGACATCGCCAATATCCTGGCAGACAGGTTCAGTGCAAACTTCTCCCCCCCCTCCCCCCCAAAAGAGCAAGCATCTATCCCGGCAGAGGGCTGCCTCCCAAACATCTCTGATGCTCAGGTGAAGGCTGCCCTCTCCAAAGCAAAAAACACTGCTTCCATGGGACCAGATGGTGTCCCAAGTTGGGTCCTACATGAACTCCAAGAGGACCTAATCCCTCAAATAAAACAGCTATACAATCTCAGCCTCACTACAGGATATGTGCCCACAGAATGGCGTACAACAACAGTGGTCCCACTCCACAAAGGTGGAGCCTCTACGGACACTGGAAACTATCACCCCATAAGCCTGACTAGCTTAGTCTGCAAGGCTATGGAGAGGATCATCATGGAGCTCATAAACAAAGACATTGGGGACCTACAGACACTAGATCCTACCCAGTTCGGCTTTGTCAAGGGCAGATCCTGCCTTTTGAACCTGGTTGACTTCTTCGAAACAATCACCAAAGCCATAGATGAAGGGAAGGTAGTCCACACAGCCTATCTGGACGTTGCAAAGGCATTTGACACAATACCCCACTCGGGCATCATAGATAAGCTATCCAGCTTAAATATAAACCCCTATGTCACAAGATGGGTCACAAACTGGCTCAAAGACAGAACCCACAGAGTGAGAGTTGCTGGAGCCATGTCAGACTCGAAACCGGTCACAAGTGGCATCCCACAGGGTTCTGTCCTGGGACCACTCTTGTTCGGTATATACTTTTCTGAGGTACAGGCAAACATGGGAGGACTATGGCTCACCAAGGTCGCAGACGACTGCAAACTGGGTGCCATAATCAACTCTCCTGCTGACACAAACATCCTTCAAAAAGGTCTCACAGAGACAGATAACTGGTGGTGCCATGGTTTAAAGCTAAATGCCAAAAAATGTATAGTCATACCCTTTGGCAAAAACAATGTGCCCACAAATTACCACATAGGCGGAAACCCATTAAGTACAGAGAAAGTTATTAGGGACCTGGGGAACCAAGTTGATAGCAATCTCTCCTTTGAAAACCACATTGCCAAAGTGGTTAGAAAGACCTTCTACATAGCCTACCTCATCACGAAGGGTTTCATATCTAGATCAAGAGAGGTAATCGTGCCCCTTTATTCATCCCTCATCAGGCCCATCATAGAATACAATGCCCCTTTTGGGATGTACCTTACCCAACACCTGCCGCAATTAGAAAGACCCCAAAAGTATCTCACCAAGAGGATCAAGGGTCTCAAATGGATGCCATATGCTGCTCGGTTAAAAAAACTCCAGCTCTACTCAGTTGCATACCGCCTATTTCGAGGCGATCTATGCCTGACATACAAAGCTATGTCAAATCCAGAATTAATGGACATGCTCCACCTCAGTAAATCTAAATCCCTTAGAGCCACACGCTCGAGGAACTTGAACCTCAGCACAGAAATAAATAGAACTTGCTGGAGGGACAGGTTCATAACCCAGAGGCTCCCTTCACTCTGGAATAGAATTCCAGTTCATGTGAGGCAGAGCACCTCACTGAATCTCTTCAAGAAGAATCTCGATAGGTGGATGGGGGATCGTAGGTTTGTCCCAGGGATTACTCCCATGTCACTATTAGACAGAGGCACAGTAAACTAAACCTTAAAAAGGGCACAGTATACTCAAATCAAGGGGTGGCGTAAGCCATACAGAATCGAGCTAGGCTTATAATTGCCCCAGGGCAGATAGCCTAGTATGAACCTATGAACCTATGAACCTATGAACATGATTATAACAAATTCAGCATTGTTTCCTGCTGGCCAGCTTTGGTACCCATACCTTTATAGATACACAGATAGGCAATGCCTCCAAAAATGTGAGGAACTCATGAATTTCTGACTGCCTCCAATGGTCAGGCCTTTGGCAAGAAAGAGATTTCCACTTCAGATATACCTCTGTGCCTAATCCTGCATCATCAGTATAGAGTTCTGAGTAATTAGTCCCCATAAAGAACACTCCAACACATTTCTTCAGAAATCTACTCCAATAGGCAAAACTTCCCTCTTCCGTATGAAATTCTTACTCTCTGGATTTGAAGAAATAGTGAAACAAGTACTTAAAGTAATTCCTTCCAGCCTACCCTCAGTCCTCTAGTGTGCTTGTTTGCCACTTTAAATTGCATTCTAGTCTATGAAGTGGCAGCTCCAGGTCTTGAGAGACAACACAAATGCATGACTCTCCATATTCCCTTAGAATGAGTACTGACCCTGCCTGATTGCCTGAACCGGAACAAAAAATATGGAGTCAAGGCCATACATCTACACACTGACATTGCTGCTGCATATACAGCAGTCCATCAATGGTCAATAACAAAAACATGACATTATACAGGCCATTGTCCCTACTAAAGGTTGCTCTTATGGAGTCTTAAAACTCTTTTAAAACAGTTTATGTGTAAAATGCACAGAGAATAACCTAATGTTAACAGTCAGAAAGTATTTTCTATTAGGGCCTCATTGATCTGGTGAATGCCATTCCTGTATATACTAATGGCTAGCACTTCCAGTGATGATTGATGTTGCACTTTTCTCCACTATTGAATGACCATGGAATTATTACATATAAGTTTGGTTGTCTCCCCGATATAGATTTGCAGGGAGGCTTGCTTTTCTGCATACAAAAAAGTGATTGCCAGACATTAGAAACTGGCTGTTTTCAGAAAAAAAGACGCATTTGGCAGAATGACATGATTGTGTTCTAGATTATCCCTCTTTTAATACTACTTGACAATTGTAGGTCTCTTAAGATCTAATTGACAATTTTTGACACACCTCATTGAACCTCCTGACCAACTCTTCCTAGTGATTCTTTGTTTGAGTGACTTCTTCTCCAACTTCCCATGCCAGCACATCTGGCCTCCTGGCTACTGCTTCCTAGAGATTCTTTGTACCAATCGCTTTCTCTGCCGTCCTCATGCCAGCATGTCATAATTATTTCTAGGGTACCTATCCCTCTCTAATTCTTCTGCCTAATCAGGGATATCATCCTCCACCTCTTTACTCAATAGTTATTTCCTGCAATTCGCAAATAGTATCTTGGTCTACGCACTTTAAAGTTCTCAGATCACCTTTAGTCACTATGTTAAGATTTCCAAACATCTTTAGAAAACAGAACATCATTGAATTTAATAAGCATGATCTTCTAAATGTTTTTCTATTGATTTTTAGCTATTTACTGCATTACTCAACTCTGTAATGTTCACTCTTTAATGATCATTAAAATTGTTTTGTTTTAAAGAGATCTCCATAGGAAGCCACTATAACTGGGGCCTCTTAGCTGGATATTCTCCTATAGTAAATATAAATAAATAAATGCATGAATGATTGTGTCTGGGATACTTCAGAGTCTCCAGCTCTGTGCCAGCCATAAATCTTTTGCTCCTGTTTGAGTATAATGTGACTCAGTCATCTTTCAGCCTCCTCAGTTGTATGCCACTTTGCATAAAAATGTATGGAATGGAATTAGAAAGCACCACCATTATTGATAACCCCTAACAATTGCTGTGTCCAGTGGTGATGGCCCTTTCTTATTTAGAGACAAACTCAACACTGTGATCCTACGAAGTTTGTGGGATCATCCCAGTGGGCCCCCTTGTTTTCCTGAGCTAGATGATGATGAAAAATTCCAGGGTAGTGGCCTATGCTTAGTTAGCAGAGCCTGCTGAGTTAAGTAATCTCCTCAAATGCTTGCATTCAACCATTAGTTTATGAGGTCACATTAACGGTCAGTGCCAATTATTTTACTGTACAGGTAGTGGTGTGCATTTGTGTGTGTGTCTGTGTGTGTGTGTGTGTGTGTGTGTGTGTGTGTGTGTGTGTGTGTGTGTGTGTGTGTGTGTGTGTGTCTGTGGGGGAGGGTACCATGCTTCCAAACTCCCCTATACAAACAAGCAATTTCTACAATATTGGAGGGGGGCACTAGATACCAGGGAAATTATTGCAGTAAAGATATTCAACAAGTTAATAGAACAGCAGTTTTTCAGGACAAAAGTGGTATGGAGTGGGGAGGTGAGACACTAGACACAAGAGGAACTTTATAAATAGTAACCTATAGACACTAAAAAATGACTAGAAAATCAGTTTTGCAGCACAGCAGATGTATGGGTGACAGGAACAGTAGACAATGGGGGCATAAAATATTGCCATAAGTCACCTAAAAATTGAATTTGGCAACTTGTTTTATAGCACAAAAGACATAAGACATATGGGCCATACAATACTAGATACCAGGTTTACTCACTACATATCACTATAAGCATTCAAAAAATCCATAATGGGTGTAAAGCTTCAAACCCTGTGCCATTGACACTATGGGTGAGTTATCAAATAAGCAAAGCACTAATACTAGACACCAGGAATAACATTTAAATGTTGCTTTAAGTTGCTTAATAAACAGAACAGAATAAAGGTGAAAAAACACCCTCAATCCCGATACTTTTCCCTCAGTAGAAAACTTAACTGCAGTGCTTTCTTGCACTGTGCTACAAACCAAAACATTTTAAGCATGTGTTTTTTTTGCACCTTAAGATATTCTAATGTCTGTTATTACCGACTGATTGTAATCGTCCATCAGTTATAAGGGACAGGGCAGGTATAAGGCAAAATCATGGATGTTCTATACAACTGGGGATAGTTGTGAAGGAAGGGCGTGTGTTGTGTGGGGGCTGCTATACCTTTAAACAAGAGTGTTGAAGACTCCCACACATAGCCAGAAGGAACTCTCGATTATACTAGGGAAATTGCTTTACATATTACTTCAAGTCACTTAAAAAGTTAATAAGAGCATTAAGTCTAGCATCATGATGCACTTCATGAATAAAAGTCTAACATCTAGCATTACCGACTAACAATGGCCTTTTATGATTTGCATGGGGCAGTGGTAAACGTAAGAGCTAGCATCAGGAATGTTCTCACAACTCAGGAACAAGTAAGATGTATGTCAGTGTGTGTGTGTGTGTGTGTGTGTGTGTGTGTGTGTGTGTGTGTGTGTGTGTGTGCGTGTGTGTGTGTGTGTGTGTGTGTGTGTGTGTGTGTGTGTGTGTGTGTGTGAGTGTTTGAATAAATGCACGTTTGTCGGGGGGGGGGTGAGGAGGTTGCTTGTGTCCTTGCAATGCATAGCTGCTAGAGTTGCTTACAATAGAAAAGTGCTGACAATTACCGGCCGTAACACTACATGATTCAGAGACATGCAGATGAGCTGATAGTGAGGTCTTTTCTCACTTTGGTAATTTGCTTCTGAATCTCATTTTCCATAATGGAGAAACCAGTCCCTTTTGACAACAACTCTATGCCTACGCCAAAGTGAGATTCTTTCTGAATCACATAATGTGTGTAGTAATACTATACTCTACTCATATGTCCTACTTTATACATTATTGTTTTTATTACTTCCCTAATGATTTCATAATCCCCCGGATTCACGAATCCTCCATGTAAGACTTAATAGGTCTTACTCGGAGGCTGCAGTTGAATGGTATGATGTGAGCGTGCCATGAATATGCATGAGGGCACACTGACTCAACCATAAGTCTTACACGGACCGTGTAAGAAAGCAGGGGGCGTGTCCGACTGCCGAGCAGTCTAAATGTCCACGCCCCTGCAAGTGTTGAAAATAAAAGGAAATAAACAAGAGTGAGTCCGCTCAAATGTCCCTGCACCCAACAACTCACTGTCTGATATTGTAAACCCCCATCACACATCTAAAATGCATATCATTAACATTTTTTTTTAAATTCCCAAAATAGCTGCCCATATTTGTGCGTGTGCATGGGTGTGCCCATTGCTTAGCTACAGTTAGCAATTCTGACATGGAAGAGCATAAAAAAGAATGTTTATGCAACTCACACTAAATAGCAATAGTGTAATAGTAGAGTGCTTGCACAAAGAAAAGGCATTCACGGTTCGAGTCCCACCACTCCCTTTTGTATTTATTTTTTAAATCAGTATATGGAATAATACCTAACATATATGTTTAAACATAACTAAAAAGCAGTGAAATGGCCAATGTATCAGTGAATAAAATAAATATTTTAAAGGATTCCAATATAAAATTGCCTGCAGTTAAGCAGCGCTTCACCCAACGCAATATAGTTGCCCCTAGCTAACTCGCGCTTTACCCAGCATAATGTAGTTGCCCATAGCTAAATCGCGCTTTACCCAGCACAATCAGTTTGTGCAGCGGTGCCCCCCGCACCAACCAGCGCACCATCGGGCAACGTGGAGCAATGTAGAGCAAAGTTGCTTAAACACAGCCAGGCCCCCTAACCTGTCTGGACAGTAGTAAAATAAAATGCAATGATAAGGTTTGAACCCAGGACACTGTGCACCATAATCAAAGTACTGCACCACTAAGCCACAACAACTTAGGATAAACATCCACTGTTAATATATATATAGTAATAAATGTTTGATTAACCATTGCTAAGCAGGTCTGCAGTCAGCCGAGAATATTCAAAAACGGCCAATCACAGAAAAGTGCGGGGAAATGCGGCATATTTAAGCCGCATAGGCGGGAATACTCACCATAACTAATTGTATCTCCCATCTGCAGTTAGAATGTCTGGTGCTGGAGAGGGTACACACTTTTGAGCGCAACGCTGGGGTATCGAGGAGTCAAGATATATGGTTTGGCTCCTAGTCCATCTGCATGAGACTCGACTCCTGCAGGGCCAGTTCCAAAGAACGGAGTATAAGGTGGAGACTTGGAACCTGTTGGCTCATGAACTCACCAGTGCCACAGGCATCCCTCGGACTGGTGAGCAGGTCCGTCACCACCATGCAGACCTGAAGAGGTGGAAGCAGGACCTTCTGAACCAGTGGATCCAGGAGACCCGTCAAATGCGGGATGCCCCACTACTAAGTAGGTAGCCATGGAATGCAGTATGTAAGACAAGCTAATATAGTCTAAATAATGGATAGGTATGTCTCAATATCCCTTTATTTACTCCACAGCTGCAGGTGCTCGCGCTATGAATCAGCAAGCCTATGCAGATAGGCTGCTAAGACTGCACCACCAGGCAGGTTAGTAAATATTCTGCATGTATTGTTACATGATATAGGTGACTGAGCATGACAAAAGTGTTTAAGCCCAATAATACAGCAATAAAATGTCCTGATTAAATCCTCTGCATATACTGTTATATAACAAATGTCAGTGAGACAGAAATAGAGTGTACTAACCCACCAATCAAGGTAAAATAATTCTGGAATACTATCCCTGCATGTACTGTCATAACATATAAGTGAGCAGGCCTGAAAAAGAGTGTTGTAACCTATCAAGAAAGGTATAATATGTCCTGAATATGTCCTCAGTATGCACTGTAATAACAAGTAAAGGAGAGAGCCTGTAGAAAATAGTGTTCAATGTAATTAATAAAGGTATAAAACTTGGAGTGTGTCTGTGTCACTTAATTTGAAATGTTGTTGTACCCTTGCAATAAAAAATAGTACTGTTGTATTTGGTGCTATCAACCCACAGTTGTGCAGTCCCATAGGAAGTGGATGAAGGAAGTGGCAGTAGCTGTGAAGCATAAAACATTCATTCCCTGAATAAATCCTCTGCATGTACTGTTACATATCATAAGTCAGATAGCCAGGAATAGAGTGTAGTAACCCATGAATAAAGCAAAAACATGTCTGGAATACTATCGCTGCATGCACTGTCATAGATAAAAAGTGAGTGAGCCTGTAAAACAGTCTTGTAACCTATCAATAAAGGTATAACATGTCCTGAATAGGTCTACTGTATGTAGTGTAATATCAAATAAAGGAGAGAGCCTGTAGAAAAGAGTTTTAATGTAAATAAGAAAGGTATAATACTTGCAGTGGGTATGTGCCAGTTACTCAGAAATGTTGTTGTACCCTTGCAGTGAAGAAATGTTACTCTGTTGTAGTAAGTGCTGACAACCCCCAGTAGTGCAGTCCCATATAAAGTGGATGAAGGAAGTGCCAGTAGCTGTGAAGTATGCAACAGCCCTAAACAGTTGTGAAATGGCTGACATGCATAGGTAAATCTGGCACACGAGTAGCCTGAAAAGTAGGGTTGTGTAGAAAACAAGTGAAAAAGCCATGTGAACACATCCAGATGTGCAGATACATAAACAAGTCAATTTAATACAAGTATGTAGCAGTAACATCTGCATCCTGGACAGTTACTATGTCAGATAAAGGCCAGGTATATCATGAAGTGGCAACACCCATAATGCAATCAAATGCATGTTGCCTAGTGTAAGAATACATGTAGGGGATATACACCTGCAGTCAATAGGAATGTAGTCTACAGTTAAAGTACTAATAAGATGTTAATTGAGGTTTCTTTTTACACCCTACTCCACGTGCATAAACAATGCAATTCCACAACTCAATGGGTATGTCTAATCTCATAACATTTGTTGGGACATATGTCCTATTGTTATATAAAATCTGAACTTACTTTGATGCATGTCCCCTGTTAAAACATCACAATCTTGGTGGCCTGTTGCCACCAATCATCCCTGCATGCTGTTGGAATGTCCACTGTCATTCAATACATGCATGTGTTATGCTTGCTGTTCAACTGTTGTAACCCTGGTGTGTTGGGTTAATGGGAATATTACTGCATGCTGTTACAACTAACTTGGAATGCTGTTCTCTATGTTGTAATTAAACACACCTAATCACAGAACGTATGGAAAGGCCGGTCCCAGCGGACCCACCTGTCCCTCCTCAGCTGGCAGTTGCACCTGGCACCAGCAGGTCTGGTGCCCAGCCCGGGCCACCCTCCTCCGTAGGTCCTGTGCCACCTTCATATGGAAGCGCTGCAGGGGATGGGGCTTGCAACCCCCTGCAAGTGTGGGCAGAGAAGGGCCTCCTGTCACTCTCTGAAGGGTCCGGGTTGTGGTGCATAGGGAGATCCAGCGTTTAGTCACTGATCCCCTATGCCAGCTTGAGGCGAGAATGGCGTGACTCATGGGTGAGCCTGCCCCTCCTATGCAGCCCCTAGCACAGTGACCCTTGGGTCTGTGAAGGTCCAGTGGTGACTGCCCATGGGTGGGGATCTCAGTCCCACTGTTACCATCAGTGGGTTCATGGGCTTGCGATTTCTAAACATCCATCCCAGTCAATTGTGTTCACCCACCCCATGTGTCATACTACGCCCCTGTATGTGTCTTGTTTGTCTTGTGTGTTTACCTACCCAACCTACCTCCCCAAATATACCTACTTCCTCTACCTCACTTTCCACTGTCCCCTGAAAAAAAAGGGCAATCTGTACCCAAAAAAAAAATTACGCCCCATACATAGCTTCACATTTCGCACACATGTCCATTGGACATGTACACTGATAATTCAAATTGGCAGTACAACAAACTATGTTGTCCTCACCCCTCTCTTGGGGGGGAAGGTTTCAAATTTCACTCCAAATTTTCAACATATGCACAGCTGTTGCTGGTAAAGAAATGGGCAGCTATGGACCTTCCCTACACCCGTCCTGCACATCCCAAGCTTCTTTTCCTACTGTCTTTCCCTCTTTGTGCCCCCTTTTTCTCCACTTTCCTATGTCCCCATTTTCTTTTCTTTCAAAGAAATTAGCACGGGGGTTAGTGGGAGCAAGCACTTTTAAGCAGTAGTAAGTGGGATTAAGCGAGTGTGCGCATGTGTACGCTTAGCTAAGCATCGCTAAGTGTCCCGCAAACCTGCTTACAACTGCTTAAAAGTGCCTTAGTCAATCTATGGCAGGGCCCTTGTTCTGCTAAGCAGCAAAAGAAAAAACCTCTGCCAGTCTCGAACCCCAGACCATTGACACAATAGACCGCATGAATTCCCACTAAGCCACAGCAGATAAACAAATAACTTGGTTCTGAAATAAATATATCATGCATTACAATGAGGGAATGTAAATGGAAATTAGGAATGGTATAACACAAACCCTTTTCTATGGGTCTTTACCAGCAGTGGTTGTGGAATTGTATGACATGGCTGTGAAAGGAGAACCAGCCATCCTAGCAGGGAATAATGTTAGAGTAGCACTTTACAAACACCACACAGTATCAGACCACAATAAATACTGGCCACAGGAACACAGTGCAATAACCACATTTGTATGGCAGTTAATTATGTAAGTGAGAAAAAAGTACATATTCCCATGTATCCTGTGTTAGCATTTGGAGGGGTGCGTAGATGTCTACACTGAGATGTGTGTACTGGAAGCAGCAACATTCAGGTTTGAGTACAACATGCATATAACTGGCTACAAACCTAGCATCAGATAAGAGACATATACCAACTTTCAGACTGACACAACGGTGTCCAGAGCAAACAAGCATGGGCCCCAACTTGGAAATCTGAAAGGGCTACACCTACCTAACCTAGCATTTTATAACAGTGGGCTGCAATCACAGTGAGTAATACAATCACCAAACAGCAGGCTGCATGCAATTACTGAATGGTGGGCAGCAATTGGTGCAGAGGCTGTCACATGCACAAGTGCAGATACTTAGAAAAGCAGGCTGTACCTGCAGTCCACACATGCAATTATATCATTGCAGGTGCTGTGAGATAGAGAGTGAGAGAGAGAGAGAGACACAGACACAGACACAGACACAGACTGAGACAGAGACAGAACAGAGTGAGAAACTGAGACCGAAAGTGAAATAGAGGGTGAAAACCCAAAACAAACCACCAATAAAAATAAAAAAACTACAAAACCATAACACATGGAGCAGGGAAATACAAAGGTAAGGTATGTAACACACATGTATGTGTTTGCATGTTTTAGATGTTCCTGAGTACTCTACACACTGCAAATCATCCATGTGTGGCAGCAGTATGTATCTATCTGTATCTGCACATGTGCATAGGGCAAGGGACATACTGCAACTGTTAGTGAAGGGTGGACAGATATCTGTCAGTGAAGGCTGATATGTGCATATATCCATGTAGGTTGTAGTGTGTGGCCTAGAAGACAGCATGCAGTGCGCAGGAGTGGCCTTAGGTCAACTGGTGCCCTAGGCAAAAGGGCTCCACGGCGCCCTTTACCACACTTCCTGGTGCCCCCATCCTTGCCTTACTACACCACATAAAGAGTGGAAAAGCACCCCTGCTAGAGCGGCACCCTAGGCGGCCGCCCAGTAGGCCTATGCCTAAGGCCAGCTATGGTAGTGTTGATATATGTCATGTGGTGGTTAAATGCTGTGGGACAGATTTGTCAGATCTGCTGTGTTACAGACAGTGAGGACTGCTAATGCTACAAGGGCTGGGGACACCCGCATGCATTCTGTACAACACTGTGCAATTTAATCACATACCTGTACATCCCACAACTGTCGCATAAGTGATATCCCCACCATGAAAGGTGGACTGTACATGTGCCTATATGTACATCCATGTGTACAGCAATGGATGTGTACATGTATGTGTATAGATATGCATATATAATATATATATATATCTAGTGAGAAACAGAGACAGAGAGACACGGGGTCATATGTACCGCAACAGGTGTGCGGTGACCAAGGCATGGACTGTAGACAAGTGTTGATACTGCAGTGCCATTCCACCTTCCCAAAACAGTGTACCCATTAACTATTACATAGGTAGAGACCTACCTAACAGTGAAGGTGTGATAAGGGAACATGGGACACAGGTGGACAGTAGCCTCCACTTTGATGAAGACAGTGCCACACTACACCTGTAATCTGTCTGTGTGGTATGTGTCATGACAACAGGTGTGTCATCTATGGAAGTATAGGGTAGAGTTCCCCTCTACTCCTCACAATGCCCTGTGTGGTATGTACTTCACATGACAACTGCACCAGGTGAACAGGCCACAGACAGACCTCCCAAAGGGTAATACTGTCCGCAAACAGATGCCCTATGCAGACTGACTCACAAAACCACAACTGCACTGTATTGCATACTGGCCACACAGACGTGACCTCTGCTGGACATACAGAGGTATGTCACACCCATAGCTGGGTGACAACCACCATGGCAACATATCACAATCCCTTGGGGATACACACTCTAGGGCCCTAAACCTTGTCAGCTCACTAAACAGCACATGCTGGAGGGATAGGTTCCCATCTCAGAGATATGCCATACACCGGAATAGACCACATAGCAATAGCAAACAAGGCTCCTCCTTAGCAGCTGTTATAAATACCCCTGATGATTGTGTGGGAGATTGGTAATACACCCAAGGAAACAGCTCTGTGGTTCAGGTTGGCAGGGGCAAGTGAAATCAAAGTACATGTGTGTCAAAGGCCAGGGTAGCATATGGCTAGACTGTCGTAGGCCCTAGGGCCAATAGCATATTACCTACCTATGACACTATGCACTCACACATGTACTTAATGCAATAGCTGCTATGTGAGGTTGAATAAGTGTAACGATGAATGTGTGCAAGGTCTGTAAAGGTGTGATAGCTTAGTGTGATGTTGTATCTGACATGGTAGTGCCTATCCTAGCTGTGAGGACAGCAACTGATGTGTAATGTACTGTTAGCAGACATAGTAGTACGCATATGATGTGACATAGTTCTCCGTTGACGAATGTGGTGTCTCATTGTAGGCTAAGCAATACATGTATGCTTAGTGAGTGGTACTGCTGGTGAATCCATCACCAATATGAACTGTAGTACTACCTGAAGCTGTAAGCCTAAACAGCACAGTATGGTGTGCATTCACATTGCTTGGAAACACTGTCATGTGTGTTTCCTGTAGTCTGCACAGAGGACAGAATGCAGGCATAAGGGTGTGTAAGTAGCGGCACACAGTACCGTATGGTACACAGGTAATGCTCATCTCAGAAAGAAAAGTAACAGGACACTGCTGAAACGAATCCAATAAAACCACTTTTATTAAATAAAAGTAAGCGCTTTCGGGATAACCCTTCATCAGACATGTTTAAAATTACAAAAGCAACCATATTTAAAAGACAAGCCATCCAATCATTTGCTCATAAAAACCCGCCTATTTTTTAACACAGGTTTGATAGGTAGTACATCATTAAGGCCTGGGGGTCTATGTGCTCTTAGATCATACCCACATAAAAACATTCACATTGTTCACAATTTGCCATATATACTAAGTGTCGCGTCCTGCAAGTTGCCCTCCCTTTAAAATAAAAGGTTTTGGTCATGTTTGGATGTTTGAAATCACTATCACTGTTAATGTATGACCAACAATATGCTGAAGATCAGGATTTTGCAACATCTTAGCAATATCAGAACATGTGAAGAGAGCAATGCACTCTACAGACACATAAGTCAATACCCTACACACACTTTTAAATTTAGATGCATTGTTAACATCAGAATCAGTGATGGGAGGGTGACATTAAACATAGAACAGCCTTAGCTGAATCTAAATGGATAGTAGATCTAAGAGCACATAGACCCCCAGGCCTTAATGATGTACTACCTATCAAACCTGTGTTAAAAAATAGGCGGGTTTTTATGAGCAAATGATTGGATGGCTTGTCTTTTAAATATGGTTGCTTTTGTAATTTTAAACATGTCTGATGAAGGGTTATCCCGAAAGCGCTTACTTTTATTTAATAAAAGTGGTTTTATTGGATTCGTTTCAGCAGTGTCCTGTTACTTTTCTTTCTGTTTTGGACTTACTTGGTTTGGTACGACAGGACTTCAGCATAACGTGTTATCTTTGTTTGTGCGTAATGCTCATCTCTGTTGGCATACAGTGGTGTGTTGTATGTTTGCCTGATGAATAAAAAACTTTTTAACTCCTACTGCCAAACTAACCATTGCCCGCACACATCTCCTCTCCACCCTCCTCTATGCCTCCCCAGTCTTTTCTTTCCTCAATAAACGGGAACTTAACATGCTCTCTCTGGCCTATAACCACATTGCTAGATTTATAACAGGTTCCCCATATCGCACCCACCACTGTCTAAACCTGAGGAAACTTGGCTGGTTGGAACTGCCCAACCTTCTCAAACTTAACCAACTCACTGAAGCTTGTAAAATAATCAATCAACCAGATAGAACCCCCTCTCTGTGTAGCATACTGACCCCATACACTAACCTTAATAGTCTCCGATCATCCAACAGCACCCAGATCCTAACCATTAAAGCTAACAACTCTGGTGGTGACGCCCTCTTTGCCAACTCCATTGGCAAGCCATGGAATGCCCTACCAAACTACCTTAGAATTACAACCTCTCACAATCAGTTCAAAAACAACCTGAAAGAATATCTCAAGACACAATGGCTATGCCCATGTCCTGAACCTGACTAACCTTACATATCAAACCTTCATATCAAACCTTCATACCTAACCCATCTAGTCCCCTATCTCCTTAGTTCATGATCCCATCTCCAGATCTTTAAAATTCTGTCTACCCTAAACATATACGGGTGACTCTTGAACTAGTATATACACTATTAGTATATAAGATATCTCTGCTATGTATTACCTCCCGATTGACCTTTGTCTCATTGTACTTCTATGAAAAATTTTTTTCTCTAATCTTGTAAATGCAACATGTACCCTTTTTTCATACTTGTATTTTTATAACCTGTAGATTTTATAACTTGTTTTTTTTTCAACGTGTGTTTTACCATTATCTTGGAGCTTTTCTCCTCGGGCCTCTACTGAAAAAGGATATGTATCCAGCTAGACTAGCCCGGTTAACAAATATAAAATAAAATAAATAAATAAATATGTGTGTGTGTGATTATGCCTGTACAATGGCTGCAATCATATGTGTGCTACAGGGTTAACGTGTGTATCCAGCAACATATATAGTCTGTTACAGCAGTATGCCACCTATAGTAACAACTGGACACATCTGTTACGCAGGGCTATGGCATCAATGACTAGGGTGGTTGATTGGTACTACTGTACCTGTACTTTACATCCATTGCAATGGATGACATCTCTGTTCGTGCATTGGTGTGATATACACCCCTGTCTTGAGGTTGTGCAATGTGTCACAAACAGTGTGTCGGGTACTGTTGTATAGTGGTTTGATATATAGAGTCCGCCAGGCAGTGTTAGTTAGTTGTGGCCTGAGAACCAATAAGTGGCATTGAACGTGTGTAACCTCTGACAGACAATAGGATGGTATATATGTCAGTAAAGTGATATCTGTGGGTAAAGGTGTAAAGTGTGCCACAGGACACTCTCACACATATTGTTCATATCTTTTTCAGCCAGATGGCCCACCAACGCAACCCAGCATACACAGTGGATGAGGAAGAGGTGATACTCAACAGCCTAATTCAGCGGTACACAATGCTCTTCTCCAGAAGCAGCCAGCACTGTGGCAGGAACTTGTTAGTCAGATAAATGACATAGGCATGCATAACCGGACATATGAGCAGGTACGCCATCACTGCAGTGATTTAAATAGACAAGTCCAGCAGCATGCATCTGATATCCAAAGACAGCAGCTTGCCACAGGTGGTGGGGTGGCCATTCATCCCCCCTCACCAGAGTGGAGGAGCTGGTCCTAAGCGTGGTGGCTTCTGGACAGCAACTACATCAACCTCTGACATGTGTTGTAATGGTGGCCAGAGCCACCCAGCACATCCACCTGGAGCAAGCAGGTAACATGCCCTATCTGTAGACTACAGTTAACTGTATTATTAGATTATGTGTACGTGAGATGTGTACTGTGTGTTTAGCAGTTCTGCTGCCTAGTGTTGTGCAATATGGATAGTTTGAATAATATCCCTACACCTGTGACTGTTGACTGTTGTTGTACTGCAGTTTAGCATACCCACTGTAGCAATGCCACAGTTTTGGCCACTGACAAACCCTCTCAAATTCTCGTAGGTCCCTCTGGTGTGATGGCAGGGCAGCCGATCCATGCTGGTGAGTGTGTTATACCTGCAATGTTGGTAATGAAATATGCATGTTATAGGTGAGGTATAGGCCATGTACACGTAACACACCTACGTATAATGCATGCCGTGCATGTTTGCTGTGAGACGTTGCACAGCTCAGTAATGTCAGCAGCTGCCTCAATGACATGCAATACACAGAGCATGACACACAGTTGTGGCAACCCCGTACTGCACATTGGATAGGCATAGTTGCAACACCTGTACACAACATAAGACATTTATCACATGCAGTACACAAAGTCATGCTACATATGTCGTAACCACACACCCGCTGTAAGGTCACACTTCAGTATCCCACATGTCATCCACACACACATGTTGTACCTCAGGGGTAGAGGCCTATCATGGGGCTGTGCAACACTCTTCAACACATAATACAGTCATGTTAGGCAATGTTCCCTACTGGGCACCTCATACACCCATGTACAAAGTGGCTGTGTAATAGTGAATGTATCCACGGCACTGTAGTTCAGGTATAGCATGCTAGGCAGTGGTCTGTCACATAGTAGTAGCAGTTAGTGACCACAAGATGCATGATGATGATGATGGCACATGGTACTACACCCCATCCGGTTACAGTGACCACAGTACTACACATAGCAGTCTTTGCTGTTCACCTCATTGTTCTGTGTGTGCAAACATATGCACCTATACACACCATGCATAGCATGTTGTGTGTGTGCATACATATGCTAGTATACACATTTTGCACAACAGTCACCATCTGTACAAAGAGTCACATATATGTCCTGGAATGCTATTGGGTCTATAGGTCACATGACACACATTGGGTATGTGTGGTGTTTAATGTTGCAGTCGTGTAGCATGCCATGTCATGGCTGGCACCAACGTATCTGCAATATGTCCCACACGCACCATAACCACTGTGCAATGTCCATGTCATGCATTGGGATTCCTTCATGTCTACATGCACCACTCATCCCATGTCTGTACATTGCATGCATTTGCTACACCTGTGCCCACTATTATGTGCTATGGACACAGACACTGTCATCAGACATGGCAATCTATGTGTCACACAGATAACACATACAGCCATGGTATGTATACCATTGAATGATGGTGCACATGACATTGCAGAGCAGATAATACTTGCACAGCAATGTTGTGTCCATGTACACATTGTGTTCCAGGGTGTAGCCAATCACTGAACAACTACACACATGCATCAAAGCCATGTATAATGTCATTAGATAGGGCTGTCTACACTTGCACTGCATGGTGTTGAGCAACACATGGTCTGCCTGCTGACACGTGTGTGGTGACTGTTTGCCTTGTGATACTGTCACCCACCATCACCTACTATTGTGTATGCGTTGGATTGCTGGTGTGTGTATGTGCTGTGGTGAGCAGTGTATTTCTGTGCATGTGTGCATGTGTTCATGTGTTCATGTGTGCATGTGTGCATGTGTGCATGTGTGCATGTGTTCATGTGTGCATGTGTGCATGTGTGCATGTGTGCTAACATCATGTACAGATTGTAAAGTGCGTTTCCTGTCTTCCTTCCACAGGTGCTGAGTTAGGGGTGGCTGAATGCAGCAGGGAACCTGATGTCACCGCCACTAATAGTGGAGATGATGAGACATGTATTGTGGCACAGGAAGGTCTGACAGGGTCTGTCGTTGGTCCACCAATCGACAGTACACAGCGGTCAACCCCATCTATGCGCACACTCATAGTGCCAATACATCCCTCTTCACCAATGGCCATAGCTGAGGGACAGCATACAGTTGGCATTGACCAGGAGAGTGTGGTACCTATGGCATGTGCATCACCTCATAGCTGGATTACCGGAATGGTACCACATAGGCGGATATCCAGGGGTTCTCGGGGAGCATCACTGGTCATAGTACCCCTTGCAGACATGCCCCAGGAGGTATTACAACCTCCAGTATGTTCCGGGCTGTAATGCAGGCACAGGCATGTATGGAACGGTACACCCAACAGGGACTATGGGCACAGAGGGCCCATTACACTGCTATCAATGACAGCATCCATGACCTTGCCGGTGCCATCCGGAATTACACCGAGGTCATTGATAGCCATTGGAGGGAGACAGCAGATGTCCTCCACAATGTGTTAGCCATGAGCCAGGACCGTGTGGGATGGATGAGAAGCCGACATGGATGCATGCCAGCAACAGCATCAGCTGGCAGTCGTTGCTGATGGACCATGGATCACAGCCGCTCCCGTAGTGGCAGTACCAGCCCCAGCAATGCTGGGGTTGGCCTGTCCATTGACCGTCCTACTAGACCACGTGCACGTGGTGCTGGCCAGTCCAGCAGGGACATGGGTCCAGTCATCATACCTCTGCCTCTGATGATAGCACCCAGTCAGGGTTGGTACCCGATACTGCCCGTAGCACCCCTGCTAGGCACAGGTACTGTGTCCATGGTCGGAGACAGTGACATGTACAGCCTAACAGGTACCATCTGTGGCTGTCCCACAACCACCCATATATGGCAGCCACATAGTGGAGTTTGTGCATGCAGACACACACACATTTATCATACAACTAGGGCTCACACATACACACACACATTACATCAACATTGGCCCATGCAGTACTGTTGTCCCTCACACACACACACACACACACACACACACACACACACACACACACACACACACACACACACACACACACACAGACATGCCGATTGGATGGGTCAATGTTGGGCTTTGGCAAACCTACAACACACTCTGTGCATATTATGACACCTGTGCCACCTCCTGTCATCTGTCACATTGAAGCAGGAATAGGCTAACATGGTTCTGATGCACAGGGTGACATTATAGCAGTGTAGCAATAGTAGCAAGTTGCCAACAGGAAGGTGTACTGATATCCTTGTAGGTATATCTGAGCAGGCATTATGCATCACAACTCTGATAGTCATTGTAGCATTGTTTACACCAGTGTTAGGTCTGAGTATGTATTGTCCACCCATGTGTCACTTGGCTGAAGTGTACAGTGTTGCCAGCATGTGTTAGTGAGTGGACAGTACGTGTGTGATGTGTGCATTACAAATTAGTGGGTCTACATCTGTGAACATGGTGTGTGTGCACTGTCTGCATGTACGTGCATAGTGGACACGTGGGATGTGCGACATACCCTGTTCTACACATTGTTAACATCTCATGGTATCTTTCGATGACCAGTATGCATTCTACTACAGATATGTACTAACATGGGTACACATGTGTGTATGACATGGGTTGACACTATGCTGTGGGTGATACTGTTGATATCTGTCAATGATCTGCAGTCTGGCAGTATACACCACCTCAACAGCATGACTATAACCAATCATTAGATGATGTCCTGACAAATGACTCACAGTTGTAGGGAACTCAGTAACAGTTGGATCCTTCTAGTACTATACTATAACAGTAACCAGTGGTATTGACTGCCACATGTTCCTGGGACCACACCTGTGTGGCATATAGCCCTCTTAGGTACATGCAAACACACTAGGGATATGTCCATCCACATCTGGAAATGCATGCATTGGCCTACACTGCATTCCCCGGATGGGATGCATATCCTACACAGGGGTATCATACAGACAGATACCTGTTGTCCAATACATGCTGTATAGCACTACGCCGTCTACGGTATTGTCATCCACATTTACTGTACATACTATCCCGACAGTACCACATAGGTGGTAGCCCTGAACATGTATGTTGGGTACCAATGTGTACAGACACGTGTTATGTCATCTGTCCCTTGGTATCCACACACCCATAGGTATTGTGGGGTCCCTCGGTGTTTCACATAACACATTAGGGGCCTGCATGCATATCCACAGGGCTGGTGCACACCTATAATGACTGTCCATTATTGCCAGTTATTGTTGTGTATGAACATGTCTGACATATACCACGGCAATTACCCTCACTCACAGTACTCTATAGTACATGTCATGGGTGTGTATGGCATGGATGTCCTTGGCCACGGATCACTACATTGGCCAGTCTTGACGCATACATACATATGTGACCTATGATCTGAGAAGCAGCGGCACATTCTGTCGAAGGTTACAAATGTATTCATGTAGTATGCAGGCTTCACACCTATGTACTGATTGAGGTCACATGTACACACATTTATTTGACACACAGATACCCTATGTGTGCAATGCACATACTGTTTGAAACATGTCATACCGTAGTAAAAGCAAAACCCACACTGCATTGACTACCTGTGGCACACATACACACTCAACATTTGCAGGACTCAAATCCCTGCCTAACTATGGTATGATACTAGAGAGATACGCATTAGCACTGCACGCTATATGCATTACTGGGTGGTTTCTATTCTCCTTGAATATTTGTAGGATGCTGACATCATCAGACTTTCCGAAGAGAGATGTACCTCTTTTAATGTGTTTTCTGTGTCTCCAAAAGGCTACTCCTCTCAAAGAAAATCGCACACATACACACTTGGTGTTTGCAGGATTTAAACCCTTATCTAACTATGTTATGATGCTAGAGAGATACGCATTAACACAATATGCTATATGCATTACTTGGCAGTTTTTGTTCTCCTTGAATATTTGTAGGATGCTGACATCATCAGACATTCCGAAGAGGGATGTACCTCTTTTAAAATGTGTTTTCCCAGTCTCCAAAAAGGCTACTCCTCTCAAAGAAAATGATACGCATACACACTTGGAGGACTCAGACCTCTACCTAACTATGTTATGACACTAGTGAGATATGCATTAACATGATGCGCTATTTGCTTTACTAGGAGTATTTGTTTCCAAAGCTCTATTTGTAGGATGCTAACATCATCACACTTGGCAAAGAGGTATTCACCACTCCTAATGTGTTTCCACAGTCTCCAAAAAGGCCACTCCTCTCAAAGGCAATTTCACACACACACACAGTAACAGGATTCAAACCCCTACCTAACTATATTATGACACTAGTGAGATACACATTAACATGACGCGCTATTTTCTTTTTTGGGAGTATTTATTTCCAAAGCTCTATTTATAGGATGCTGACATCATCACATTTGGCAAAGAGGTATTCGCCACTCCTAATGTGTTTCCACAGTCTCCAAAAAGGCCACTCTTCTCAAAGGCAATCTCATACACACACACTCAGCATTCAAACCCCTACCTAACTCTGTTATGACACTAGCGAGATACACATTAACACAATGCGCTATTTGCTTTACTGGGAGCATTTATTTCCAAAGCTCTATTTGTAGGATGCTGACATCATCACACTTGCAAAGAGGTATTCACCACTACTAATGTGTTTCCACTGTCTCCAAAAAGGCCACTCCTCTCAAAGGCAATCTCACATACACACATTTACAGGATTCAAAAACCTACCTAACTATGTTATGACACTACTGAGATACGCATGAACTCAACACACTATTTGTTTTACTGAGAGCATTAATTTCCAAAGCTCTATTTGTAGGATGCTGGCATCATCTCACTTGGCAAAGAGGTATTCACCACTCCTAATGTGTTTCCACAGTCTCCAAAAAGGCCACTCCCCTCAAAGCCAATCTCACACACAGACACATACACACACTCAGCAATTGCAGGATTCAAACACCTACCTAACTATGTTATGATACTAGTAAGATACGCATTAACATGACACGTTATATGCTTTATCGTGTGGCTTCTATTCACATGCTATATTTGTAGGTTGCTGACATCATCAGACTGGACATGGTAATGTGTGTGCACTTAGTGTTATGCAATCCCAGGAATGAACCTTGTGGGTCAGCAGGTGTGAACATCTTGAACAGGAGTACACAATTCATAGCTTGTGTGATCTATCTGTGGACAAATTACCATTCCTTCATATGACAATACATATTCATGCACGGATTGTACGTTTTGTGGATACAACATGTGTCTGTGATATTGGTAAAGGACTATTCAAAGTCTACGTGGGACCTGTGTTGCTCCTGTCAAGTGATGTATGTCCTGGGTGGCTGCCTTGCAAGATATCTAGCAGGTTTGGGGAACATGTTGTGCTCATTAACATACCACAGACGTTTGGGTTGTGTGTTGTCGGTTTACAATATCTCTCTTCCTGACTGCAATCATGATGGACTCCATGGACTACATTTCAGACTTTGTTGGCTTATAGGAATATAGTTCCCATGGTGTGTTGTGCACCAACACTTGTGGGGTGTGCCACATGTTGCTGTAACACATTCAACGGTGTAAGATCCTGTAGAGAGTGTGAGGCTCAACAGACTGTTCGGGTGCAGTGTCTGTTTGTCCTGTCATTCACTTATGACACATATGGGGAAACAATGTTATCCGCATGATGGGATTCATTTGGCATTGGGAGGACCAGTTTACACATTCTACATGTGATATCTCCTGGTATGATGTTAGGGCCTTTTGTCACTGGGAGGTAGGTATGTATGTATGGGCCTGTCTGACAGGATGTTGACATTGTCAGTCAGGTACAGCTGACCCTGACTCAGGACATATATGACTGTACAGCGATATTTCTGACATAGCTGAAGGAGGTGTAATGTTTCTGTCTGCACTCCATTGCAGATTATCTTTCCACAGCAACAACAAACCTGAACACTAAAACCCTGTTATTCTCTTTTACACACTTGACACACAACTGATCCTTTGTGATCGGTCAACAGTGTATGTCATTATTATATCCTGGCATGTCCAAAGGTCGGTTTTGTGTGTACCCTCCAGTCCAGCTGGTGCATATTGGAATTTTGATGCATTGTTACAACTGCCTTATGTACACAGGGAACACTGTCCTCCTATCAACAAACTCAGATATATGTGAGAGGTGCAACTGTATAGACAGACAGGAGGCTGAGCTCTCCCAAGCCATGACTGGCACAGTCTATCGGGTGGTGAAAGTAACCACACACACCACAAATACAGTCACACATGGACCTATGACAACAGCAAACCATATACAATGACACACAATGACATACTTCGAGCATCTAAATATACTCTGCCTAAGCAGCAGAGACATCCAAAGCAGACACACAAACAACTGCTAATACACAACCATACACACACATATCACATAGTTCACAAAGTCATTGTGACACACAGTCACTGCCCTTAGGCCTACACAACACACCTCATACACTTGTATTAGGTGACTGTAATTGTCGGTCACACTGACATCCCACTCACCAGGCTGAACAAGGTGTAGGTCACTTTGTGCTGTGTGTCAGGTGCCAGGATATGCCACATGACACATGCACTGTTGTCAGTCCACTGCAAGTACAAATATGGCTCCATCATTGACCATTCTGGTGTGTAAACCATCAGACATTCCTCCCTGGACTACATGACAAGAGACATAGAGGAGCTCTCTGATCATGTAGCCCAGGACAGTATGACCCTGACCTTGTGTAGCATCTTACCCTCACCAAGTACTATGTCACAGTATACAGATGAAATGATTGAAATGATCACTTTTAACAGTTGCCTAACATATTGTTGTCATTCACAGGGGATCCAGTGTCTGTCAGCCTGGGATTACATGCTCAACATGCCACGTACATTCGCTATGGACTCCATGCACCTGTCACCCCTAGGCTTTCACAGACTGCCTTAGGCTCTTGACACACATATAGTGGCTGTTTGAAGCGAGGGTCAGAAGACATAACTACAGCCATAGACGTTACAGGGTACAGGAAACGGAGAGTGATGGTGCTCAACAACTGATGTCTTACCCTCAGAATGCATGCACTCAGGCTTCACATCAGTATGGAATCTGTCGATATATGTGCAGTAACAAACACCTGGTTCAGGCTCACAAAAGCTCAGCAGCACTAACAGGTTTTACATCATACCATGGTTTTCAGACACAAGACTTGGACCGGACAACAACAATAGGGGGGTATCCATATACATCATTCATACACACACCTCCAGGTTGGTAGCAGTGCACAAAGCAATGGGGAACGCACATGTGCAACTGAGAGTGGGCAAAACTGCATTTCAGTTTGTAGACTGTTGCAGACCACACTCCCAAACTTGGGCACAACAGTCGTTATTCCTGAGAACACTGGGGAATGTGAAGGTCTCACCAAACACCATTATATTGTGTGACTTCAAATACACAAATATTGACTGGGTATAACATTTGCTAGGATTGTTACAGTCAAATGCTATGGCAGACCTGGTCACCACACCCACAGGGGGTTAAAACATGTGGGACCTGATCATCACCCACATGAGGTCTCTATGTTCCACAACAGAGCTATACCTGTCATTGTTAAGGTCAGAACATACATTCATCTCACTAGACATACATATCCCATACACACACACATCCTATGTGATCTCAGTTCCATACTTCTCATGAGCAAATATCACACTTGTACAAACTGAGGTGGTATCTCTCAATGACCCTGGGACTGTGTTAATTACGGCTCAGACCACTTCATACTTTACAAGCCCATTCTATGGACAACTACTGGAATGCATGGATCATGCTATCCCAGATAACTACAAGACTCACTCCTCCAAAGGCAGGGGACCTGTCTACTGGACCACAGCCATTACTGAGCTATACAGGGACAGGAGGAGGCTACTACATCATAGAGCACAATCACAATCAGGAAGGCATCTCTGATCAGTACTATGGTATAGCTACGAGCACTTGTTGATTCATCTAAGGCCCACTTCTAACAGACATTTCCAACAGACACTATGGACAATCACAAGGCCTTATTTAGTTATGTCAGGGACCTGGGTGGGAACTCACAGATATGCTGTGAGTTACTGCATAATTACAAATGATACAGTGACCCCACCGACATTGCGAACATCTTGGACAACAGGTTCAGTGGGAATGTTTCCCCACCATCCCCCCTGCAGTGCACATGTCTATCACAACAGGGTGTAGCCTCCCTGACATCACAGATGAACATGTGTGTGCTGCCCTCTCCATAGCAGACAACACAGCATCAGTGGGACCAGATGGTGTCCCAGACTGTGGCATACACGAGATTCATGACAAACTTCACACTCACATTATGTCACTGTTCAATATCACAGTTACTACAGGATGTGCACCCATGGAATGGCGTACAGCTACGGTGTACCCGCTCCACAGTGCTGGTGCCACAAGGGACCCTGGACATTATCCCAATATATGCCTAACTATCCTGGTCTGCTGTGCTATGGAGTGTATCATCATGGAACATATACACATACACATTGTGAACCTACAGACATTGGATCCTACACAATTTGGTTTTGTTGTGGGCATATCTTGCCTCTTGCAGATGTTTGATGTCTTTAAACAGTTAACAGGTCCATAGACGTACACAGGGTTGTCCACACAGCCTACCTGGAGCTCACACACCACTTCTACACAATACCCCACTTGGCCTTTACACATTAGATCACCGGATTCAATATCAACACATATGTCACAAGATGGATTGCTAACTGGATCATGGATAGCACACACATGGTCAGTATTGCAGGTGCCATGTCTGACTATACACCAGTTACACATGGCATCCCACAGGTCTCAGTCCTGGGACCTCTCTTGTTCTGTATATATTCCTGATACATACTGGCTAACACAGGAGGAATATGGATGACCATGTTTGCAGATGACTGCAAATTGTGTGCCATAATCGACTCCACAGCTGGCACAATTATCCTCAGAAAGGGTCTCACAGAGATGGATGACTGGTGCTAGAGCCATGGCCTACAGCTACCTTCCTTTAGATGCATAGTCATCACCTTTGGTAGTAACATCATGGAGACACATTACCACATAGGTGATGATACATCACGTACAGTGTGTGTGATTTGTGATTTGGGGACATGAATACTTAGTACTCTCACCTTTGACATTCACGTTGCCAGTGTTGTTGGACACACCTTCTATTTAGCCAACCTTATCCCATACGGTTTTACATCCAGATCAGGTGGGGTCATTGTGACCCTATAGTCATCAGGCACATGCTTGGATACAATGCCCCATTTCGGATGTACCTTACCCAACACCTGCAGCAACTGGAATGTACACAGATTTACATAACCAAGTGGATCTAGGGACTCACACAGATGGTATGCACAGTTTGGCTATGGTGACCCCAGCTCTCCTCTTGTGCTTACTGCCTACTTGGATGCAGTCTGTGCCTTTTGTTTGAAGCCATGTCCATCACAGCATTGATGGACAGGCTCCACATGAGGATATCAAAGTCCCTTACAGCTACATGCTCCAGGGACAGGTACATGAGCAATGATGTTAATAGGGCATGCTAGAGGGGCATATTACCATCACAGAGGCTCCACTCACTCGGGAATGTGATCACAGTCCCACATATGCACAGACCCATGCTGACCACCTACAGGTGACATCTTCACAGGTGGATGTGTGACCGTATGTTTAGCCCTGGTATATGTTATGGGTCCTTGCTAGACAGAGGCAGAATGAAATGAGCATATGTGAAATATCTTGTGTGACCTTCTATTAACAGGCACAGTCTACTGATCTAGCATGGTTGCAAAATACAAACACACTGTGGCTAGGCTTCTACATACCCTAGGGCAGATAGCCTAGTGTCAACCTCTGAACCTATGCTAATGTTCGGGATGCACATTGTTCAGTGATGGTACTGATTGCAGGTTTTGTTTCTTCTTTGCTTCACCACTTCCTATGAACAACCTAGGTTTCTGCATAACATATTTGATTGTGACAGGATTTCACTATATTATATTGTGTCTGTTGTCATATCACTGTGTGCACATGGTGGATTGGTGAATAGTGCAAGGTTCCTGGGTTGACAAATGCAACTGAGGGATATGTGTGGCCCACTGCTGTACTCAAACTTGCCCTAAGTGTGTGAGCATTCCCAGTTCAGACTTTCAGTGTTTTGTTGCCTGACATCTGTCTCATATTTTCAAGTGTGTGAGCATGCCCAGTGTGACCTTGCAGTATGTTACTGTTTGAGGTCCACTAAGTTTGTTGATGTCTGTGAACATTACCAATATTAACATTTATACTATATGTGTGTTGAATATCAGGTTCTATTATTACTGCAGGCCTTACCTTTGTGTCTTAACTCAACAGGGATTATGCTATGCCTGCAAGGTTTCCATGAGATACTTAGCATTGACTTATCAACATTTTTTCATACAAGCTGACCACTGACATACTGTCATGGTTTAGTGGTTCTGTACTCTGACTATAGTGCACTGTATTCTGGGTTCGAGGACTGTCACTGCTTCATATTTTCATACATGCCAGAACAGACTGCTTCAAGAAAAGTGAAGCAAATATGAACTCGTTAGCCTGCTTTTGATGAACTATACCCACATTTGACCAGACTTGCACAACATTGCTCAATGTTGCCCAATATTGCTGGACAGTGCACAATATTGCTGAACATTGCCTGTAGTTGTGCTACTTAGTGTGTGCAATTTTGTTTACATATACTAAATAGTGGTGAGAGCTGTTTAGCAGTGCTTTATATTGCTTACCACATAGCAATCATGCCTCAGGTGGTGCTGCAGGGCTGCCTATGTCGGATGCACATTTTACACTCCCTATACATGTTTGTTAACAGGTAGTGTCAAGTTAGGCATCGCTTTTACTATATGTGTGAGTCAGAGAGAGGTATAATTTCCAGAGCTCCTACTGAGCCAGTGTATATGCTATGGATTGCCTCTTTGCCAAGGCCAAAGCATACTGGGCATGCCTCCTTCTGCCTACTGGGGCAGGCTCAGGTTGTTCCTCCTCTGAGTCATGCTCTGCCTGTGATGGCCTTGGCAATGGTGGGTGGCTGTTGTGCCCAGCCCTATGCTGCTCCTGCTGCAGCTGTTTTTGCAGGATCACATTGTGTAGCATAGCACATACCATGACTATTTGGGTACATGTAGTTGGTGAGTACTGCAAGGCTCCACCAGATGTGTCCAGGCACCGGAACCATGACTTGAGCAGTCCAAACACATGCTTGATTACATTTTGTGTTTGTTCGTGTGCCTCATTATAGCGTTCCTGTTCAGGTGTGTGTGCATTTCTGATGGGTGTCATCAGCCACGGCTCGAGTGCATATCCAGCATCCCCCACTAGGTGACCATAAGGGATGTCCCCATTGGCAAATGTCTGGTACAGCTGTGTCAGATGCCAGATATGGGAGTCATGGTAGCTTCCAGGGCAGCCAGCACACACATTCATTATTATGCCCTGGGCATCACACATGACCTGGCAGTTGATGGAGGGGTAACTCGTGCGGTTATAGTAGACCCTACCCCGCTCACCAGCTGGTGCTTTGATGCAAATGTGCGTGCAGTCTATTACACCCATTACCTCAGGGTATTCTGCTATTTGCTGGAAGAGACGCATATTGCTGGCCAATACCTCACGGGAATTGGGGAAATATACATGATTACCGACATGTGCTGCCACGGCATTCAGGAACTGGTGCAGTACCCTAGATGCTGATGCCTGTGAAATCCCCATCATATCGCCAGTTGGTCTCTGGAAGGTACCTGTTGCTAATATTCTTAGGCCAACACATACCTTGGTTTCCACTGGGATGGGTTCCCCTCTGTTGGTTCTGTGTGTGAGGCGTGGCCTGCACAGCTCAACAATTTGCTGCATGAGGTCTCTGTCCACTCTATAGTGCTCCACTATCTCCAGCTCATGTAGCCCCTGGTAGGTTACCCTAGGCCTGTACACTCTTCTCCGTCTCCTCACTGTGGGTTGCTCAGCAGCATTTGCATTGTCACCACCCTCAGCATGTTGCATATGTCGCCTTATGACAGCAATGGCAGCCCCTAACATTTCTTTGTCTCAGTAAAGCTTTTTCAGTTTTCACTTCTATTAGCTTACTGCAGTGTTGCAGTGTGCCTGAGAAAAACATACTGGAATGTTTTTTGCTAAGTTGTAAGTGCTAGGCTGGGCTGGGCTAGTGTACTGCCTGTGTAATTGCCTGATTCTGATTGTTTTCCCCTGCTAGCTCTGCTAGTACTCCCTGGCTAACTTCCTACTATTTGTTGTGCTTCCTTTTCCCTTTCTGTTTCCTCAGGGGGCAGCGCAAACACACGCACACCAGCTCACACACGCACACACATGCTTACACGGACTAAAACTTGCTTATTCTTGTTAAAACGCATGCGCACCAGTGCAAACGCGCTTACAACTGTTTACACAGCCTTACATATGCTTACTCAAGCCTACACGCACGCACACATGCTTACACGCTCGCACACTGTCTTACTCGGGTTTACTGGCTCGCACACGCGTGCATGCACAGTCAGCAAGAAACTTTGGTGTTATCCACAGTATACACCTTTGATTTCTTGACTTTACCTGGCCTACCTGTTGACAAACCTCTTTCACTATTATGTAAATGTAAGCTGACACATGTCACTCTGCTCCAATGAGCTGCACTCCTTTCACACATACCCCCCCTCATGATGTCACCTATCTTCTACTCTGTTACTCCCCTTATCCTACTCCTACACTCCACTGACTGTGCTCATTTGCTATGTAAACTTGCGATTCACTATCATAACTCTCATTTGCATAGGATTGCCTACTAATTCTTAGTTACATCTCTTAGACTGAGCTTCCCCCCTTAGCAACCTCTACTCGGTGGCCATGTTGTCTTCAGCCTGCCATTCCCTTGCATTGTAAATTCATTTTAGCTATGAAATCCACATTTGTGGATATTAATTATTAATTTTCTGCTTTTTAGGGTGCAGAGTGTTTGCGCAGTGCTGCCCTACGGTTAAACCCCGGAGATCGGGATTAAAAAAAAAAAGTTATTTTATTTTTAATTTGCATCACTTCCCATTGCCAATGGCCATATTTTTGGCCATTGGCATGCTTCCTCCTGTGAATGTATGCTTTTTTTCCAGCTGACATGGCTCCGTTTTGCTATTTGCAGAACTGTACTCAGTTATCAACTGAGTACATTTCTGCAAATAACACTACTCCGACTCGGACAGGTTTGGGTTTCCTGGATCGCAAATTTACCTCATTTGCATGGCTTTCACTTGCAATTGAGGTAATTTGCATATCCCAGCCCTGTCCGTGTAGGACTAGTTTGGAGAGCTCAGTTGCACTCCCCTGCTGGCTGTTCCTGGATTGCTTGGCGGACATGTTGGCTTGCTGGAGTCTTACTCTACTCTTAGACTCCGTGCAAGCCTTCATGAATCCGGCCCAATGTTTTTACATTTAATTCTGTTATAATATGAACTTGTGTTTTAAATTAACTGCTCCCCCCCAATAATTTTGTGTGAAATATATAGCATAATAACATATAGCACTTGGGTATTGGTGTTCTTATATTTGTTAACATTATTTTTTAAAAATATTGTAAACTAAACATTGAATTGTAATATAAGCCTCATAAAATATTTATCTGGTATTAAATGTACAGCATGTTTTTTTTTTTTTTTTAAGATATCCCTTCACAGTTCAGAGAACATTCTTTTATAAGTTAAATACCAGAATATAGAGAAATACAAGTACAAAATAAGATTAAGGAGTGCTGCTGACAGTTCAAATCTGTACCTTATATTTCTTTTTAATTATGAAGCAAATAAGGTCCACAGAGAGCATTGCTTTTTGTGTGATCCTTAGATATTTCTATTTTTCATATTTAATGAGGCCACTGTCCTGAGACTGTTTCTCAGCCTTTTGGCTAAGATCAAATGTACAAGCAACTTTAGAGGAATATTTAATGGTAAACCACAGAACTGCATCCCATTGTATATGCTCACATTATAAGCAGCAGTGAATAAATAACACTGTATTTCAATATTTTTCAAGCACTTTTGTCGAAACTTAAGGATCCATTTAACATATTTCCTTGCAGCTAGAATTAATTCTTTGTTTTAGTGCATTACGTTTGACTTAAAATATGTTTATATGTTCTTGAAAGGCATGAATAAAAATGGCATTTACTTACTGCAGGCAACTGTAAATCATTTTGCATAATACTCGAAAAGAAAAAGGCAGACCTTCGTATTGTGTGATCCTCTTGTCCTTAAGCAAAGTGTTCATTCAATCATGTGAGAGAGGATGAAATACTAAAGGTAATTCCATAGAATCTCTGAATCATTTTTTACCAATTGCAACTTAGTTAACTTTTTTTTTTTTTTTTTGCAAATGGAAGCAGTACATTATTGAATACAAAATGTTTTTCACAATGAGAAAATTATTTATATTTGATGGCATTAACATCAGTAAAAATATTACTGTCTAGAACCTAAAAGTTCATGTACAATGCTACTTGATTTATTTAATGGCAATGCAAGATGCTCATTCTTCCAATTGAACATTTGGAAATGATCTAATGTAAACAGTTTTGTGCATCGGTTTCTTTGTCTTCATTGGATTTGCAGTCCGTCTGACTATTGTCAGTTTTCCAAGAAGTCTCCATGTCTATCATTGACTACTGCTGGCTTGGCTTGTTCCATGTATGTAAAAGTTTTTTTTTTTTCTATCAAATAGTCTGGCATTTTGTTTCATGAGATTACATGAAAATAAACTGAAACATTCTTGTATAATTTATCCTTAGATTATGCTCCTGTCTACAAAGGTAAAACAGCAACAAACTCTCAGATTTTAAAGTAAAGTACCTTTTTTATTTTCTTTAATATTCCTGATGTTTAAGTAGAGTTCTCACATTTGTGCAGAACCTCATTAGCATTTTACACCTGATATTTTGGGAAATCTGTTTATTATATATCAGTAGACTATATCATTGTTAACCTGGATATAATTAATAGCTATGCGATTGTTCTTCTAAACTTAGAATTTTGCAAATATTGCAGTTTATTGGGTTATAGTTGCTGCTTTGACCTTAATTAAATCCTAATAATAAATACCAGTATCTATTTAACATTTTCAAATTTCCATAAAATAATTTCAGATGGCACACATGGACAGCCCTTGTTGAGTTAATATTAATAAAATTAAGGAGATGACCTCATAAATGCACAAATGATAGTTTGCACTTGTTAGTACCGAAACTGCATTGTTTTGGCATTTGTTAACTGAGTAGGTGAGCTCATCCCAAGACCATTTTCAACAGTCACTCAGGCAACAGGCAAAAGCATTTCATAAATCAACATAACTCAGGATTCAGATACGTAATACATTCCAATCTATATTCAGTACTATTGCAGAAGTTAACATTTGTACGATTTTCTATATGCAAATAGTAAAATTTCAACAGCATGAAGATACAGCCATAGAGAACAGAACATTTTGCTCATATAGTAGCAGGAAACAAATAGGAAATAACTCACTGTATGGGATACATTTAGAATCCTGAAGGAAAAAAAAAACACCATTGGCTGAAAGACTGAGCAGAGAAAGTTTTTTAGCCATACTAAAAAAGACAGCAGCTTGTTGTGTGAGATCACAGCACAGCAGGGCTGTTTTTTTTTCCCTTTCCTCACTGTGGTGTGATAACAGAGCTGGTACATATAGTAGCATAGGTGTGGGGGGTGCAGGGAGTCTTTGTCTCCCTGCCTAGCACTTGTTTTAGGTCATTCAGGATTTTATATTTCCACCTTATGTGGTCAATGTTTGTGTTGTCCATATTTTGTAGTTTTTGATTATCAATGTATTCCCCTTACAGATTATTGTTTTCAGTAGGAAAAGCTGTAGAACAAGTGCCTTTATGATCAATTTAGTTTAGATGTATTTAAATATAAAAAGCATGACTCTAATATTTTGTTTTTATGTGAAACACTATAGCATACCCACCTTGACTCTATCACGCATAGAAATTTTAAAGATTGCATTTTAAATGGCTCACTGTCATTGTGGTGTCATTTTGTGATACTGAAGGTAGCAATATAACTTGAAAGCTATTTATTTATGTACTTATTTTGTTGATTTCTTTAGTTGAATTTGTTTACTGGGGTAAAGCACTGCTTAAAACTCTTCAATTTCAGTTGCATCACAGGATAGACACAACAGTCTATATTATATTTTGTACAAATGCAAGTATAGCAAGTGTTCAATTGCAATACAATAAAGCAAGCGTTCAATTACAACACAATAAAACAAGGATTAAATTACAACGCAATAAAGATTTCATGAATGACAACTGCAAATAGAAGACATTTTTAATTGAATTCCTGTAATGCTTTACTGCGAACTGGGGGTCTAATATTTCATGTAACTATCATGAATAACAGGGAACTATCACATTAACAATATGCCCTTTTAGATTTGACCCAATTGTTTGGGATTTGGCAACTTATGTGGACAGTGACCTAAATTTTGACCAACATGTGTCCATTGTTGTAAGAAATGTTTTCTATATCGCACAGCTTATAAACCAATGGATTGTGTCTAGATTGAGAGATGGCATTGCCCCCCCTTCTATCAGACCTCATTAGGCTAATCATGGGACAGGTAAGGCCAATCTAGAACCAAATAGGACAGGTTATTTTTGAGCACCAAAAGGAAAATTGTCTAGGTATAAAATGCCCCAAAGGATAGGTAGCCTAGTACTTTCCTATGAACGAATGAACAAGATATGCTATATATCCTCATACATAGCAGCAGCTTAACTCTGTGCCTCACTATGATTGGGGAGATAAACACACTATTTGAAGTCAATATCATGACCCTGAAGCTCCATCTGTTAATATTCTTTTGTGTTCAGTTCCATTCGTTTGGACTATAAGTTTGTGGAGATGAACATTCAAGGCTCACGAGAAATACAGAAAAAAAAAGAGCAGGCCTGTTAGCTTCTCTCAGGTGACAACCTTGTGTGAATGATCACAATATGTGGCACTGACAGAGAGTGCTAATAGTGTGAGTGAGATATTCATCCAAGTTCTAAAGAACACTGTTTCACTGAGATCAACTGGCATGAACCTTGACCGAAAAGAGTCCATGATGGCCAGGTAATGGCCAGATAATTTTCATGGTTAACAAGTGAGTACATTATATTAAATTCAGAGGACCTTTTGAGCAACAACCTAAACACTAAGGAAGAAACATAAAATTAACAGAAAAGTTCAGCTCAAATACAGAGATTAACAGACTTCTACATCATATATTGTTTTGTAGTTGTAAACAACCAGAGTAATATAATAACTGAAATTACTTAAGAAAGCTTTATGTACTTTTGAAGCTACAGTTAGCTATACTGTAGTAAACACACAGACACACACACACACACACACACACACACACACACACACACACACACACACACACACACACACACACACACAGTTAAAACAGGCCGCACAGCAGTAAAGTGGAGTATTATCACAAACACAGGTATCAGTTTGTTTATCAGTGATATTGTAACTGCCTTTGCTTTTACACATATAGTTTCACACATTATTAATATATCTTTATTCTCTGTTATGAAATGCTTAAACATCTAAGCTGTACTTAGTTGTACAAAGGCTGTGACATGGGGGGGGGGGGGTCCTTGCTAGAACTGTGTGATTTTTGCAGCTTTAACATGATTAAAGGAAGATCAACATTTAACAGTATACTGATGAATTAAGACATTAAAAAAAGATGCACAACTTAGTCACATTCTGAGATGCCTGACTAGATGAGAGATCAGCTCGAGCTGTGAGATTTTGCATTCTACTTGTAGCAATACAGAAGTAACAGACATTATTACGAAAGCTACAACATACACACACAGGTATAAATAATAATGTGATATATTGTCCTGTTGATGCACTTTAAGCAGACAATTTAACAAGAAACCTCAAGAAAAAAAAACAGTGCTCTGGCCAGTGCCATGTTATAGATAGGTAAAGTCCCAACTACAGGCCAGGTGATCCAGGTTTGACTAACTCCTCAGTCACCTGAGGCCATTGGAGGGCTGACTTGTGGGCATCCCTGTGTTGATCATTGGTTGAATTTGGGGATGTAACTGCAGTGAGGAGTACTCTAATGGGGGAATAGGGTGGTGAATCTGGCAGAGCTCTTGCAGAGGTGGTGTGATATGCCCTATGGCATCATTGCCCACCTGCCCCTCAGATGGAAGGGAGTTATGTGAAATGGCTGAGTCATAAAGACCCCCGCCCAGTCAAAAATGTGTGGCTAGACCTCAGGATGGCCTTAAGATCTGTGCCTACCCTGACCTATCTTGTAATAAGTCTAAGGATGAAGGACCCCGTAATGGATGTGGAGCACTTGGGTAGATGCTGTAAGAGTGAACTTCGGGGGAAAAAGGTACGAAAAAAAATGGAGTGGGTTTGCAGGAGGTAGGATTTCCTGAAAACTCGACATAGGAACCTGCATTCCACACACCTCCTACAACTTAAACAGTGGGGGAAAAGGGCAAATTTCCAGATTCCCACTATTCTGTTATCACACACAAAACATTGCTGTCATTCCATTTACCTACAGATCAACTAAAATGCACCGATGCGTTTGTAGTTGAACAGCAGGTAATTTGATGAAAAAGAGAGTCCACAGAGAGAGAGAGAGAGAGAGAGAGATAGAGAGAGAAAATCTTGTCATACTTCTTAATGTCATATTCATCTTTAATGAAAATAACCCATTTTAGCCAACAAATATCCTTGAAATCATTACAGTTTCACTGAAACTTTGACTTAACAAAGAGATCAACTCCATTTATACTCAGCATTTCAGTGAGATCTAACAGTAATTTTGTAAAAGGCAGTTTTGCAGGGAGCAGGACTCCATGCACTCCTGCTGCTTCTATATTCAAGCCTCAAGATGACTCAATCACAGATGTAAGAAAAGAATCCTAATTATGTATACTATACTCATATCCTCTATCTGTAATAGGATATTTTCATTTCATAAGATGACGTTTGACAAGTGGGAATATTACCCACAGAAAATTGACTGTAGCTCTTGGTGTCTATTCTCTGTAGGTGCTTCACTGACTTCTCAAGTTCTCTGTCTGTGTCTTTGTTTTTCTCTCTCTCTGAATTATATATACATATATATATATATATATATATATATATATATATATATATATATATATATATATATTTCACTTTAGCACAAAAATGAACAACATATTTATAAAAAAAACAGTTTTAATTGTACAGGAATATGCAAAGATTGCATAGTCTTGTTGCACAAGTAACAATGAGAAAATCAAAAAAGTAATTTTCATTTTATTGGCCCAGAAGACAATAATTCCATATTTCAAGCAGACATAACCAAATGTGTATTCCTAATATGCATACATTTTCATCTCAGTCTGTTCTAAGACTTTAATATGTAAATGACCTTTGCTGAAAAATGAAGGCTGTAGATGATGTAATGATTCTGTCCATGAAGTACAGCTATATGTTTCTGCTAAATGTTCCATTAGATGAAAACTATTAGCAAAATTGTATATTAATGGAACAGTGTGATCAATGTGAGTTGTCATTTCCAGAGGACAATTTTGTTTTATGGCCAGAAAATACCATAAAGAGAAGAAGACATATGTCTAATACCACATTAGTCTTTGCAAAATTTGCAATTAATGCGATTCATACATAGTGGTACACACGTGCTCCATCTTTATTGTATTATCTGATTGTAAATGTGCCATAATTATTACTGGTTTTAACTTCATATCTGCTTCCTTCTGACCAAAAGTTGTAATTTTCTATGAATTATAAACCATTTTATCTGCTTTTCATTCAAATCAGAAACAGCATTATTTAAACATTTTGCTCTGCCTAACATTATCTTCATTCAGTCACATTGCTATTTTTTAGATTTGGTTCTATATCTACTGTGGAAATATATCTGCAATTACTTTGTGATAGAAATGCATGCATTAAACTATACAAATTATGGCTTCTTATGAAGTATTCTTACTTAATTTTCTCAGTGTATTGAACATATGATTTATGCGGAAAGACTTATAAATGTTAATACTTGACTGTAAAAGAACAAGCTCACTATCATTTTTTAACTGATATTACTGCAGTTAAAAAAGTTAGGTCTGTCAACAACTTTCGTTTTTTTGAAAGTTGAAATCTTTTTGTCATAGTATTCTACAAGATTTTCCTGAGATTAACAGCCCTAGTTCAGATTCTGCTGCAGATCAATTCAAAGTATTTTACACTAATGCTCATGAAAGCAGTTCCAACTTTATAGCCAAAGTGGAGGCTGAGCTCTCTCAACATAGGACTAGCAAGACCAGAGAGAAGGTGAAGCTAACCACACACACATCACAAATCCAGTCTCACATGGCACTGTCACAACTTAAGATCATACACATAGACACACAGAGACACTCTCGGAGGCTCTGATCAGAAGTCTACCAGAATGGCAGTGGCCACCACAGCAGACACTCACACAACTGCCTCCACAGGGCACAGCACATGCAACACATTGACCACAGAGTTGGTGTGCCAAACAGTCACAGCCCTTAGGGCCAAACACAATGCCAGACACACTTGTCATAGGTGACTCCATAGTCAGACACACTGATGTCCCATTCACCAGATCAGGTACAGAGGAGGTCACAGTAAGCTGCCTATCGGGCACTGGAATCCACCACATAATGCAAGCACTCAGGTCACTAAACTGCAAGTACAGGTCTGACCCAGTCATAATCCATGCTGGTGTGAACGACCTGAGATGTACCTCCCTGGACTACATGGAAAGAGACATAGAGGATCCCTCTGATTATGTAGGCCAGGCAGGTATGACCCTGACCTTCGGCAGTATCCTACCTTCACCAAGTATGATGCCACATAAACAGAGACAAGATGATCATCTGTAATATTTTGTTTAGACTATGGTGTCATTCTAAGGGGGTCCAATGTCTGTCTGCCTGGGATGACTTGCTGGACAGGCCACGGTGATTTGCAAGGGACGGCTTGCACCTGTCACCCCTGGGCTTCCGGATTTCAGATGATGCTCTTGCCACCCCCATTGTGCCTTTTTTATGCAAGATTCAGATTCTACACCTACCACCTTAGAACACAGTAAAGGAAAGACACTAAGGGTAATGCTGCTCAATGCCCAAGGTCTCAACCTCAAGCTGCACACACTCTATGCACTTCTCAGTATGTAGCACATTGATGTCTGTGCTGTGCCTGAAACCTGGTTCACAACTTCTGACAGCACCCCGGCACTATCGGGTGTTAACTCATATCATGCATTCTGGCACCAGCATCCCGACAACACCAAGAAGGATGGTGGGTGCCCATATTCATCAAGGACACCCTCACCTCATGGTTGGTGGCAACACATGATGCATCGGAGACCATCCAGGTGCCAGTGACCATAGGCAAGACTGCTCTGCAGTTTGTAGCATGTTACATGCCACCCGCTCAAACTCAGGTACCTCACACAGCTATCCTGAAAACACTGAAGGGGATAAATGTATCTCCAAACACCATCCTACTGGGTGATTCCAACTATCCACATATAGACTGGGATCACTAATAATGACACAACACTCTAACACAAAGGTTCCAAGAGTTCATACACTGAAATGCCCTGGGACAACTGGTCCCAATCCCCTCAAGTGGAGGCAACATACTAGAACACATCATCACGAACATGGGGTCACACTGTTCAACACCAGACGTATACCCATCATTGGTGAGATCAGATCATGGACTACTCTCAGTGGGAGTCCACATCCCACCCACACCCCAGATGGGAAAAGAAACAGTGAAGACCTTCTCAAATGCCGACTTCACATTTCTGAGGACTGGTGTGGTCTCTTTCAAGGCCCCCAGGCCAGCGGACACCATTACCCAAGCCACTGTATCACTTAGAAATGCCTTCTACCAGCACCTCCAGGACTGCATGGATCAGGCAATCCCAAATAAAAAAGATTCTTTGTACCACAGGCAAGCATCCAGTCTGGTGGACCCTAGCCATAAACAAGCTGTACAACACAAGGAAGGAGCTACTACGAGATAGACCGTAATCCGTAGGAGGGAAGACACCCCTGCTCATTGCGAGTAAAACACTGGGTTCCCCCATACAATCATCCGAGGCATGTTTTGAGAGTAAACCCACTCAGGACTCCAGGGACAATCATGAGGCCTTTTTTACCTATGTTTGAAACCTGGGAGGGAACTCCCAGATATGCTCAGACTTAGTTCGGAATGATGTTGATATCACTGCACCTACAGACATTGGCAACATACTGGCTGACAGGTTCAGTGCAGATTTCTCCCCCCCCCCAACTGGAGGGGTATGTACACCAGAGGATTGTAGCCCCCCAAACATCTCCACTGCTGGGGTGGGAACTGCTCAATCCAAGGCAGAAAACACTTTATCCATGGGACCAGATGGTGTCCCCAGTTGTGTGCTCCATGAACTCAATGAGTAATTACACCCGCAGTTAGGGCAGCTGTTTAATCTTAGCCTCATCTCAGGATATGTTCCCAAGGAGTGGCATACAGCAATGGTGGACCCACTTCACAAAGGAGGTGCCTCCACCAACCCCGGAAACTACCATCCCATCAGCTTGACAAGCCTGTTCTGCTAAGCTATGGAGAGGATCATAATGGGAATTCTAAATGAAGACATAGGGGACTTGCAGACATTGGATCCAATCCAGTTTGGCTTTGTCAAGGGCAGATCATGCCTTTTAAACTTGGTTGACTTTTTCAAAACAGTCACCCAGGCCATTGACGTGGGCAAGGCAGTCAACACAGCCTACCTTGACCTGGCAAAGGCTTTCGACACAATACCCCACTCAGGTATCATTGAAAACATCACCAGCTTAATTGTGAACCCATACATCACAGCATGGGTTGCAAACTGGCTAAGTGACGGAACACACAGGGTCAAAGTTGCTGGTGCCAGTTCACACTCCAGAGCTGTCACAAGTGGTGTCCCACAGGGCTCAGTCCTGGGCCCACATTTGTTCAGTATCTACTTTTCAGAAGTACAAGCAAACACAGGAGGATTATGGCTGACAAAGTTTGAAGATGACTGCAAACTGGGAAGCATAGTTGGAAACCCATCTGACACAGACATCCTTCAGAAGGGTCTCATAGACACGGATAACTGGTGCCACAGCCATGGCCTTGCATTAAACACTAAACAATGCATAGCCATACCCTTCAGGAAGAACAAGGTTACCACTACTTCCCATCTAGGTGGCAATCCTCTAAGCACAACGGAGGTTATCAGGGACCTGGGCACCCAGGTTGACAGTGACCTTTTGTTTGACACTCACATTGCCAGGGTAGTTTGGAAGGCCTTCTACATTGGCCATCTCATCATGCAGTGATTCACATCTAGATCAAGAGAGGTCATTGTTCCCCTGTACTCATCACTCATCAGACCAATGATTGCATACAATGCCCCATTCAGATTGGATGGGCCCACAAATTCCTCGACAGGAGGTGAAAGGGTCTCAAACATATTTCTTATGCTGCCCGACTGAAGGAATTCCAGCTGTATTCAGTCGCCACCGTCTGCTCAGAGGTGACCTGTGCCTGACATACAAGGCTATGTCCAACCCAGAATTAATGAACATGCTTCACCTCAAGACCTCTACATCCATCAGAACTACAAGGGCAGGAGACCTAAACCTCAACACAGATATTACTAGGATGTGCTGGAGGGACAGATTCATCACCCAGAGAGTCCATATGCTGTGGAACAACATCCTGGTACTTGTGAGGCTGAGCACCTCAGTGGCTTTGTTCAAGTGAGATCTTGACCAATGGATGGGAGATTGCAGGTATACCCCAGGGATAACCTCAGTATCACTGCTTGACAGAGGCACAGCAAAATAATGGGCATATTATCCATCAACTTGCAGGGGTGGCAGAAGCCACAAAACTCTGGGCTAGGCTTATTAATGCCCTAGGGCAGATAGCCTAGTATGAACCTATGAACCTATGGACATAGGCCTGGGGCAGTTCCTGCTATTAGGACAGTGGTCTGCAGCAAGCTATATAGTAGTAGTCGGTTTTAGCCATTGATTTTTGACCATGGCTATTCCATGTTGCTTCTTGTTGTGGTACAAACATGGGTGTGTGGTTATCCATGCTATTTATTGCTAGTCACCCTCATTCTGTATCTTGTTCCATGTTTTTGCACATGTACATCACTGTATGACATGCAGCTGTTTCCGCAGGGTCATATGCGTGGATATGGATGTTAGTTGGGGTCCTCAGGTGTGCATATTGTACATGATATTACATTACTTAACACATGGCATTCATGCCTCAGGTGGTGCTGCAGGGCCACCTCTGTCGGATACACATACTACACTCCCTGTACGTTTGGAAGCAGGTTGTGTCATGTTAGGCATCCCTGTTACTGTATGAGTGAGTCAGAGCGGGTGTCAGTCCCAGTGTTCCTACTGACCAAGCGTATGTGCTATGCGTTGCCTCTTTGCCAAGGCCAGGGCATACTGGGCATGCCTCCTTCTGCCTACTGGGACTAGGTCAGGTTGTTCCTCCTCCGAGTCACCCCCTGCCTGTGGTGGCCTTGGCAATGGTGGGGGGATGTTTGGCCCAGCCCTGTGCTGGTCCTGCTGCAGCTGTTTCCGCAGGATCATATTATGTAGCATAGCACATATCATGATCATTTGGGTACATGTAGTTGGTGTGTACTGCAAAGCTCCACCAGACGTGTCCAGACACCGGAACCGTGACTTGAGCAGCCCAAACACACGCTCTATGATATTACGTGTTTGTGCGTGTGCCTCATTATGGGGTTCCTGTTCAGGTGTGTGTGCATTTCTGATGGGTGTCATCAGCCACGGCTCAAGTGCATAACCTGCATCCCCCACTAGGTGTCCGTGTGGGAAGTCCCCATTGGCAAATGATTGGTACAGCTGCGTCAGATGCCAGATGTGGGAATCGTGGTAGCTCCCAGGGCAGCCAGCACACACATTCATTATTATGCCCTGGGCATCACACACGACCTGGCAGTTGATGGAGGGGTATCCCTTGCGGTTAATGTAGGCTCTACCCCGCTCACCGGCTGGTGCTTTGATGCATATGTGCATGCAGTCTATTGCACCCAGCACCTCAGGGTATCCCGCTATTTGCTGGAAGAGACGCATATTGCTGGCCACAACCTCACGGTCATTAGGGACATATATATGATCACTGACATGTGGTGACATGGCATCCAGGAACTGGTGCAGTACTCTGGAGGCTGATGCCTGTGATATCCCCATCATATCACCAGTTGGTCTCTGGAAGGTACCTGTTGCTAGTATTCTTAGGCCAACACATACCTTGGTTTCTACTGGGATGGGTTCCCCTCTGTTGGTTCTGTGTGTGAGATGTGGCCTGCACAGCTCAACAATCTGCTGCAGAAGGTCTCTGTCCACTCTGTAGCGCTCTACTATCTCCAGCTCATGTAACCCATGGTAGGTGACCCTGGGCCTGTATACTCTTCTCCTTCTCCTCACTCTGGGTTGTCTGTCAGCGTCTGCATTGTCACCACCCTCAGCAATTCGCCTATGCCTGATTATAATAGCCATGGCAGCCCCTAGCATTTCTGCTCTGAGTTCAGCTTTTTTCAGTTTTCAATTCTGATAGCTTAGTTTCTGGCAGTATCTCTTGTGAGAAACAGCCTGCACTGCTCTTTGTTGTGTTTTAAGTGCTGGGTTGGGCTTCTAGTCTACCTGTGTAATTGACTGCTTCTAATTGTTTCGACCAATTAACTCTAGTAGTAGCTTCTGTCAGTTTCCATGTATTTTAGTTGTTTCCTGTTTCCTCTCTGTTTCCTGAGGGGGAGCAATGTGCACACCAGCTTAAACACGCTCACAGTTACTTAAACACGCGCACACATCCCTACACGGTGTTACACGCCCGCACACATCCTTACACGGTGTGATTTATGTTAAAACGCACGCACACTGCCTTCCACACGTGCACGCCCGCGCAAACCGATGTAAACAGTTTGCAACACGCTCCCACATGTTAAACCTGCCTTACACGCGCGCACACGCGCGCATGCACGTATATCAAGAAAGTTTGAGTGTAGGGATAGCGTATACCCTCAATTTCTTGACTTTCCTAGTGTTCTGTTGAGACACACCTCCCTCCCTGATGTCTGTCTGTCATCTGTTACCTTACATTGCCCTCCAATCTGGTACATTTCTTTCTATCCTTCCCCCCCGTGATGTCACCTACCTCTTACTCTGTTCCTCCCCCTTCTCTAAGTCTTACACTACTCAGAAAGTGCTCATTACCTATGTGGCAGTGTGATTCAGTATTGTAACCCTCATTTACATAGGATTGCCTAGTAATGACTAGTTACATGTCTTACACGGAGCTTCCCCCCCTTGACAACCACTACACGGAGGCCATATTGTTTTTGGTCTGCAAGTCCCTCCATTGACATTCAATGTACTACATAAATCCCACAATTGTGGGCTTATAAGCTTCGGTTTTTAGTTTTAGGTAGCGCACCCCGTTTGCGCGGGTGTGCGCTGCAGTTAAACCCAGAAATCCCGTGAAAAAAAAAAAGTTATATAACTTATTTTTGCAACACTTTTTCATGCCAATGGCCACATATTTGGCCATTGGCATGCTTAATGAAACATATGCACCCTTTATTTGGAGCTGACATAGCTCCATTTTTAATTTTGCAGAAATGTACTCAGTTGTCAGCTGAGTACATTTCTGCAGCTAACACGTCCGTTACACGGACTGGTTTTGGCTTCGTGGATTGCTCAAATACCTCAATTGCATATCTTGGAGCTGCAAATGAGGTAGTGAGCATTTCCACGCCCAGTCCGTGTAAGAGATGTGTTAGCTGTCTCTTACACGGAGATTTGGGCTGTTCCTGAATCAGGAGGCTTACACGGAGGCTTACACTACTCTTGAACTCCGTGTAAGCCTTCCTGAATCTGGCCCACTGTCTTTCCACCTTGCTATATTTAAGATGTTTTTGATACCACAGAATTTAGGAACACCTTTGTGTGTCCCTATCTGTTTATAGGCCACTTTCTGGCTGAGAGATGCATTTTTTATTTAACTCTGCAGCAATTTTATTATAAATTTGTAGACAGAGACAAAATACGTTCCTTTTTCTTTCCACCTATATTCCAATATAACAGTCTCACAAATGCACACAAACACACACAGATATATATGCATATGTATCTGTCAAATCCATCTGTACAACTTGCCCACTTTGTATTTCTTGAATTTTTTCCACTACTTTTTTCCAAAGTGTGAAATAATTTCTGAAGACAAGTCTTCTTTTCATTAGATAAGTCAGTTGTTGAGAGGAACTTTCCTGTTATGCATTACGCTAAAGACAAAATACAATTCATATAGAAATCAGTCTCTCACATATAAAGAATTTTGATCAGATTTCTGATCATAACCACTGTATTATAAATTCAAGTTATGGATGCCAAGGAAATTCACCTTGTGAACGAAGCTCAAGTGGATTTTTTTGTGTCAAGATCACATAATAAAGGTTATTATCAGACACAATTGTAATTCGTTATAGTGTATGGACCTTTATCTACTCCATGCACTGCCAGTTAGAAAAAAAAAGTATAGGAATGGAAAGAGTTTTACGAGCTTTCAAAGCCCTTGAAAACTGGTAAAATGGCTCTGGGAAAAAAAAGTAAACTGAAACAAAGTGACCCTCTTGAAGCATGAATAACTTTAAAAGTTAGACACTTTGTTCTGCCACAATTTTTGTTTATTGGTATGGCAGAGCGAAATATCTAACAACTTTAAAATCTGCCACTGTTCTTTGCTGACCGGCACTGTCCACTGTCAATCCATAAAGTGAGAAATGATCTTAACAGTCTGTAAGAATACTTAACACAATTTTGTTAAGCAGTTTTCTGATATTAGAAAGCTGCTAAACAAGTTTTTCCTTTTCCATTTTTAGACTATAATTGTGTCTGTCCATATAGAGCAAATTAGTTAAACTGTCCTTTACTTTAATATACAAAGATATTGTGAAAGAGACTGTGATATATTTTATCATGCTGTATTGTGAAATTCCAGATTCCTCTTTGTTTCATGTGCCTCAGTGTAATATTTTGTTAAGTGAATTGTGCATATAGCTTTTTAAACTGCATGTGCATAGGTTGTATCTGATTGGGTCAAGTGACATTAAAGACATGCAGGTAGGTGCGTGCGTGAATGGGTGTGCCTTCTCTGAAGGTTGGGCATCTGGCTGGCAACTTGACACCATAAAAATCCACTGCCAATCATGAGCGGACCGGAGTTCCACTGTGGCGACTCCTAACCGGAAAAAGCCAAAAGGCATTAATATAAAATCAGCAAGCAAAGGAGAATAATACTGCTGGGATGGAATTCATCTTCAAGTCTTGGTGAGTACATTCACAAGGCATCCCTGTATTTTACAAAGTATTACTAAGGTGACACTGATATATAGACTATTTTATAAAGTATATATCATGGACAGAAGTAGGTTAAAAATAAAAAGGACAGCTGGAGGAAAAGTCCCAGGATGAAAAAGTGCCCAATCCTGGTATGCACAGTGGTGCCAGGACTGGAAAACAATGACAGTATTAAATCCTCAAGACACAGAAGCATTCCTACTCATACAATGGGGTTGGACCAGTCTCAGGGGAAGGACGCCCCTACTGTTGTAGAAGGAAATAGTAGTCCCTAAAAACTCACAAATACTGATAGGCCAAAAAAGACCTTTAAAGATGATTGCTTCGACTATTGAAGGTAAGAAAGAAAGAAATTATGTATTGTTACTATTATGCAAGAAGACTAGAATTTCTGGACAGAATATATAAAAAAAGATTAAGAGAGAAATTAGAAGAAAGAAATATACTTGCATAAGAAAAATTGTCAAAAGCTTCAAATACAAATTTCATAGGTTCATAGGTAGGTACTAGGCTATTGGCCCTAGGGCCTATGTAAGTCTACTCAAACGGTACCCTGGCTTTTGCCACCCAAGAAAATTATTTTCCTGGGCCACTGTCAAGCAGAGCCACAGAAGTGATCCCCAGGGTGAATTTCTTATCTCCCATCCAATCATCAAGATTTTTCTTGAAGAGTGCTAATGAGGAGCTTTGTTTGATATAGATAGGTAGCTTGTTGCAGAGTATGGGAAGTCTCTGGGACAGGAATCTATCCCTCCAGCATGTTCTGTTTATTGTGGTGACAAGGTTTAGGTCCCTAGAGCGTGTAGCTCAGAGGGATTGGGATTTCTTTAGGTGGAGCATGTCCAACAGCTCTGAGTTTGACATAGCTTTGTATGTTAGGCAGAGATCACCTCTGAGTAGGCGATATGCGACAGAGTAAAGCTGGAGTTTTTTGAGATGGTCTGCGTAGGACATCTGTTTGAGGCCAGTAATCCTCTTTGTGAGGTATTTCTGCAGCATTTCCAGTTGTTGTAGATGTCTTCTGAGGTACATACCAAAAGGGGCATTGTACTCTATAATGGGTCTAATGAGTGATAAGCAGAGGGGAACAATGACCTCTTTTTTCCTGGATGAGAAAACTTTTGTGATGAGGTGTGCCATGTAGAAGGATTTCCTGACTACTGTGGCAATGTGATTATCAAAGGAGAGATACTGTCCACCTGTGACCCAAGGTCTCTTATCACACTTTCAGTGTTAAGTAGACTATCGCCTATGTGGTAGTTCATGGGTACAGAGTTTTTACCAAAAGGGATGACAATGCACTTTTTGGCATTGAGCTTGAGGCCATGGCTTTGACACCAGCCATCTGTCTCAGTGAGGCCCTTTTGTAGGCTGTCCACATCGTTAGGAGTTTTGATTATGGTTCCTAGATTGCAGTCATCTGCAAACTTTGTTAGCCAAAGACCTTCGGTGTTAGCCTGTACTTCAGAGAAGTAGATACCCAGGACTGAACCCTGTGGTACTCCGCTTGTCACTGGTCTGAAGTTGGATTTAGAGTCTGCTACTTTCACAGTGTGGGTTCTATCAGTGAGCCAGTTGACAACCCATCTTGTAACATAGGGATTTATACTTAGTTTAGTGAGTTTTTCTATAATTCCAGAGTGGGGGATGGTGTTGAAAGTCCTGGCAAGATCTAGATAGGCTGTGTGAACCACCTTACCCTCATCTACAGCTTTGGTGACCGCTTTAAAGAAGTCTATCAGGTTTAGGAGACGTGATCTGCCTTTTACAAACCCAATCTGGGTAGGGTCCAGAGTTTGGAGATTACCCAATGTCATTGTTTATAAGTTCCACGATGATACGTTCCATAGCCTTGCACACCAGGCTCATCAGGCTGATGAGGCGGTAGTTCCCAGGGTCTGTGGTGGCTCCCCCTTTGTGAAGTGGGATAACCGTTGCTCTGTGCCATTCAGTGGGCACAAAGCCTGAGGTGTGGCTATGATTGAACATTGTACTTAGGTGGGGTGCCAGTTCATTCTGCAGTTCATGTAGAAAGCAGTCTGGGATGTTGTCAGGTCCCATGAATGCTGTGTTCTTGGCTTTGAAGAGTGTGTTTTTTATCTGTGCAGCCGTGATTACAGGAACTTTGCATTCTTCCGGTATACAGATGGGCCCTTTAGGGGGTGAGAGAGGGGTAAAGTTAGCACTGAACCTATCTGCCAGGATGTTGGCAATATCAGTTGGGTCTGCATATTTAGTGCCATTGTGCTTTAACTGAGAGCAGATCTCAGTGTTGCCATTGAGATTGTTGACATAGCTGTAGAATGCTTTGTGGTTGTCTTTAGAATCAGTGGCAATTTTGTTTTCATAACTAGCTTTGTAGGATTTTATGAGGGATCTCAGCTTCTTACTGAAGCTGACCATGGAGTTCCTCCAATTATGGGATTTTACTCTTTTTAGCAACAGTTACTTTCTTCTCTTGTAGAGTTTGTTTATGGCAGGGGACCACCAGATTTGTGTTCATTAATACAATAGATTCATGAAAAACATTATATAGACCAAGAAGCCTTGGGCTGTTTGGAAAGTACTGAGGAAATGCAAAAATATAAAGAACAAAATCTAGAGATTTTTCAAAAGGAATGAAAAAGGAATATGGACATGGAAAAGAAACAGAGATCTAATATGGTGCAGTCTTTACGCAAAGGAGAAAACAATATTAATCAATAAAAAAAAGCAGCCCTAAAGATATTCAAAGCCAAATACAGGAAAAGGCACACACACACAAAGGGGGGACATAGAACAGAAGATTAGTAAAATAGAAGTTAAAAAAACATAGAAGCAGAAGTTAAGGAATGACTGTGAAGTGAAGGATTTAGTGCAGAAAATCTAACACAGGTTGTATCACAGCATGATGAAACAATGAGTCCTTCAAGTAAGGAGAAACAGGAGGAGCAGGAGACATCTGACAAAGAAACATAGACACCAGAAAGAAAAAGAGATTAAATATGGTGCAATATTTATACAAAGGAGAAATCAAAACTAAAGAAAGAAAAAAGAGATTAAATATAGTGCAATGTTTCTACAAAGGAGAAATCAAAACTAATTGATACAAAAAGAGCAGCACCAAAGATATTTGATGAGAAATACAGGCAAAGGCATCCAGTTATGAACAATTTTGCAATATAAAAATAAGAAAATAAAGATGTAAAGTAGAAAGGAGGATTTGTAACAGAGAAACTAAAGAAATAGAAACTGAGGTTATGGGTTACCTACGAAGTGAAGGATTTAGTGCAGAAAATCTAACTCTGATAACACCACAGCAGCATGGCCGGCCTTAGGCATAGGCGAACTAGGCGACCTCAAAGCGCAATTCTGCTGTGAAGTAACGCGAAAGCTGAAAAGATAACAAATTTATTTTTCAAATGTCAGTCACCGGCCATACAGGCTAGAAATGCGCCCTCCCCCACTTCAACTTAAGCACAAACTTGTTTTCCATCCTATCCACAGTAGCACAGACAGCCCCCACCTCTTCCTACCTCTTGTTCCTTCCTTCGTTGGGAGTCGGATGTACCTATTGGCTAGGCGATTGCAGTTCTCGGAATCTGCGGACGTGAGTCAGCATCGTTCTTCCACGTGGAGTACTACAAACCGAATGGAGCGTGTTTTTGGCATTTTATGGTTTTTTACAACTTTTACACTGAAGGCTAGGAGGTAAGTGACTCGAGAGATGGGGTCCAGGGGTTATTGATGAAATGTAATTTTTTATAGTGTGTGTGTGTTTATATTTCTGAGATGTGAAGGAATAGTGTGTGTGTGTTTATATTTCTGAGATGTGATTTGAAGGAAGCACAGTAGCACTGGGACGCGTTTATTAGAAGAACGAAGCAAGCAGACAAGCATTTTGTGTAGTGTGTGTTTGAAGTGGAAGGGAAATTCAGTCCATGTTTTATTTTTTAAATGCATTTTACTTTTGTGCTTAGAATCGAGCATGGCTTTGGGTTTGGGGATTGCTTTGGATGTGCGCTTTTGGGATGGGTTTCTCTATGCTTTGGTTTGCTTGCAGAGCGTGTGAATTTTTACTTTAGTTTTTAATTTTAGTAGATTTGATAACATATCATGGATGTATATAAGCCTGTAGTCACATAACAAGAATATGGGTGTTTTTGGGGTGGGTTTCTCTAGGCTTTGGTTTGCTTGTGGAATGTGTGAACTTTTACTTTAGTTTTTAATTTTAGTAGATTTGATAACATATCATGGATGTATATAAGCCTGTAGTCACATACCAAGAATGTGGGCAAAATTTTAACAATGTACTTAGAGGACAGATAACCAAAATAACTACATAGTGTACCCTGTACTAGTTTCTGTCACACCTTTTATCTGGGAGCTTTTGTAGTTATAGCTGTTAGAACTATTTTTGTTGTAGATACCATTAGAGTCTTAGGTGTAGTTATAGCTGCAATTGTAATATGACACAGCGATAATGAATGAATGGCTAGTCAGATATCTTAATTGTACATCACTTCATTGGATCAGGAAAGATACCTTGCCCAGTACCCACCTGCTTATCATGGGAATCTTAGGGATTAATCCTCGGGCCCTAATATTTACAATAATAACAAATACAGTTTCTACAGTAAGCCCTGACTTATCCATCAATATAATCTAGTACTGTCTTACTATGTACTGAACAATCTGCAGAAAACTTTACTCATATTGAGTCAGGACTTAGCCACAGTTCATAAATGGTTTCATCTCAGATGACTAGTAATTCATTTTAGCAAATCAGAAGATCACCCAGATAGGTTAAAGAGATCTTACCAATTATCAAAGATTGTTAACAACTTTCCGTTGTCTGCAGGTGATGTCTCATCATATGCATCCAGGTAGCGCACCTGCCTTCCTTGCCCCACGTCACATTGCTTGCTTAACTTTAGAGCATATGATA
>NC_056742.1:201220170-201223230 GCF_019279795.1 Protopterus annectens
ATATATATATACTTTTTATCAGGCATGGGAGTGGTTTATTGTGCTGTAAAATAAAGTGTTATTGATACACATGTTAAATTCACATCCCTTCCCCCATCAGTGTGACAATCGAGCTGGTCCTACCCTACCTAGTAGCTGTCATAATAATATATAGCCCTAATGTACTTTAATGGTACATCTTATTTAACCAAATTATTAAGTAGATTATTAAGTCTGTGATTTTATACAAGGCAATATACTACATGGCTGGAAATATATCAACCTTAGTTAATTTTGCGATCAAAAATGATATATAAATATATACATATACATTTTGCATGCAAAAATCAGTTTCTATTTTCATAACCTATTGTTAACAAAGATCGCTTTCGTCCTTCTAGACTTCTTCAGGTCTGTGTACAAGAACCCTAAAAACCTATATAATTGTATAATTAGTTAGTATTGTTATTACCATCATTTTGAATAAAGTGGAAAAAAGAGAACCAGAAAAAAAAAAAATATATATATATATATATATATATATATATATATATATATATATATGATGGAAACAAAATATACACTTAAATTTCAAATGATTTAAAATGGTATTTAAAACCAATTTGTAGAAAAAAATATAAAATAAAATACAATTAGTCATGTAAACAATGTGGCAATTTTGTAAGTTCCAGTGCACTTTTAATTGAACAGTAATAGTTTAGTCCAGGCTTTCTAAAAGAGTTCAGCTTTAATTGCCACATGAGTTCATGTTTCTCCAGAATATTCGGGATGTCTCCTTCAAGATCACCCATGTCTATGCGATCCAGGATCTGGAACTTAAAACCTGTGTGTCTTTTAGGAAGAGAAAGGTGTTTGGCTAGTGCATTATTTTTACATCCAGAGCGGATTTAAACAAAAAAAACATTCCTGTAATCCCTGATACTATGTCCAGCAGATGCATGATATGCTAATCAGTTTTATGTTGCTTGCACTGTAGTCAGGGATGTTTCCTTGTATGCCAGCAGAGCTGGCTTTCATGCACTTGTATTTGAATGGACTTCAGGAACAGCACTTGTTCAGTTAGAATGAAAACCTGATTATGTACAGGAGTTGCTTTACAGCTTTGTACTTAACTGGACATCTGGTACTATAAAATGAGAGCACATGCAATTGTCAGCACATACCCACAAGTTAATGATAAAATCATTCAAAACTACAGCTTGAGTGAATAGTTTGTTCTATGTGATGCATTGCATTCCATTACAGAAGGTATGACCATCTGCATCACAGCTAAGCTATCACATTTTGTATTAGCTAATACCTACTGCATTTATTAGCACAGATCCTGGTGTCCGACCTGCTAAATAAAGGTGATAGGTGATTCTTACCATGTGTAAGAGAAGTATGGCTACCGTGACTTTTTTTTAAGAATCAAATTAAACATGGCACTCTTTTCCAGTTTGAAACAAGTATCAAAAGCATATATGGGGTAATATCTATCAGGTCAAGGGAGTGCACCTAATGCATGAACAACATGAGCAGGATAGAAGAGCTAAACATGAATACAAGGAAAATGAAAAAAAAATAAGGAAAAGTGAAGATGAAATGCACATTAGGTATTTGGAAAATATACACTTGCTGTACTGTAAAACCTACAATGATTTGTGTTACTTGGCACCACTAATGGCATGATGGCATACCACACTCTAGTGTGACCTCCTTGTAGTGATGTTTAACATCTTCTGTGCTTTTCTGCATGCTGCCATTACCTAAAATTGCACTATAAGCACAGCAGACTTTGTTGCCTTTTAGGCAACATAGCCAGACATAAAAATTTACATCTGCATACCTGTTACATCTAATGTTGAAAGTTGGTGAGACACACAGACAAGGTCAGATTAAATAAGCAATTTGCTTGTTATACTGGGAAGTGGTAAGAGAAATGCATAAGAGACAGATTAAACAGACTATTTTATTTTATTGCTATACTGGGCAATAGCATGAAATGCACACAGGCAATGAAATCTATTAAAACTGATAACAGAATGCCACAAAGATTAGAAAATCAGACTTTATGCATATATCATATTTTAGCTCTTCTATTCTTACATAATAATTATTAACCAGAATGCAGTGAGAGAATGTTGAAACAAGAGTAGCCATTTTGAAATTGTGGTGGTGTAAGAGGGAGTGCAACAATTTTGGTTAGGAATAGTGATAAAGATGTAGCAGTGTCATTATGGGCAGCACAGTAGTTTACTAGTAAGATCTCTGCATCACATTTAAATGGGTTTATTTTTGACTCCTAGTCATTGTCTATGTTGGTTTGGATTGCAGTCTCTTCCCATACCTATATGTTTGGGTTTTCTGTGGTATTCTTCCAAAAACATGCTCATTGGTTATTTTCATCAGTCATAGAGAGACAATGTCCTGACTCTGTCCCATTTGACCTGAGTTTGATAAGCTCTTCATTAACTGGATGTCACAGGCCATGAGGATGTGTGTGCCCCATACTTGGAATGGAGATGCTTTTGATCAGGGCAAATTGCAGTTGTGTGATTTCCCTGGTGAAGACTGGGAAAACATTCATGAGGTGCTGCCTAAGGGTGGCATGGTGTCTGCTAACACCAGCACCTTGCAGACATGAAGGGTGGGGAGGGTGGTATTCTGCCCTCTGGCTGTTATGAGGTTCATGAGTCAGCTATGCCACTGGATGCTAGGATGGTCTGGCAGATCCAGTGGACAAGAGGATGAATGATGAGTAACTAATGATCACCTACAGAGAGAAAAAAATATGCGTACTGATTAGCTATATTAAATTATAAAAATGCATAAATTAATAAAAGTGCAAACATTCATAGCATGGACTGAAATCATCTATAGTGTATTTATTTAAAAACGAAATGATATCTAGATTGTAAGTTATTGTTGGTGGCATAGTCTAAATCATATCTGTATATAGACATGCCCCGGGATTCATGAAGCTCGGTGCAAGGCCGGCGTAAGGCCTGCGCCGGCGGTGCATGGAATATCCGGTGCAGTAGCGCCATATACATATTAATGAGAGTGCACCGGAATCAC
>NC_056742.1:201528730-201668730 GCF_019279795.1 Protopterus annectens
TAAATAAAAGACTTGTAACAATCCATCTTGGCCTGCAGATTATTTTTAACTTACAATGAGCATTAAGGAAAACAAATTTCATCCAACTAACAGACTATTCTAACATTTGTTTTTTGCTTTAAAGGTATTCGTGGTAAAATAAGCAAATTATGTCAGTTCCATTGTTCTTATTGAATACTAAAGCTTTGACTTCATTCCAGATGAACTGTGTACAATTACTGACTTTGCTGCTAGGGGGGATTGGTGATCACTGAGAGGGGACTCGTAAGATAAAGCCTGCTTACCTGTGTTGGGGGTATAGATAGAGCTCTGGGTCAAACTTTGCCTGGAAGAATCCCCACTGGAGAGTGACTCAGCTTCATTGATGCTTATTTGCATGCGGAGTCTTGTAATGTGCTACATGACATGTGCTGTGGAGTTATGGCTTAAAATAAGAGAACTCTTTTCCCATGAATACACAATAGTGCCACTAACACTTCTCAGATCTCATCCAGTGTAACATGTGGTCTATAGGGATTTCATTTCCTTGGTAACAGATATATCAACTGCCCAGACAGAAGGGAACATTTTTAGAACATTGAAGGTGGTTATTTTAAATTTATAAAGTCAGTCATTCTTTGTATTACATAATTTAGAAAGAGTGAATAAGTGAGTAATTACATAAGTAAATAAATACCAATGCCAGAAAAGACATTGGGTGGGATTCATGAATACAGTAATCCATAGAGTATGGTTGGTACGCAGTACACATGTATATGAACAACTAGGTAAACTCAGAATCACAGCTACACAGAAGATTAACTCCTTGTGCATTGTCTTACCCCATTATGTAACCTGAGTATTTCATATCTGGGGTTTCCGTTCAGTACTACCACCTCCCAAGAAATAGTCTAAAATTCATAAAATAATTGATATCTGTGCAAGGGCTGCTACCTCCACTACAAAGTATGCTATCAGAAGCACATGAGTACAGTTTTAGGAGTGCATGTTAATGGCAGTAATCTGTTCCATAGATATGTTGCTCAGCATTACATAGCTGAGTAACATCAGAAAAACCTGTTGCTATCACAACTTTGTTTTCTGACAGACTGCTACCCACAACCCATTATGCGTTCTCCTGTGGTACACTCCAACCTTCTTCCACAATCACATGCTGTCCATACCCACACCAGTGATGCAGTCGTTCTTCAGCCAGTGTGGATAATCACCGGCCTGCATCCTAATCATAGCATATTTTGTTAACAAATTTACATCCCTAGTGATAGACAATCAATCAATAATCTCTATGTAGGCTTCACACAGAGCCTACAAAAAGTTTACATGTTAGAGGGACTGTGCAGCATGCAATACATATTAATGAGGCGTGGCATGCTTAAACTAGGTTTCGTGGCTTGCAACAGTTTTGCTGGCAAAGAAACCTTTTAAGCGAACAAGGAAAGCAATTATGTGTAAGGCAGAGCACCTACAGTGTGCAAATTTGTGTGGAATGCCACAGATGATCAGCAGGGCTTTACAAATAGCTGTCATTTTGTTAGTGCAACACATCTGCACAGAGACCAACTTAATAATACGATAAATAGCCAGTAATAGGAATATATTTGACATGGATTTCACATTGGAATGTTTTAGAATGTAAGAGTCTCAAATGCTTAGAGTGAGAAATGTGGAGAAAGCCATAAAAATGGGGGGAGAAAGGGCCACAAATAGGGACAGATTTTTAATACTGCACTTCCAAACATAGGAAGTAGATATAATATATATGTTGCATATTAGCATGAACTTTCTGAAGAACATGAAGTTCTAAACTCAAGTGTCAGTCATCAGTATCTGACTGCACCCTGCAATGTCATGCCAATGTTTTGGCAGGAAAAAAATTTTATGAGGAAAAGATCCGAAATATGAGACAAAACTAGGACATTCTACACAGATCAGGACAGTTGAGAGGTATGCACTAAAGTGCTTGTAATATTGAATTACATCATCCCATAGATCACCCCAATGATATGGCAGAAAGCCACATATTTGATAAAGAAAACATCTGGACATCCTGATAATATCTGGACAGTTTAGAAGTATGAATGTGAAGTATATGGTCCAAACACAGTACAGGACAGTGTACCTACAGTGCAGAGTATTGTGATATCCCATTCCTGGCTTTCTGCACTGAAGCTGTATTAATGATTTGTAACAGGACATGAGACTGCCATGTAAAATGATCAATCAGAAGAAGTGTGTGCATTGAATAGGAACACACAGATGAATTTTAGGAGTGAACACAGGGAAAGAGTAAAGGTGAAACTCTCTCATGTACAGCAGAGGAGGGCATGCCAATGGAAGATGGCTTTAGCAGAAAAAACAAGCACATATCTATATGGTACAGCATCCTTACATGAATAATGCAGAGGACATCTATCAGGGATCTGAAATACAATTTGGGTAGGGTGCATATTGGGAAGCTGTGCAAACTGATATACCTGAATATGAGTGTACTCTCAGCAGGGGTCTCCAGCAAAGTAGCCATAGGTAAAGGACCATGGCAAACATTACAAGTGCCAACCACAATCATGGATAATATTAGAATAATACCACCAGTAATCCCATGCCTCTGACATAATATATGTGATGTGGAATGATAAGAGATGAGCCTACACACACACACACACACACACACACACACACACACACACACACACACACACACACACACACACTTGACGACTATTATGATATATCAATACTCTATGAAGATAACCACAAACACACTGTACTGGTACTGTAATATCTGCAGGAGTTGTCAGGAGGGTCACTTCTATACCTATATTGGACATTATAGGCAATATAGGCTAGTTGCCTTGTGTGCATGGCATATATCTATGGCACAATCCACAATTTCACAAATTATCTACATGCCATTAATGTTGTCAAACACCTATGTATGCAGTATGTGCATAAGCTGAACAGGCAGCAGCAGCACACATGCATCTGGTGCAACAACTTGATTTGTGTTCCACACCATCAGACAGTCATGTATAATCCACAGAAAGAATACTTAGATATGGCCAATAAGCTGTGTGACAGCGTACTGTGACAAAGGTGGTACACTTCAGTTACTCATCACTGGAAGATGTGTACGAGGTACATCAAGAATGGTGCATTGTACACAGTTATAGATGTGATGAAGACTGGGAACCATGAAGTTATTATGGCCTCTGATGTGCATGTCCTTCATATACCCAGTACCTGTGTTACAGTCAGGGGAGTAGTCAGCACTGTGACACCATGCTGGTGTATGTACCACTTACCCTCTACCCCACGATGCAGATTACATACCTATTGATCTGATTATAGGGTGTGATGCCCACATTATACTTGGGTGGTGTGTCTGTTTCCTGATTCAACAAATCCCTTCATGTGTCTCATCAGTACAAGAGGTCATTGCTGTGGCAGCAGTATCTGCTATGTGTCGATACTGTTTGTATTATACTAATATCACAGCTGGAGTCACTGATTGCCCACAAGCTGTAATCCTTCAGGCGGCTGTTTGGAAACATGTGTATGTCATCTGTGGTGTCCATCACTTAACTAACAGGCAGAAAAGGGCCTAGCAGACACACCTGATGTAATGACCTGATCACTGGCCTGAGATATATGTCACATCACACATTTCACAACATTGAGATGCCATGTATGTCTTACACTGGTCTATCCTTTTGGTGATATAGCTGCTTATGGCTGCATATGACAGTGATGATTGAATACTTCAGTGTGGCTTTGTGTCAAATGCCTTGACCTGTTAAAATTCCATAAAATGATACAATTGTCATCATGCATGTACTCAGTGACCTTTTAAGGACATCTATCAGATGCAACTGACTTGACATAGCAGGTTCAACTCACATAGATCTGTTGCATATACCTGGAATACTACTAGTGTACATGTAAAAGAGGTCCATGATGACATGTTGGTCTACCTCATTGACAAGGAGAGTCAAGTGCTATCCCCCCAACTCAGGTGGCTGCATGTTGATGTACATCCTTGTATGGGAACATAAGTTGTGTGGAGGGTATGTTAAACTGTGTATTCAACCATATCAGGAAGGTGTATTTGCTGGGTCACACCATAGGTGATCTGTGATGTTGTCATAGGATATTGATTCCATGTGATAGGCCTAGATGAAGGTAAGACAGTACATACTACGTATTGTGATCTGGCCTAGGGTTTTGACACAATCATACATGCAGATGTCAGTTTGAAACCCTCAAGCTGGGGGTTAAACCTTATGTCAGTTGATGGGTAAACAATTGGCTCACTGACAGAACACATGTGAAAGTTGGTCGATCAACCCATACCAGTAGGATGCTGCTGTTGGCAAACCCCATGGATCTGTGCTTGGCCCTTCACAGTTTGAACTGCATTTCTTGACAGCTGAGGCTAAAGTATATGGCCTTTGGCTTACCAAGCTTGCTTGATTCTTACATATTGTGTGCAATCATTGAGTCCACCACTGGTGATAATGCAGTACAGGAGTAGCTAACACACACACACACACACACACACACACACACACACACACACACACACACACACACACACACACACAACTGAATGGTGGCAAAGGTCCATAATGTACAAATAAATACAGAAATGTATGTTTGCTAGGGGCGACCCATGCTATTGGACTGCCCCCTCAAAACAAAAAGAAAAAAAAAATAGAAAAAGAAAGTTTTTAAAAATTCGCGGACTTCGCGCATGCGCAGTAGTCCAGACTACTGGTCTACTGTATTTGCATGCTCAAGGCAGTCCGGCAGTCCTGATAGGGAAACGTGAGGAGTGTCTGTGCACTTTTAAAGTGCACAGACTCACTGGGATAATGCTTCGAGGCCGGACTGCAACACCAGTAGTCAGGAATTGCTTACTGTCTCGTCGGGAAGGGGTTTGGATGTAATCTCGCGGGTCTGTGGAGTATTGCGCGGGAAGGTTTTGGGATCTAGCAGTATTTGGATGTACGGACAGGTAAGTGTGTTTGAATGTATGGTGCTTGCTATTTACTAATTTGAATTTATGGTGTAACTAGTGTAACTCTGTCTCATTCTCCATCTCTACCCGCACACACACGTGTGTTAGTGTGTGTGTGTGTGTGTGTGTGTGTGTGTGTGTGTGTGTGTGTGTGTGTGTATAAACAAAAAATAAAAAAAGTACAGAGCAATGGATAAAGCAAAGTGATAGTTTTACAGCTAAAAATGTAAGAACTGGGTGTTAAGTAAAAATGTGTAACTACGAAACTTCGTGTTTCTCAAGTTTTCAGAAAGTCAAAATTTAGGATTGTATTTTTTAGGGAAAAGACAGAAAATAACTACTCGGTAATATAAAGGGCAACCAGGAAATTTACAAAATAAATGTGACATAACTGAAAGAATAAAAAAGCTAAAGTAATGTTTAAATAAAGGAGCGTGAAATCTGCAACCATGCAATGTAAAGGTCTAATTTTACTAAAGGAAGCTTCGCCAATTTGCTGATGTTAGAGTTGCAATATTTATAATTTAAAGGCTGCAGATTAATTTTAGTTAAATAAGCAGCTGGGGAATAAATTGCATTAGCAGGAAGTACAGCCCATACGTTCAGCAGAATTTAAACATTTTCTGAAAACAAATTATCACACTTCACTTTATAAACTTTTAGTAGCTGCACATATTAAATACGAATTAGGACAATGTCCAAAAATGTTGCATATTTCTTTCTGCATTTACTAAAAAATTTTTTCCATGCATTTGCTGTATTGGCTTTACTGAATTTTTAATGAAAAGTAAGACTTGCAAAGCATTATTTCATGCTTTCAGAAACAACGAGCCATGCAAATCCATCAGGTTCTGGGAGGTAAAAAATGCTAGCACAGGCCTTCATAAATCACCCCAGAAGCTCAGAAAGAGAGCTATTTTCTTATTTTTCAAATTAGAAGGTCTTCATATACTACTGTCCCCTGTAGTAAGTACCGGAGTGAATGGTTGGCCTAAATTAGTCTAGTTATTTAAAGATGTATACGTCCTTATATGGGTCTAACTTTAAGGGGGAAAGTACAGTAAATCTAGATGGTGCAAGGCTAAAATCTCAGGGCAAAATTCAGAGCGGTATGCCAAAAGCATAGCGGCTGAGGGTTATGAACGCACTGTACCTTCAACAAACACCCACACATTCCAGGGGCTGTTTGGTGCATTGAGATATGGCACAGCTTTATGTGTGTATATGTGTCTATCTATGTATATATAGATATGTATCTATCTATGTATATATATATATATATATATATATATATATATATATATATATAAGTGTGTTTGAATGTATGGTGTGTGCTTGCTGTTTCACTTATCTGAAGGGGGGGGGTGTGTGTGTGTGAAAATGCCCCAGGTGCTCATGGTAGTGTGGTAGGGAATACCTCAGGCTTGAACCCTGTACCCTGTATGCAGGTGTTAAAGACTTGAGTTCCCTACCCATCACCATTTGTAAAAAAATTGCAGATTTTTGCCTCATATTTGATCTGATCTGTTCCTCATAATATCTGTGATTTGTAAATGTTGCAATGCTTGATATTTGATGGTGAAGTAGTAGCATTGTTGCCTCACAGCTGCAGGTTCTCAGGTTTGATTCTTGGCTGGGGTTCCTTCTTTGTGGGGTCTGTTATCGTCTCCCTGTGTTTGCGTGGGTTTGCTTTTATTTGATGTTGCACTGGTAGCATTGTTGCCTCACAGCTGCAGGTTCTCAGGTTTGATTCTTGGCTGGGGTTCCTTCTTTGTGGGGTCTGTTATCGTCTCCCTGTGTTTGTGTGGGTTTGCTTTTATTTGATGTTGCACTGGTAGCATTGTTGCCTCACAGCTGCAGGTTCTCAGGTTTGATTCTTGGCTGGGGTTCCTTCTTTGTGGGGTCTGTTATCTTCTCCCTGTGTTTGTGTGGGTTTGCTTTTATTTGATGTTGCACTGGTAGCATTGTTGCCTCACAGCTGCAGGTTCTCAGGTTTGATTCTTGGCTGGGGTTCCTTCTTTGTGGGGTCTGTTATCTTCTCCCTGTGTTTGCGTGGGTTTGCTTTTATTTGATGGTGCACTGGTAGCATTGTTGCCTTACAGCTGCAGGTTCTCAGGTTTGATTCTTGGCTGGGGTTCCTTCATTGTGGGGTCTGTATCTTCTCCCTGTGTTTGTGTGGGTTTGCTTTTGTGTCCTCCCATGTTACAAAGACATGTCTGCATTATTTCTTCCTGGGCCTCTGCTGGAAATTGTTTTTTTGTTCCAAGTCAGACTGTCCTGATTAACAAATGTTAAATAAAATTGACAGGCATTTGAATTTCAGACTTCAGGTTTCTGAATGTTTAATGTCTTACATATTTGATGGTGCAGTGGCAGTATTGTTGCCTTGGAGTCACAGCTATAGGATTTGTGGTTTGATTCTTGGCTGGGGTACCTTCTTTGTGGAGTCTGCATCTTATCTCTGTGTTTGTGTGGATTTGTTCTGGTGTCTTGCCATTTTACAAAGAAGTGTCTACAGTATTTCTCCCTGGGCCTCTGCTGAAAATTGTTTTTGTTTCATCAGAAGTAAAACTGACAGGCATTTGAATTTCAGACTTCATAGTCTTCAGAAAATACATAGTAAAACAACTTTTTATTCTAGCAATAAATATATAGTAACACAACCTTTTATTATAGCAATTTTTTAAGTTTATAAGATGACTATTTAAAAAATTTCCTTATTTTTGGGACTGTAATACCCTGTTAGTGGCTTTGTCCAGGTTTTTTGTGCTAAGGTTGACAGCTATGGCAAGAACTGAATTCACTGAATATGTTTGAGGGCTGTATTCCCTCATTACTGGGTTTGTCCAGGTGTTTTGTGCTAAGAGGTTGACAGCTGTGGTGAGAACTGAATTCATTAAATGATAGCCATTTAAGTTTCAGTCTTCCTCTCGTTCACAAAACAGCTGATTTGGCGTAGTGGTATGTTGCTCTTGACTGTTTTGCACACGGACCTTGTCTGTAAAATGTACGGTGGTAACGCAGCATTTTTCTTTCACAAAGCAGGTGATTTGGCATAGTGGTATGTTGTTCTGACTCTTTTTTGCACAGGGACTTTGGCAGTAAAATGTATGGTGGTAACACAGCATATTATTCTAGCAGCTTTCCAAGATTATACAAGCAATGTTTAATGTGTCCTTGGTTTTTGCCCTTTTGACCCACCCCAATAAATTTGGCTTTTTCCAGACTTCTTGTGCTGCAAAGTTGAGATGCAGTTGAGAATTGAGTAGATTTTACAAGGAGCTGAGAGCTGCAGGGGAAGAGAAGTTTAGTGCTAATAGCACAACAGGCTGTGTACTTGCTTTTGATGCAGAAGGTTGTTGGTTCTACTCCCATAAGGGGTGAATGCTGCCGTACTGAAAGTTAAGATACTAATTATGAGCCTGTTATCAGTTTGCCATCCATTTCCTATTGCAATATTACTAGCTTATTTTTAATGTAATTTAGGCAATTTATTCCTCAGGGGCATCAGACACTTTATTGTTCGATGAAATATAAAGGTGACTGCTAGCAGCAACCTCTTCATTGCAGATTTATTTAACGTGGAATTATTTAGATGACTTTTTTACTACTTCAGAGATTGTGCATATTTACTGAAAATGGTGGACTGTAGAATTGTGCATATTTACTGATAATAGTGGACTGTAGAAGTTTGAGTAGACTTTTATGATGGAAATGTTCTGAATTGGGCAGTTTTGTTTCATTATTTAATGGAAAAATGTTCAAAGCAATAGGAAGGTGTATCAAAGAGCACATGTATGTTTCATATGCAAGGGGCCTATGATTTGAAAACAGCCCAGAATTAATTTTTATCTGCCACAGGTAAAATGTATTTTCTTTGAATGTGGGTTTTAATGTTGTTTCAATGAATGTGAGTTTCAAGGGCAGAGAAATTTTAATGCCAAGTTTGTTTAGCAGATTTCTTAGTGTTTGTGCTGTAAAATGCAAAATAAAACTTTCAAATGAAGTTCAAATCATCATAGAAGTAAATCAGTATGCACATTAGTGTTTATGGTAAATGGAGTGAAATAGCAAAGTAATGAATTATTGGAATGGCTGCAGGGGGAGGCTCCATTCGACCATGGTTTTGTGAGGGGGAAAGGCGGCAAACTTAGACAGCCCCAGCTGAACTATATCTCCCAACTGTCCAGATTTTCAAAGAATGAATGGGTTTTTTGCTTCTTATTTTTGGTTTGTTCCTCATAAAATTTGTGGTTTTCTGGCAAATCATTTAGGAATTAAGTCACTAAATAATGACACACTAGTTTCAGACATCATAACCTACAGAATATACAAGAGCAATTTTTAGTACTGTTTATATGTTCCCCCAATATATTTGGCCTTGTCCAGATTTATTACATTAACAGGTTGAGAGGTACATGTAAATTGCTTTATAGAATTAGGCATAGCCAAACCTCGCAACTGTCCCTGAATTTGGCTCAAAATGTTGCTCTTCCCCTAATAATCCCTCTGCAAAACAGCAGTTTTGGAAGAAAACATGGAGGGTTTACAATAATTAGAGTTATAGATTACTTTTATTTAAGAAATGCATTTAGACTCTTATGTTGTCAGCTACTCAAGTTAGCAGTACTAATATTAAAGTGTCCATTCTTTGACAGGTTCCCAGCTGTATTGTGTGCCTATTTTATATTGTTGCATCACATTTTTGGTCCATTTTTCATAACATTGTGTTTTTTTGGCAAATTAGTGGTAAATCATTAAAGACTGAAGTTAGAAAATAATGACAGGCATTTGAGTTTCAGATTTCATATCCTTCAGAAAATTCATTCTAATGCAAGACCTACTATTCTATTATCTTTCTAAGTTTATAAGAACAATATTTAAAAATTGTCCTTATTTTTGGGCCTTTGTCCCACTTCTATGTATGGCTTTGCCCAGACTTCTTGCCCTGAGGGTGAGAGGTATGACAAATGTGTTAGTGCCAATCACCGTCAGCCAGAGACATTTCAAATTGTGACATACTTGTTGCACCCCACTCCCCCATGTAGTGACTCTAGATGTGTCCAAGCAAAGGAAGGAGCAGTTATGCAGTGTAAATGTGCAGTGTATCCCCCCATACAAGGTAGACACAAGTACTACAGTGGCTTTTCATCTGTTCTTGATTTTGCAGAATGGTCTGGTTTCTGTCATATTTTTGTACTGTTGATTTATGCTATTACTCAAAGTGCCTGTTGCTCTGTGTTTTAAGTAGCAATGCTTTAATGACCATCAAGTAAGCTTGTCTGAGATCATAACATGCAAGTAAGCTTTAATAAGCATACTGTTAAAGAATTGCCAACATTGAAGCCTTTCTGTTGTTGCCATGCAGAGAATACTTAACTAGATAATGTATAAACATTGGATATTGAAATGCATATGACAGTATTTGTAGTAAAGGACAGGATTACATTATTTTAAGAAGCTCATTACACTTGTTGGAGACTTCTAGTGATCTCTGAGGGCTTTACCAGTAAACTAAACAGAATGCCATTCATGTGTGGTCCATAACCTGTACAGTAATAATTTAAGCAATGTATCTTGAGCTTGTTTCTTGTTTGCTTTTCATTTATACTTTGATCATGTTTTCCCCATGAAACAAGTAGACAGTTGTCAGGCAGCAGGTCTGTTTTGGATAAGAAACATTTTTACAAGTGGGGGCATCACAGAGATTGCTACTTTTAGCATGTTACTGGGTGCTTTAATAAAGCTGAATATAAATTATAATTAGAGCTGCAGTGCAAGGAGAAGTAGTTTGAGTTGAGTGCTGCTTGTTTTTCTTATACTTGATTTTGACTGGCATTCCCGTAATGTATTTAAAAAGTAATTTACTTTTTCATGCCTCGCAACATTTTTGTTTCCATCTAGATATTAAGTAAGCTGTCATGCAGCCAATGCATTTAAATATTTTTATTCTTTTACACTTCATTTGTTTTCATTGGACTCTCATAATGAGGGTTTGGCACCCATGGCATCATATTTAATTAAAGTTAGTTTTTGTGGTTTTGAGCATAGCTCCTCCCCTTTCTAGTTGGCCGCACCTCTTCCTATTGACCCCACCCATTCAGCTATCCCCTGCAGCCCCCCTTTGATTTGAAGTCACCAGCCACCACTGATGTTTGCAATGCTTTCCATGTGAAAAGTTAATGTTCGTGTTAATCACAGGATTGACAGCAGTCCTTCTATGCAGAAACCCAATGATGCAAGCAATGGAAGCAAATTGAACACTGACCACCAAGTGCCACACTGCTATTGAAAGCCTATGTTGGGCACATCATAATTCATACCATCATATTGACATGTTAGGATTGTATGACAGCACTGCAGTCAAACCTCATTACAGCACAAATAAAGAATAATGCTCTTTTTTACATGTAACTCTCCAGACACATGTAGCAGCTGGAAAGACCACAGGGCCTACACACCATGCCATGATGTATATGGATAGATTAAAATTCATGTCACTGTAAACTTTATTATATAGAACAAGGTGACTTATGCTTGGCACCAGGCCCAGTATCTTAACCCACCCTGGTGTGGGTACTGCAAATCTAAAAATGTGATATAGCTGATGATATCAACAGTGTCTGTTGAAAAGAAGATAGTATCCCGCATGCTGGTGTAAAATGCTCTCTATCATGTCAAGCAACAGCTGTCATACACCCACACATACACAGTTGACTGCAGTGAGAATAGAACCCCCCATGTATGTAACTGCACAGAGTACTGAACACAGTACTTTACACAAGTGCCACAGCTCATGTCTGATTTGGAGTGTGTCAGACAATTTATAGCTGATGATTTCAGCAGTATCTGTTGAGGAGAAGATAACAGTGCCCCACATGCTGGTGTAAAATGCTGTCTGTAATTTCAAGCAACAGCTCGCACACCCAGACACTCATCCAGGTGACTGCAGTGAGAATAGAACCCCTAGCTATCTAAGTACACAGATTCCAGAGCACAGTACTTTAATTAAGTGCCACAGCTCAAGTCTGAATTGGAGTGTGTCAGACAACACTTTATAGCTGATGACATCAGCAATGTCTGTTGAGGAGAAGATAACAGTCTCCCACATGCTGTTGCAAAATGCTCTCTGCAATGTCAAGCAACAGCTCAAATACACACACAGGCACACACACACACACACACACACACACACACACACACACACACACACACACACACACACACACACACACACACACACACACACACACACACACACACACACACACACACACAGCCGGTTGACTACAGTGTACACAGACTACAGAACACAGTAGTTAATGCAAGTGCCATGCCACAAGTCTGATGTATACTGGACTGCAGTTGAAATTATAGTAGATGATATCAGCAGGCCATGTGGGAGACAAGAGTTTGGGATGCTTGTATAAAATGGACTTGTAGGTATGAGCAAGTATCAAAATAAGGTAATTGCATGCAACTGGAACAGTAACAGTGGGATACACATGTCTGCTCTGCTGTCTAGACACAAACACACACCAAGTTGACTGCAATGAGAACAGAATCACCATCTATGTACAAGGACTACAGAATATGGTACTTACTGCAAGCACCATGGCATACGCCTGATTTATACAGGAGTGCAGGTGAGCTTATAGTAGATTACATCATCATTGTATGCAATCATTGAATTATCAAATGCTGTCAACATATTACAAAATTAGTTTAAATGATTGTTGCCAAAGCCACAGATTTAAAGTTAACCCAACAAATTGCACTGCTATCTCTTTCAGCAAAAGAGAAGTCCCTGCAAATTACACTAATAAGAATAACCCCCTATGTGTCAACAAAGTGGTGAAAGATTTGGGAATGCAGAGTGATAGCAAGCTCAGCTTTGATCATCATATGTCCGCAGTGATAAAATAAGCCTTTTATGTTGCACACCTCATAAGTAAGAGCATAGCATTCAAGACTAAGAATGGTATAACTCCACTGAACTTGTCCCTCATTCGACCAATAATATAGTACAATGTTCCCTTTTGCATGTACCTCACCAGACACCTGCAGAAGCTGGAGAGACCTCAGAGCTTTTTCATTAAGAATGTTGGAGGATTACCAACACATTACCTGTATGGATAGACTAAGAGCCCTGTCACTGTACTCTGTATCATATAGACTGCTGAGGGGATGGTGCAGTAATGTAGTGGTGTCATTGTCGCCTCACAGCAAGAGGTTCTTTGGGTCGATTCTTGGCTGGAGTGCCTTTTGTGCAGAGTCTGCATGTCCTCCCTATGTTTGTGTGGGTTTCTTCTGGGTGGTCTAGTTTCCTCCGATGTTTAAAAGACATGCATCTGGCACATTTCTCCCCGGGACTCCACATAAAATTGGCTTCATTCCAAGTTGGATTTTCCCGGTAAACAAATATTATATAAATAGTAAATAAATAAGGTAACATGTCTGGCGTACAGAACAGTCTTGAACCCTGCATTAATGGAAATTCTGCACCTCCTCAAATCAAATGGAACAAGACTCACTCACTCACTCTAGGGACCTTAACCTGTGACATCAACAAGACATGCTGGAGAGGCAGATATGTCTGAGATTGCCACTTCTATGTAGCAAACTCCCAATTCATATGAAAATGAGCTCCTTGATGACCCTATTTAAGCATAACTTGGACAGTTGGATGGGAAATCATAAAATTACCCAGGGTATTTCACCTGTGTCACTGTTAGACAGGGCAGCCAGTGTTGATCATGAATTTGCAAATATGGACCTAATATCTCAGTCACACATACTTTCATCTGCCTTGCATCTGTGCTCAAAAAACTTTTTCCTATAAGCTTCAGGTGTTAACTTAACAAAATCCAGCAAACAGTTCTTTACAACATTATAATTTAAACAGCCATTATTATACAGTTTGGAGAGAACAGTTACAGCTTTACCATGCAGTAAGGGGTCAGGAACCGTACCCAGAGCCCTTGGTCAACATCATACTGTTTACATACCCTCTCAAACATATGAATGAAACTATCAAAATTATCCCCCTCTGTAAATTGTAGAAGAAATGTACTGACCTTTGTTGCTTCTGGGGTGCATCATTACCTTCATGACTCTGGCAAAGAGTTGGCATCTCCTTTTTTTTTTCCTCAATTTTTTTTTTTATTTTTCAAATACATTTGAATGAATTCTACAGTATTTATGTATAACATCTTAAATACCTATGCACACTATTTACATTAGCCTGACACTGTAACAGATCTTAATGCATACAGTTACTTTATAAGTATGTCTAATCCATTATCAAAGTGTGTCATCAGTTATTGTATAGTGTCAATCAATGATAAGACTTTTCCCAAAGGGTTTTTGATAAATGGCTTTGGATAAATTCTCAGCTCTTTAATTTTAATTTCCAATAATGCTGTGGTCTTTAGAAGGCTGTAGAAGTCTTCCAAAGTTCCAAAGTTTGTATTGTGTTTATATTCCATCTTCTTGTTATACACTTCCTAGAAATTGCAAGTATAGTCCATACTAGATACATGTCTGACCTATTCAAATGAGGACCTTCGTTCACATTTAATAATACAAAAGCTTTATTTAAATAAAATGATCAATTAAATAAAGCTTGTAGAAAGTTATTAATACCATTCCAAAATGACTTAATTTTAACACACTCAAAGAAAATGTGGTTCCAATCTGCACTGTGAACTTGCTCACAAATCCAACATATTCCTTTTATGGAAGAACTAATTTTACTGATTCTATCTGGGGTTAAGAATGCTCTGTGCAAGCATTTCCAATTATAAACTTTCCAGTATTGTGTAAAGGATGTATATTTTATTGATAATAAGATATTTGTTTTAATATCTTCAGTTAACTGTATTATCCTTTTGTTATATATTTCCAATATGAGGTTTTGGCTGTTGTTTTATAGTTTATCAATATTTTGTAAAATTTTGAAATGCTGTTTCCCATGTCAAAGTCATTATATATGATGTCATATATGTATTTTGCAAATTTATGTATTTCTTTAAATGAAGAATTGTTAATTGTTCTACTTAAATATTGCGAATATGACAGAATATTCTGTAAAGTTAGCCAGTCCTGTTGTGGAATTTTGTATGTTGTTTTTATTACTTGCATATCTAAAACTTTTAGCTCTTTGATACATTGGAGCCAACAAACAAATCCTTTCTGTTCCCAGGAATGAATAATTTCTCTATATATTTTATGTGGAAAGTTCTTTATGACTATAAATTGTGTTAAAAGATCAAACTAAATTTTTAAATCTATATTTGCATTAATAATTTTCCTAAATGGGTCAATGTAATAATTAATCATGCGAGTTTTAGTGGGTTTAGTTATGTTATACTGCATACTAATACATAATAATTGTTTTATTTATTTGAATTTTTTTTGCAAATCAAATTCATTTATTGATATTACAGTTAGTAATTCTTTCCAATTTTCAGAGTGATTTGGACTTATCCAATCTGAGATTATTTTAGATATTGATGTTTTTAGCTTAATCCTCCCTGTTTCCATGGTCTGTTATGCTGTATCAAAGCTATTCTGTTTCTTTGGGGAAACCATAAACATTTTATTAGGCATGAATTTATTTCTTTAGGTATATTCCTTTCTGGTAAAAGTTGTATTGCCAAGGCTATATTTAGGATCTTGGGCAGTAAAACCATTTTATTAACTGTAGTCTATCATCAAATGTTAATATTATTTTGTTCCATTTTTCCACAGAGATTTTAATTGTATTGATGATATTACTGTAGCTTTTTGAGACTAATTCATTATTTTCCTTGCATACCTCAATTCCTAGATATTTTAAGGTAGATTCTTGTTTCCCTATGATGTGATCCCCCTTAGTCTGCAGTTCTTTTTTTATTTAAAAATAAAATTTTTGATTTTGATTTATTGAAATGGAGTCCTGAAGTCATGTGAAATTTGTCAATTAATATATCTAATTCTTGCAATGTCTCTTTTGTATTAGATAATGTTAGTCATATGTCATCAGCAAATAGCATTACTGTAGAACTGTATTGTTCATGAACATCTATTCCTTTGATTTTTGTATTGTTGAGAATTGAATCTTTCAATATTTCAACAGCCAAAGCAAATAGAATTGGAGACATGGGACATCCTTGTTTAGAGCCTTTTGTTTTATATATATATATATATATATATATATATATATATATATATATATATATATATATATATATATTCAGAGGTAAAATGACCTAACTTGACATACACTAAATTATTTGTGTGTATATATATATATTCATTAGGAGATGAACAAATGATGCAGGAAATTTAAATAGCATTAGGATTTTTAATAAATAGTCCCAATTTAGGGAATCAAAGGTTTTCTCTATATCTAAGCCAATTGTGAGTGTTTCTTTATTTTTTTATTAATATAATCTATAAGATAAATTATTATTTTATTATTGTCATGTGTGTGTCTATGATATATAAATCTAGTTTGATAATTATTTATTGTTTTGGATAGTGGCATTTTCATTCTGTTAGGTAATATTGCCATAAATATCTTATAGTCATTATTTAATAATTATATAGGTCTATATGAGGTACAGAGGTTTGGGAATTTGTTTTCCTTTAGGATTGGTGTGATTAAGGAATATCTCCAAGAGGGTAGCATTAAAGATTGTGACTGCATTTCTAATAGAGTTTTATGGAAGAGGGATAGTATATTTGAAGGAAAAATATTTTTAAGTTTAGTTTTTACCTATTAGGAAGAATGATTTAACAAATGCCCTAGCCTGTCATGTGAGGGACACAGACTCATACATTTATGTTTAGAGTTTTAGAACAACTTAAGCCTGGTGGTAGACTGGGAGATCTTAATAACATTCTAAAACAGCAAGAGAGCAGTTGGATTATTAGGCTACACAACAACACACCACCAGGTTTGAATACCTCTATCCCTTTAAAACTCTTTCTTAAAAGGCAGGGACTATTTAAGTGATTTTATTCTGTGACAGGTTAGTTTGAAATGTTACGTATTTTATAAACAGTATATGTGAATTTGTATTTTTTATATGGTCTGAAGAAGTGCTCAGGAGAGCATGAAAGAGCTTACCATTCATTAAACTGTTTTTTATCACATCTGACTTGGTTTGCCTTGTGGATTTTTTTTTTTAAGTTTATATATGTCCATAATTATGCCATCTATACCTGGAGATTTATTATTTTACACTCTTTTATTGTATCTGTAATTGCTTTGTAGGATATGGGTGCTTGCAGATCTAGTTTTAATTTTTCTGGTATTTTTTTCATATTAGAACATTTTTCATCTAGATTTAATTGATCAATATGCATATTTTCTTTTTGGAAATGTTCCATATTGTGATTTCTATAGACATCAAGAATGTCACCTATATCAGAAACATTTTCATTTTCTTTTCATGGAAGATACTTTCAATGTTATAAGCTTTTGATTGCATTTTGATTCTTGTGGATAAATTATGTAGATATTTGGGAGAAGTGACCAAGGTATTCATTTTTAGTTTTTCTAAAGCTAAACTAGTTTTATGTTTTAGAATTTTGTTGTATTTATTGTTTAACACTTCTACTTTCTTTTTAATCTCCAAACGATTTTGATTTTTTTCAGCTTTTACTGACAAAAGTTTGGATTGTAGATCTAATAATTCAGAATACCATTCTCTGAAAATTTTATACCAAGTTAGGGTTTTACCATATCCCATATCATTATTTTATTTATCTCTGTGGTGTAATTAATATCTAAGAAGAACTATAATTCAGATAATAACCAGGGTTTGAACTCTTTAATTTTCATTATATATGATGGAATTCTGGAGTTAAAGATTAATGGTTTGTACCCATTGTGAAGTTTTTGTATCAATGAATTGTGGTCTGAAAAGGGGCAAGGAGTGATTGAGAAATGAATGATTTTAGAGTGTAAGTCATGGGCAGCAAATATTTTATCTATTCTAGTTTGGGTACCAAATCTGTGATCTTGATGGGACAAAAACAAAGATTTATCTTCTTCAAATTTAAAAGTATTTACAAGATGAAATGATTCTACCCATTTGTTTAAAGCTTTTGATACAGCAAATATATGTAGTGGTCTTTTATTTGTAGTTTCAGAGATATCAGCTATACAGTTAAAATCTCCTCCTAATATTAAGTTGCCTTTATAATTATTGGAAATGAAACCTAAGTGTTTTTTAATAGTTCCTGTTCCAATGCCTGGGAACCAGTATAGATTAGCTAGGGTCCATATTCTATCATATTTAACTATTACTAATGCCATAAGACCTTTTTATCTTCATACTTATAAATGATTTCTGGGTTAATTGCATTTGTTTTCCATAAAATTGTTACCACTTTTGTCTTTGTCTTATAAGTGGATTGCACCAATATCATATATTCTTTAGGATTCCATTTGTAATTGTCATTTGTTTTGAAATTAGTTTCTTGAAGGAAGACAATTTGTGCTTTGTTCAGTTTTAAATATTTCAGTTGATTTGATCTCTTGCTAGCATTGTTTAAGCCATTGGTATTTAAAGATAATAAAATTAAATCCATCTTAGGTTATTTAAACTATGTATTTTTGTTTTATTGTGACTATTAAACATTTTCCTCTGATAACTATAAAGTATATGTTTGAGCTTTTAAAGGAAATTATCAGTTTTATACTCTGAGTGTTTACTAATGAAGTAATGTTTTGGTCAGGCATACTAAAAATGTTTTTGTGAAATAAATTTAAATTAATAAATGTTAACAAAACTAATATCCGCACTAGTCATGGGATGAAAATCATTCCTAATCTGATGGATAAACCAAAGTCCATCAGATTATCACTCATACCTTGACAATCCAAAGCATCTGAGCTCCATAAATTGAATTATCATATGGAGCATATTTGTAATAGGAATAAGCAATATTTATATTATTTTGAACAGATATAGTACTATTGTAGATTAGACAAAATTCTAATACAATATAAATGTCTACTTATTGTATAAGGAATAAATATTTACATGAAAGATATTTGACAAACAATTAAATTGTAGTAAAATAGGATATATCATATATAAAACCTCAGTAAAAGATGATAGCACAGAGTTATTTCACATATTCACCCTTATCCTTAGCCTTAGTCTTTCAAATTGTATTACTTAATATAAATAAATGGTAATAATATTCATACCTAATGTTTATAATACAATGTATTTTACTGGATATATCAGAAGTTATATTTCATTGTTTGCCAGCATTTAAGTAATCATTTTGTTTGTTGCTAACTTACTTAAAGCATCAAGTTTGTTTTATTTGAACATTGATGAAGGTTAGTGCATTTTAATTATCAGTGCAACCCTCTTCCCTCCATTTCCTACACATAAGGATTTTCATATCTGTCATTTCTTATTATAAAATGAGTGAAATTATAGGTTAAAAACAACAAATTCACTTATTGTGATCAATGATTACAAGTTCTCTTTCCATATTCATAAATTGCCTTTTTATGGCATATACTGAAAGTTTTTAGATTTAAATTGCAACATTCTATTTTGTATAATCAGCAAAGGTTAAACTGAGTGATTATTATCAATTTAATACTATTTGTTCAGAATGTGATTGCTGCATTTTGTGACATTCCTAGTTCAGGCTTCTATTGTTTCCCTTGAACAACTTTGTCAGTTTGATGTCATGTATAAAACATTAGTTACCTTAGTAACAGCTTAAGTATTATGTATGGTCAAGATGGGTTACAAAACCACAATTCAAGTTAAAGCAATTATATGACTTGTTATGCACATTTACTTATATGAGAAAATCATCATGCTTCCCCTTGATGTTCAATATAGCATATGTATGTATGACAAGTTAAAACAGTAGTGTTATTATACACAAGCCCATGTTATTAAAGTGAGTGTCTATTGTCAATTTAATACTATTTGTTCAGAATATGATTGTTTCATTCTGTGACATTTCAAGTTCAGGCTTCTACTGTTTCTCTTATACAACTTTGCCAGATTGATGTCATGTATAAAACATTAGTTACCTTGGTAACCAAGTAGGTATTATATATGGTCAAGATGGATTACAAAAACTACAATTCCAGTTAAAGCAATTACATGACTTGTTATGCATATGTACTTATATAAGAAAATCATGCTTCCCCTTGATGTTCAATGTAGTGTATGTCATTTATAACAAGTTAAGTCAGTAGTGTTATTATACACAAGCCAATGTTATTAAATCCTGTCTTTAATATCTAAATGCAGCAGACTTCTTCATCCTATATGACGATTATATATTTTATGTCTAGATTTACTAAAATCATACATTACATAACTATTGTTTTTTTTTTTTTGGCTTTTGCTTAGTTATTTGACAGACCACAAGCTGTAATGCTTATTGTTATTATTAGCTCCTTACAAGCATGTGTATACAGTCCATAGACTTTAAATTATGAGACCCTTCTAGTTTCTTGTTTGTTATAAGTATATTTTCATACTTACATACACACATATCAGTACTTCAAGCATGGGCAACAATGTCCATCCAGTTTTGCCAGAATACCATTCACTAGTTCATGTGGTGTGTTTCCAGACTGTTCTTAAAATATACAAATCAATGTTTGTCCTGTTCCATTTTACCAGCCTGTTCCATGCAGTGGCCACTCTGCCAGTGAACCACTCAACACACTTTCCGTTCCCACAGATATTTCCATGAAGGAAATCTGATGACTCTCCAGCACTTTCCGGCAACCCCAAACACCCCTTGAATCAGCTATCCCCTTATGCCCAACACATCCAAGCATGCTCACCTCCCAGATCACTGCAAAGGGTACTGCACAAGACCAAGAGCTCTTAGTCTTTCACAATAACTCAGACATCCACTCTTATGTAATTCCTTAATGTGTTTGGACCAAAATACATTTTAAATATAAAATTGCACTATTATTATTATTATTTTTATCTAGAGTCAACTTAATGAGCTAAATGAAGTGTTGGAAGACTATCAATATGTATACATGTGGTTTAAAACAGCCTACATATATATATATATATATATATATATATATATATATATATATATATATATATATATATTCTTTTTTTTTAATGCCGAGGATCATCTTGGAGGCTTCTCAGAGCCATTAAGCATTATTATCACTCTGTCTTCATTACCATAGCAACCTGGGAGCATCTGTTTATGTTAGTGTGTCTGTGTACTGCATTCCAGAGGCATGTGATGCACCTGAAGCAAAGCTTCACTTCACTGCAACTTCAAGCCTAAATTCCCTCCCTTTCAGTGAGGCAGCAGCCAGGAAAAAAACAGAGAGCAAACAGATAAAAAATAAATAAATAAAAACCTCCCAACAAGCCACCACAAGAGATAACACAATCTTCCAGCCTTCCCACCTCTCACTCAGCAGATGTATAAACAAACTATTCTTTGCCAAAATGTCCCAAATCACAGTTTTATCCACCCCTTCCCCTGGATCCAGGCTAAAACACTGAATGTCTCTTCCTAATACATAGCATCAGTAAACCTTAATCACAAACCGCAACCCACAGCTTCCCGGAGATAAAAACGGCAACAAACAATAGCTTCCAGCACAGCTGCATCCACGCACACCATGTCAGGCTTAATCAAACAGCACTTGAAGCTATGATACCTGCCATAATTGATATTAACTATGTTTAGACAGAATAATAATGACATTTGTATTAGCTGCCAGACATAGCTGCATCCACGCACAAAATATTAGGATTGATCAAACAGCACTCAAAGCTGTGATACCTGTCATCATTGATATTAACTATGTTTAGACAGAATAATAATGACATTTGTACTAGCTGCCAGACAAAGCTGCATCCACGCACACCATATCAGGATTGATCAAACAACACTCATGGCTGTGATACCTGCCATAATTGATATTAACAATATTTAGACAGAATAATGATGACATTTGTACTAAAAGCTTGCTACTATTATTTAACCAGGATATATATAACATTTCTAAATCATACTTTAACTGAAGAAGGCATTAATCTCCAAGACAGCATTTTTTCAAAACCCTATACTGTTACTGCTATTATGTATGATGTTAATTTGTTACATTTGAGTCTGAACTCTGATGAATGGTATCTTGTTGAATTAGTTAATTAATTACTTAAATTAAATTATTATAAGTAAAAACAGTAAAAAATGAACAAGAAAAGTATCCATTAAGTTCAAGTAGGGGAATATAAACTTCTATGTTTGTATTATATGTTGCTTTGTTTGGCTTATATATAATGTAAATAGTAACCCATCTTGACCTACCTTTGTTTGTGAAGAATTATTGGACTCTTTGAATATTCTGAATAAATCATTACTGTTTCTTAGTTGTTTAAGAAACCCTCCTTTTTTAATAAAAAAACAGATGACAAGTGATATACCGTATCAGTTGATACTTTGAGAGATGCAGTTATAAGAGTTCATTTTTTGGGACAGCTATCTTGGAATCATTTTTTGTTTCAGTCCAAGGATTTGTTTCTTTTATTCTTTTAAGAGTAGGGGAAATCCATTCCATTTCTTCTAGGACAGACACCATGTTGTTGTTTTTGATGAATATAGTAGCTTCTTCTAAGTCATTAAAGGTTCTCAATCTCATTGGCAAAAAGTATTTTTATCTTGGCTGGAAAGGCCAGCTGTGCTTTAATGTTGTTCTGTTTCAACACTTTTGTTATTGGCCAGACATTTTTCCTTTGTTCTAGTATTCTGGAAGAATAATCATTGTCAAACCTTATCAGTCTTTGATTGTATTTTAAGGGTGACTTTCTCCATGCAGATTTTAATATTAGTTCCTTGTCCAAACATGAAAGAAATTTTATAACTATTGCTTTAGGTGGAGTATTTGTTGAGTTAGAAGCAGGTTTCCTTAATGCTCTATGTGCCCTTTCAATTCCAAATGAAAGCCCCTCTTTCAAGTCTAAAAATTTAGGAATCCAGGTTCTTAAGAATGAAATAATGTCTTCTCCTTCAGTGTTTGCAGGCAGACCAAAGATCTTTATGTTGTTTCTCCTTTCCCTGTTTTCTAAGTCATCTATTTTGTTAAGCAGCCATGTATTCTGTTTAAGAAGAAATTATTATTTTGGAATTCTTCCTCTTTGAGTCTCCCTTCAATGTCATTTAGAGAACTCTCTATAGTTGTTATTTTTGTATGATATTGCTGAAATAGTTCCTTAAGAGTATCAGTCTGTTTTTGAGAATTTAATTTGAGGTTTTCTAAGTCATTTTTAAAGCTATCCATCTTCAGAGATAGTTCTTATAAGGTAGATGTCATCAATTACAGTTCTTTTTTCAAAGCAGCATCTGGATGACTCAATATATCTCCAAGTTACTTGACAGGAAACATTTTGTATATCTCCACCAAAAATTGATATTTGTGTAGTTTAGTAGTTTATCTATAGATTTCTGATGTTTTAAACTTGAAAATAATAAAATTTTCCTTATGGAGCTTTCAAAATTCACTGCTTTCAGTTGGCCATCTAGGCTCCACCCCCCAGCATTTCCTGTTCATGTTGCCTTTGCCTCTTCTTCTCCTCAGCATCCAGACATCGCAGTTTCTCCTTTTCCCCCATCTCTAGATGCCTCAGTCTCTCTGCTGCTTCTATTTACAAATGTTTGGCCTCCAACTCTAATCTCTTTAACTCCAGATGGATTTGTATGTCTTCTGTGGAAAGGTTGAACTGTCCATTTCCTGAGAGTTGTACATCTGCATGGCCAATCTGATTGACCTCCTGGTTGCTATTCTCTGATGCAGCTGTTACTAAAGCTTGCGATCATGTCTGCTTCAGTCAGGTTGGCATGTGCCAGTCCTTTAGCCTGGCACATCTCAGTCAACTGGATCCTAGTCAGCTTGTCATACTCCTCTGCTGACATCCTTACCTGCTCTCCATGACTAACTAAGCTAAAAAATAAATAAATAAATAAAACAATTGTGATATGAACTCTGAATGTTCACTGCATGGCTGATTAAGAGTACAAACATGTTCAGTGATCACTGTATACAAGCTACAAGAATTCAATATCCACACCACTACAAGCCAAATAATATGTGATGTGGCTAACTCACCACTATCAACCAATTAATATTTGATGTGGATATGCCACCACTGCTAACAATTAATAAGTGAAGCACCTGCACTGTCCCAGTAATCAAGGAACCTCATTCCTCACCAATAGCATTAGTGAGGGACGTGCACATTGAGAGGATGACAAGTACACACACAGATTAAAGTACAATTTCCCTTAAGAGCACACAGAGATCACAGTCAGTCTGGGGCTGGTTTCTCTCTCTTTATCCAGATCCTCAATAAGATTTCTCACTGGCACAGCTATAGGGTTAAGATCTCAGCTGAGTGGTTAAACCAAAACCTTCAACACCCTCTCTCTCTAACCAGTGCTTGCTTCCTGTCCATGCGCAAGTAGCTCACATGCACACACACACACACACTCACACACACACACACACACACACACACACACACACACACACACACACACACACACACACACACACTATAAGATTTGATTTATATACAAACACAGAAACACTCCTGGGGAAGGTTGGCACAGGTTCACTAGCTATGCTCATTTCTGCCAAGACTACAAGGTAGTAATCACTGCCACCAACTAGCTCTTTATCAGCTACTATAAGGCCCTTCACAAAGGGTGACCAATTCTACTGTGCAGTGTCACTATTATCCAAATGGTAAGTGTGACCAAGACTAATGCTATTCAAGAGGGGCATGTACACTGTCCACATATACATATGCAAGTACGCTAAGAGCTTAAATATCTCTAAACAAACCAGTCACAATTAAAAGGTTTAAATATGTTTAATAAATAATAAAAGCATAAGACAATACGCAGTAACTCAACAGAGTGACAATAGAGTTCAGAATCTCAGGAAATATTTCAAAACAACATTGCAGGACAGTCTCACATAAATACAGAAAACATCTAAACTAATGTTACTGTATTCCTATATATCTCTAAGAAAGATACTATGATCAAAGTCTTACTTAGAGAGCCAGGCAAATGCAAGTGCTGAATGGATGTTTACAGGTACAAAGACAAGATACAAAATGCACAAACTCATAAGATACTTCTTAAATTACTATCAAAAATTTATGCTGAGTTATCTCAGATTACATCATTGTAATTACCTCTGCTTTTAGCTCCCAGGCCAACAGGAACTTAAAATCTATACCTCTGTGTCAAAAATATTTATCTCCCAGACGTTTTGCCTAGAACTTGAAGTTGTAAAACTGTTAAACACTTTTACCTTGGAAACCTGTAATTACTTCTTTTTTGTAGACAATAGAAAGAATTTCTAGCTGCAGACATGGTGTGTCCTAACTGAGATAATCACCATCCTAAACAATTCACTTTATTTTCTTAGAGTTTTGTCTTTTCCAGTAAGGTGCACTGTGGTTACATTTTTGAAGTTCAGCATATAACATACAGTTCACATACATTTGTAAGACAAACCTATGGATCATATTAATATTTACAAATGACATAGAATTATTTACAAAATTCTAGCTTGCTGTGTTGGCAGCCTTCACTATTTGTACCTGTCAAACATCTAAGGTCATAATGAGATGCACTTCTGGATAGGATTACAACTTTTCCTTTTTTGAAATAAGTTCACTAGCAATAAGTCTAAACAATAATAATGTTAAACAGAATATAGTGTCAAAAGCTTTCTACATGAAATGTGATTGGCTGCTGCTGCTGCTGGTAGTGTAATGTACGGTTGTATAACTTAAACTTACCATAACAGCAGATGTATGAATGATCACTGCCACAGTAGCCCTAGCTATATGGTTTATTTCTTGCTAAGGATATGACAGCCAGCCAGCTTCTATGTGCCCAAAACTGTCAAACAGCTTGTGATGAGCTGACTGACAAGTTTAAGTGCAAAGCCATTCATAGCTTTCCTGCCAGCACAGAGAAGGAGACTGAGCCCTGAAAGGAAAATGTTAGGAATAACAAAAAAATAACTGTCCACACCAAACAAAAGTGAGTTGATGGAAAGAGCAACTACTGCCTACAAACATCTACTGTTATGGAAAGTTCAGCTTACATAAATGTACTATGTTCTTTATATTGATCACTGCAGCAGTAGCTTTAGCTATATGGGTAGTTAATCATAGCTAAAAATATTTGGGAGGGTGAAGAAAGAGAAGGGTCCAGGAGTTTCTGGAAAATGGTCCTTGTCTAACTTGATCTAGACCTAGAGAAGAAATCAAACTTATAGTGCTTTGTAAATGTATATACAGAGGACCAAGTAGCAGCTTTTAGAATACTTCTAGAATCCAACCCTTTCCAAAAAGTCATAGATGAAGCCAAGGCCCTGTTAGAGTGAGCCTTGAACCTGCCAGGAATAGTCTTGTCATGGAGAGTATAAAAAGGTAATAGCATTAGACAACAATTTAGAAATAGTTTGTTTTGACACAGGTTATCATTTCTTCTTATCTTCACAAGAAATTAACAATTGAGCCAATGATCTGGAAGACAGCATTGTGTCAATATAGTACTTGAGTTGTCTAAGGGCAACCAAGGTATGGAGCATCCTTTCTCCCTCACTGTTTACATTAGGAAAGAAAATAGGAAGTTGGATAATCTGTCAAAGTAAACTCAGATACTACTATAGGTATAAAAGAAGGAATAGTTATGAAAGAAACCCTGTCCCTAAGAAAAATGAGGTAGGGTTGACTCACCATAGGAACTTGCAACTCAGATACCTATCTTGCAGAGGTCAGACCAATCAGAAAAACTATTTTCCATGTTAAGAACCTCAAGTCAGACAGATTAGTTGGTTCAAATGGAGCAATCATTAGCTTCTCTAACACAAAACTAAGATCCCAGGGGAGATGCCACATGTTTACTTGGACACCTCTTTTGCAAAACTCCTTTCAAGAACATTTTGACATGAGAATGCCTTGAAATAAGAGGATCCATGGACAGACATACTGAAATGGCCAATAAATGAACCTTGAAAGAGGAATAAGAAAGACCAATTGGACAGTAACTCACATAAATACTGTAAAACCAGAAAACAATTAGCCCTGAATAGGTGCTGGTTATGTTGGTGGCATAAACTAGAAAACCATTTCCATTTTCTAATATCTGATTTTCTGGTAGCAGGCATTCTTGCTTCCATTCTTGCCTGCTGCACACCTTCAGAAATCAACTGCCAAAAAGGAATTAAGAACCTGTCATCCAGGCAGTCATTTGAAGATGATTGATGTCAGGGTGTATCAAACACCCCTGTTCTTGTGTGAATAGGTCCATTCTGTGAGTAAACTTGTAATGATTGCCCCTAGCCCTTTCCAGGAAAGGGAGAACCATGGTTGCCTGAGCGGACAGAGTCACCACAATTTTCTTAGAGGATTCCTTCCAAATCTTCAGAAGTATCATAGATATTAGTGTAAAAATTGGAAAGGCATGCAGTAATATTCTTGTCTAAAGAAAAGAAAATGCATCTGTCTTCCAGGTCTTCTTAAATGAGAGTCCTGGAACAGAATTTTTCCAGTTGATTGTTCAGAGACGATATAAAGAGGCCTACTTGAGGAACACTCCACAGATGAATTAAATATTGGAAGACTGCTTGATCTAGTTTCTATTCATGAGGGTCCACCCTCATCCGACTCAGGTTGTCTGCACACAGTTTTGCTCTGTCAGAATTCAGGATGCCTGTAGAGTGAGATAGTGCTGTGAGGATATATCCCAAGCTAACATGGCTGGTCTACAAAGGGGAATGACCTGGTATCCCCTTGCTTGTTGATGTACCACATAACTGTGGTATTGTCTGTGAACACATAAATATGATTTAGAGAGTTGGGTGCCTTGATCTGAGCAAGCACCCACTTGATATTTATGTGTTTGCATCTGACCTTGGTGTCCCACATTTCCTACACTTTTATCCCTTATGAAACTACTCTCCAAGAAAAGTCCAAAGTGTCAAGTGTCTGTGGTAGATCACTGCTTTGGAGCAGAGGTGGAGAAGGGGAGACCTGAATCTAGGGAAATCTGTTATCTACACTGAAAAAAATATTCTCTACTGACAAACCGTAGTACTTGCATCTGAAAAGATAAAGGGTATTGATACTGGGGACAAAGAGATTTCAGATACCACTGTATCTTTCTCATGTGGAGTCTTGCCAGGGGTATTATAAGAATCATAGTTACTATGAAACCCAAACCTCAGGGGTATCATCTCACAGTGACTAAAGCTTCAGTGGAAAACCTTATAAATAGATCTAGATAACAATCTATATTTTTTTGTTTTGGGGAAGAAAGGCTTTTGAACTAAGTTGTCTATCTGATATTCCAGGAACACAATCCTGTGTGAGGGAGTAAAGAAAGACTTTTGAATGTTCTCTTGTAATCCCAGTTAGTGCAAGAGATCTCTCAAGAGAGAGAGAGAGAGAGAGACTCCTGAAATTTTGCAAAAGACTTTGCAAAGATAGCATGTTATCTAAACATGGAAAGATGCAGATATCCTGTAGCCTGCAATGAGCTGTAATTACAACTAGACATATTGTGAACACCTTTGGTTCAATAGATAGTCCAAAGGGTAAGACAGAGAACTGACAAAGTGTTTCAGACATATAAAACCTTAGGGACGTGATGGTAAGCATCTTTTACATCTAATGTTATCAGGAAACTTGAAAGTTGTAAAGTGACATAATTTTGAATTTGGGAATTATCACAGACAGTTTTAGGAAAGAAAGATCAAGAATTGGTCTCTAAGCATTTTCTTTCTTTGGCACTAGGAATATCCTTGAATAAAACCCCTTCCCTACCTGTGAAGGAAGAACTGGTTCTATTACTTCTTGGGACAGCATGAGATGAGGAATAGGTGAAAACAAAAGAATCTGATCTGCAGGGTGAGGAATGAGCCCCTACAAAGGAGGCATTTCCTCCCACTGTCATCTGTAGCACTGTTGAATGATTTCCAGAACCCATTTGTCTGAAACAATTTGTTGCCAAAGAGACAAATGGCATTTCGGACTTTCTGAAAAAGAATAGGGGTCAGGGTGAAAGGGGGTCACAAGACTTGTTGGATAGGCCTTGGTTTTGGGAGGTCCAAAATTTTTTTTTGATCCCCCTTTTCCCTTTCTTCTTAAACATGTTTACATGAATTCTGTTGAGACTGTTTATTCTGTTTTTGCCAAAATTGGATACGTAGAAAGAAAATCCCTTGGAAAATTAAGAAAGAAGAAGGCTGAAAAATCTTAGCAATTACCTGGATCAGCGTAACCCTTTCATCACATTTATTTGGTCACTTCTGGAGCAGATGGGCCAAACACTAAATAAATCTCTAAGAGAGAATTTAAAATCACATTTTTTAAATCATCGAGGAGGTTCTGAGAATGCAGCTAAAGCAAACCTCCTTAAAACCATGCCAGTGGCCATAGTCCTTGAAAAAGAATCAACAGAGTCATACACACACTGCAAACAATGACTATTGCCCTGTGCAATAGAAGAAACTAAGTTATTTAAAGCAATTTTTTCTTCACAAGAAGAAACTTTAGATAACACATTTGTCATACTTTCAAAAAATATCAGAACAAACTAATACAAGAGCCTGACAATTTAATTCTGAAAATCAAATTTGCAGAAGTATGCAGTTTTTTCCCATATCTATGAATATGTTCCCCATCCTTATTAGAAAGAGTAAGTTTGAATTTAATTAAGTGCTTAGTAGCAGTGGAGTCAAGTAAGGTGATAGCTGCTGATTCAGCTTTGGAAATAGTGTATAAAAAATGTAAAAGACTGAGGAATTTTATGCATTCTATCTGCCTTTTTAGTGACAGCTGGCTGACTATCAGGAAAATTGCAGGCACTAACATGTTCAGATCCTTTAAAGCAGGCAGGACTGGATGAATGGGTGTAAGTTCTGGAAAATCTTTTTGTAACAACTCATAGTATTTTTTGAGGGACTGAGAAACCTCAGTGTTCTTCCACTAAAAACAATGAGGCATCCTGGCAAGGCAATAGTCTCAGAGAAATAGAATATCCCACAGGAAGAATCAAATACTGAGCTCTCATCTGAGTCAAAATCCGAAATCTGAGGACAAAACCCCTGTATCTTTCCTTGCATCTTCCTATTCAGATTCAGAATCTTGAATCTCTTCAGGAAAAGAAGCATCCCTCTTTCATTTACTGGAAACTACTCTATAAGAAGGATCAATAGCCTGATTTATACCCTGAGCCAGTCCCAGTAAACTACTCCTATCCAAACTAATTTTAAAAGAGTTTGGATTTATGTTTCTTTCTGAAAAGAAAAAAAAAGGAACCAACTGTGTTAATAATGTTAGTTGCTGCTTCTTCAGAGATGGGCACAGTATTCTGACATGACAGGGAAACCTTCAATGCTCCATCTCCCAGGACTGACAAGACTGTTTTTCCCTTGTCTACTGAAGGAGCTTCAACAGGCTAACTTACTCCTAGTCCACTGTGGCTGTAGGTGCTACACCAGAGAGATTTGGGCTCAAAAATGAGTAGTCTGAGGTGCAACAAATGGAGACAGCAGAGTCACCTACCTGTGGCTGAGGCAAATTGCTAGCATGCTGTGGTGGTTAAGGCTGTTTGCTTAACTTTTTCTTTTTGGGGCTGGAAGAAGGAACTACTGTCTGACTGACAATCTGTTCCATGGTCAAGCCAAAAACAGTGCCTATTTCCTGGAGAACACAAGCAGCAAATTACAGCAAAATTAGCTGTCCACAGAAGTTGATTTTTTGACAGAAAAAAAAACACAGTAAAATGAACTTTCAAACACTATGGCAGACCCACAATGGAAAATTAAACAAAATTTGGTACTTATGTATTATCGCAACCAAATTCCTGACATAAGAAGCGTCTGAGTTCCAAGCCCTTCTCTTGCCGCTGTATCTATCTTGTCAAAGTTTCTTCTGAAGTGTATGTTGGAAATGCTGAGACCATTTTTCAGTTCATATATCTGGACTGTTTTCTAGTCTGGCTGGGCTGCACATTAATGTTTTCCAAGGAGACAGGTAAGTCTTGCTGTATGGAGAGGGAGACAGGGCGACATTGTACTTGAGGGCCTTACCAGATGCGCAGTAGCAAGCCCCACCCAAAACCCACCCCCATGATATGTCATTCATGAATATGCATTCCCTCTAAACGTACAACAAAATGTAAAAAAAGAAAACAATACTTTCAAAAGGGGAGTCCTTACAAGTACAATATCACCAAAAAATGATTGCATCTGTGCTTATTCTGAATACAGTTATTTTATTAGCACACTGTGCTCCACATTGTGACCCAGAGGAAGAAGCTTTAGGTAAGACTGTGGTACTTTCTTTCTATGCTCTTATGTCCACTTCTTTTATTACTGGTTATTTCAGCTTACACATACACACACACACACACACACACACACACACACACACGCACACACACACACACACACACACACACACACACACACACACACACACACACACACACACACACACACACACATTCGTACCTACTTTTTTTTTTCTTTTGAGACTGGACCGGAACATATATATAAAAGTAAATTTAATAGATAAGACTTTTTGAAAATGTAGCATGAAGTCTGGCTTATTTATAATAGCAATTAATACAGCTATACTTGTACAAGCTGCCGAGTATTGATGTCTTATAAAACTTCCTGAATTAGTTCTGCTTGACTCAACGCACAGTGAAATGATTCTTTTGAGAATAGGACCATCACAGGCCAGTTTTTTGTAATTTACAGACTATTGCACAGCCCGGGTCCACCGCATCTGTCACTCAATTCACACCACACCCACTTCTGAGCGACACGAAGTGGTGAGGCCCTCAAGTACAATATCACCCAGACAGTATACCACACTTCAAAATAAACATGAAAAATTAAGCAGAGATGTGGTGCTGATGGAGAGAAAGCTGTGCTTTAAGGATGAATTTGAGGTGGAGAGTCAAAGTAAGTGAAGCTAGCTGATACAGGTAAGAACATATAAAGTAGTGAAGGAAATGGTGTCACAGCTCACTGTATGAAACTCCTGAGAAAATGTATATAATCAGGTAGCCTGAGTAGCTGCTGTTACTTGCAAGCTGCTACTGTATGCCTTAACGAAATTTTTCGTTCAGTTACGGTGCTAAAGGACACTACCCAGGAAGAGGAATTTTGCCAGTATTCCTGTTCCTGTTTCAGAACCAATGTGATACAATATTAATATGGAGCTTAAAAAAAAAAACTTTTCACTGTAAGATAGACTAGTTTTGCTATAATATAACGCATTAGAGCAACTTCGAAATCTGGTTGCAATAATACTTAAGTACCCAAAATTTCTACACAGAAAATATGTTATCGGTTATGTTACACTACATTAATAACTGACAGAAAAAAATGATAGCTTAAAAAGTAAGCTGCATTCTGAAGACAGTCCATTAAAGCACAATACTATCTTTAAAAATACATTTCCTGAAGAAGAAAGTAAAAAAATCAGTAATGTAAGAAAATGGAAGTGTCCCCCCAAAAAGGAACTTATCTGCCCAGCAAAGGAAAGCACAAGCTGACCACTGATCCTCAAAAACTTCAGAAGAGTGCTCTCTTTGGAGGCAATAAAGCTCTGAACTGCTTTGCACCCACACTTGTCTTTTAATCAGCCCATCTCGAGCTGCTTCACTGTTTGGTGTGTGGAAGTTGCCCTGAAGCTCTGGAGGCTGTCAAGCTGTTACATCCTTGGCAAGCTATAACCCATATATCTAAGGCTACTCCAGTAGTGATCAGTATAAAGAGCATCCTACATGATGATAATTTCTTTAGTCTTCTGCTGATTTCTCACAGACTAATGTCAGTTCTTAGAATGTTTGACTGATTATAACATTCCTGTTTGAATTTTAAAGCCTGTGTCTAAAAAGCAATTATTAGTTCTGTTGTCAAAACACCTGCTGTTTCAAAAAATGCATTTTAAGGGTATTCAAGTTATTTCAGACTTTGATGCATCTATGACTCATTAACTTGTTTCATTAATGCAGCCAAAACAGACTTTGCTTAAGGCCATACAAACAAACATAATTCTGTGAGTTTTGCTTGCAGGTGAAAACCATTATTATACAATGACTGACCATTAATATTCAAAAATGAGCATGCTGATTGGTCAGCCCAGTCAGCGTGCCCATTGTAAATCTGAGAATATACCAACTGGAAAAGGTCTGGTCACCCGAACTTTTTTCCATTAGTATATCTCGTCATTTTTTTTTAGTTTTCTTTCTTTTTTTTTTTTAACCCCCCCCCCAAAAAAAAAAGCAACAGAGATCTTTCTTTCTCTATTGCTACTTTGCTCAGCACTGATGTACTGCATAAGTGTGAGAACACAAGTCCCATACGCATTTGCAGTACATCAGAAAAAGACCCAGGATAACAGAAAAATGGGGAAGGGCATCGACACGGAGGCATTATACAAAGACATTATTTAAGAAAAGTAAGTATTTTTTTCTTAAATAATGTCATTGTATAATAGCAATAACTGACTCTGTGGTGTGGTATATTGAAGATTTACCCATGGCTGGCTTTATTTAATCACTCGGGTGTTGGCCTCATGATTAAACCACGCCAACCATGGGTAAATCTTCAATATACCACACCAACATCGTTGGTTATTGCTTAATTAGTTTATTCTTTTGAATTCTTACCACTGGTGTATAATCAGCAATATTTCAGAATTCTTGGTTAACAGACAAATCTCATTTAAAATGCTACTGTTACTGTACATCTATGTAGCCAATACAGCTTTGACATAACTTGCATTTAGATGCATTACATCATTTCACAAATAAAAGCAGTATCTACTTATTTCTATTTATTATTAATGACCACAACTGCCAGTAAAGTTACTTAACTCTACCCATTGTCTTACAGTTTTAATGTGTTTGTCTTTTCCACAATTTTGACTTAGCAATTGTTTAGACACAGCAGTGATCCACTAAGTTTTATATATATATTTATTTGTTTGTTTTAATTTATAACTGGGTAGTCTGACTTAGCAAAATACCCCTTTTCTGCAGAGTCCACTTTACAAGTATAAAATGTATTTTAATTAAAACATCACAAACAGAATATACAGCTCTGCTATGTACAAATAAGTAAACATAAATTTAGAAAACAAAGTACAGAAAGAGTATATACAGTACAAGCATATTAATATGCAAAACAGTAGGATAGAAACTTAAGAGAACATTTTGCATGTGCGGTGTTCAGATTATAGTTGAGTTAAGCAAAAGAATGAAAAAAGTAAATGGGTCTTGTTAGAAGTTCTATGGGTACAAGTAATTGTAAAATGGGTCTTGTTAGAAGTTCTATGGGTACAAGTAATTGTAAAATGGGTCTTGTTAGAAGTTCTATGGGTACAAGTAATTGTAAAATGGGTCTTGTTAGAAGTTCTATGGGTACAAGTAATTATAAAATGGGTCTTATTAGAAGTTCTATGGGTACAAGTAATTGTAAAATGGGTCTTGTTAGAAGTTCTATGGGTACAAGTAATTGTAAAATGGGTCTTGTTAGAAGTTCTATGGATATAAGTAATTGTAAAATGGGTCTTGTTAGAAGTGCTATGGGTACAAGTAATTTTAAAATGGGTCTTGTTAGAAGTGTTATGGGTACAAGTAATTGTAAAATAGGTCTTGTTAGAAGTTCTATGGGTACAAGTAATTGCTTGAAAGAGAAGACCAAGCTTAATAGTACTGATCTGTAGAACTTACAAATAGGTAGTGGAATGTATCTGGGTAAATATGACATAGGATGTTATAAACTTAATAAAATTTAGCCCATACAGAAGATACAGGGGAAAAAAATCTTAATTTTTTATATAAATATGTTGTGTTGGTTTTATCTTTGGGCTGTACTACATATAATGAGCTGCTATAGCGATCATTTGATTTTTTGAGAGAATTAAGTGTGGCTTTGAGATCTGAGTTCTCACCTAAGACTATGTTTGATGATTGTGATACTTACTGCAGCACACTTGTTTGGGATAGATTGGATCTTGTGTGCAATTTTAATTTGGGCATAAGTCAGGAAGTTGTGAAGTTCCAGCCAGTAAAGGTGTTGAAGAGCTGTACAGTGATATATATATATATATATATATATATATATATATATATATATATATATATATATATATATATAGGTGTTATTTAATCATTTGCTTGAGTGGAGTTGCATAAAATAGTCAAGATAAGAGTATAGGCTGAGCTGTCTGGAGGTGAATTTCTTGCTGGTCGATGACTTCCTGTAGCAATTTTGTAACTTCCTGTGGCAATTTTGTTTGAATGACTTGCTGAAGGATTGTTTATTAGTTGCTTCAATATATATTTGTGAAGTGGATTTGTGGGAAATTTAATGGATAGGAAGGCTATTTTTTCTTTTTTGGGGGGTGTGATAATTTGTGAATATGTCAGCCAAGCTTCTTACTTTGCAAAAATGAATTGGAAGAACAGATGGTTCCTATTTCAACTTTTTCAGACAGATAGTTTTTAAACACGGTACTTGAGAAGTTAGCAAAAGTGCCTTGGTGGTACGGCAGTAGCATTGTTCCCTCACAGCATGAGGTTCTCCCATTCGATTCTTGGCGGGGCTTGGGAGTGCCTTCTGTGTGGAGTCTGCATGTCCTCCATGTGGTTGGGTAGCATTCAAAAGACATGCGTGCGTAAATGGGTGTGCCTTCGTTGAAGGTTGAGTGTCGAGCTGGCACCTCGGAGTTTCATAAAAATCTACTGCCAATCCTTAGCGGACCGGAGTGGAAGCCGAAAGACAAACAATAACAACAACTTGAGAAGTTAGCAATGTCAAGTTCAGTCAGCATTTTGAGTATTAACGATTCATATCAGGCTATGTGAAAGGCTTTAGAGAGGTTTAGGAAGACTGCTACAGTAAGAGCATGTTGATTGAGATGGGTATTATCTACACTGAAGGAGAAATGGAGAGCTTTGTTGCATCATGAGTGCCATCCTTGTTGATTGGGGGGACATAGCGTTATATCTAGTTAGGTGAATGAGGAGTTATTTATTCATTAATTAATTTTTCATGTATTTTTAGAGAGGTGACAGAATTGCTAATATTCAGTAGTTTGATATGTGTATGTTCTTCCTTTAGAGATAAAAATAATGTATGATTGCTTCTATAGAAGAGGAACATACTGCCCTGTGTAATGAAAAGGACTGTAATTGGTTAGCTTTTTAAGTTATCCTTGTAGTTGATTAGGGGTAATAGAAGTACAGCTTTGAGTTTTGTTCAGAGTTTTCTGAACTGCTCTATAGAGACTGGTTGTGTGAGGTAATAGAAAAGCCTTGAGCTGCTTCATAGTTGGTAGTGCTTGTGTCAATACCTTATTATTGTAGTAGAGAGGTGGCAGTATGTATGAGATCCTTTTACAGGAAATAAAGCTGTTTTGCATAATTATTAAAGGACTTTGTTGACTTTTTATGTCAGTTTATTAGTCCGTTTCTGTTGCTCCTGAAACTTTTGGGTTTCCATTTAAACAAATACAAAATACAATCAAATAGAATACATTATTTCTTTGTTTGTTTGTCTGGAGTTTATGGCAGTAATTCTTCTTTGTAATGTCTGTTAAATTCTTTACTTTGTTTCTAAGTGATGTATTGACTTGGAATGCTGCTAGAAAATGTTACTTTTTCAGAGAAGGTAGCTATGGGTCGTCATTTTTTTAATATAAGTACAGTAAACTGTCAGTTAACCAGAACTCAAGCAACTAGCAAAAAAATAACGAAGAAATACGCATCATTTTCATGTGTTGCACTTTCTGTTTTGCTCCCGCAGAAACATACCTTATGTTTTTAGAGTTTTAGGGTTTTAAAAAGGAAGAAGGGAATACATTTCCTCTCTCCCCAACCTGAGAAGAAGTCAAACCAAACAAAAAGTATAGGGTACAGTATTAGTCAGGCCTATTTTTAATAGTAACTCTCAAGCAACCAGAAACTACAGTTATCCGGCATCTACCAATCTCCATGGGTGCTGGTTGACTGAAAGTTTACTGTAGTTAGCTATGGAATTGGACAGTTTTTGTTTCTCTTTCTATGAACTGGAGTTATAGTATTTAAGATGTCTATTACATTCACTAAGCTTTCATCTAGTGTGAGGTGTTTCAATGTTTTTCAGTTACACTGGTGAAGCAGGGTGTTGGTGTCATCAGTGTAGAACTTTACAGATCTTCTCCAAATGATAGTGTTAGCCTTGGGTATTCTGGCTTTTGTCCATATAATTTAAGTTAGATAGTGGTCTTTGATGTCTTCTTGAAGATGGCTGCCATTATAAGCATGTTTGTCACTAAGGATTGATATCCCAACCAAATACTCTTTTTTAGAGTAACTTTGACAGTACTAATCAGTCCAGTAATTACTTAAGCAAGACCAAATAGATTTCTGGGTGGATTCATTGCTGGATAATGTGTTCCAATCTATGTTGGTGACCTACGATGAGTACATCTTTTTTATAGCTGCGGTAATCCTGGATAGGTTTTCTTCTAGGCTGTCAGTATTGTTAGTGATGTTTTTATGAGGAATAAAGATAGAAATTATTTGTAATTTTTAATTTGAGAAGAGTAGATGTTATTCTGAGCTGGGGAAGTAAAGTATTTGTTATCAAGATGAGTTACTTGTAATTTGTTTTACACAAGCCATCTGGAAGTTGGCACAGAGGATTGTGGCACTGTTAACTAGCTGTTTCTAGCAGTTCAGGATTCGATTCTCTCAGCCTCTATTGTCTAACTGTATGACTTTAAGCAAGTCACTTAACTAGGCATGGCTCCCAGCCTGAGTCTGAAAAATGTCTATGGAAATCAGTGCTCTACCCCAATCAAGAAATAAATAAATAAATAAAATAATACACATATGATACCCAGGCCCTTTCTGTTCGATGGTTTAATCTCTGCAGGCTGTAGCCAAAGGGAAGAATATGTTCACCTGGTATTGTATTATTAAAAAACTTTTCTGTCATGTTTAGATTATGTGGTTTGTAGTATTCAGTCCAGGTGTGCTGTTCCATTTTGTTATTGAGACTTCCCGCATTTAACAGACATATTTTAACCCTTTATGTTGGTGTGTTCTGGATCCTGTTTGTGTTATAGGATCTGCAGCCATGATTTGGATGTATATTCTCACAAGGTAGAAGGTGCAGGAATATATATTTTTTGTGAATGAGATATATTGGATGCAGTTTTGTAGTTAATGGAAGTTCTTTTTTAAACAGTTTTGATTTGGGGCAAATAAGTTTAAAGTAAGTTTAGAACAATGGGTTTTGCATATTAAGTTGGATGAACAGATGAATTTGGTTGGCCAAGGGAAGGGATGTTGTAATATTTGATATGAGTTGGCTATTTGTAAATCGATTTGTAATGTAAAAAACAGTTTGATAGCTAATGATTTATAATAACCATATAATAAGGTATAGTTATCAGTCTGATATATAGCATTTTATAATATATCAGATATGACTGCATAACAAGCTCAGACAGTTATCGGCAGTATCAGCTAACTGTGTGGTAGGCAACCTTTTTAGGGAGCTGACAGTGTACAGTTTCACTTTATTTGATTAGTGTTTTGTGAAAGACAGCTGAGCTTTGTTGGTTAACAATATTACTGTTTGTTGAAAGTTTAAAGAAGCGTAGAGTTATTTGCCATAACCGATTGGTATAGATAGTTACAGCTAAAAGGACAATCTCCTGTGGTGGCAGCAGGTGGGGGGGTTGGATGGGGAGAGAAGCAGGCTGATCATAAGAGACCTGAGTGGTAGTCAAGCAGTTACTTTCAGCCTGTGGGTGAGATGAACACAAACAAGTAAATGGACAAAGATTAACTAGTTAGTTTCTGTTAGGTACCTCAGTGATAGATGTAAAACTATACAGAAATAATCTGTTCTTGACATCCTAAAATATTCATTGGGAGAGAGTGCATGTTGTTATATCCCGTTAATGTTACATAACACAGAAAGCTGCTTACCCAGTTTGTTTTGACTCAGTGTAATCTACCATTTTAAAAATAATGCAATAAAGTTTTGGCAGCAGTATGCAATACTGAAACAGTAAATCAGGGCATGGTACCTAGATAGGGTTATCACTGTTGCAGCCATGGAGTTTGATGACTGAAATTGTGACTTAGGTTGGCCAGCTGTTTTCAGGTGTTGCAATATCTCTTCCTGCAATATATCAGAGAAGACCTCATCAACATCACCTGGAGTAAGGAAGAAGAGCAAAATTAAGCTTCAGATCATTGCAGAGCAATAATATAGCAAATAATTAAACAACTCAGGAGACATAGGTGATGGACTATACGTTGGTCAGAAAGGATTGATGTGAGTCAGAGATTTCAGTGATGAATGCAAGGTTAAATGCACTAAGAGATGGCAGGGAAACACTAGCAAAAGAGATCATTATCTTAAACTTAGGGATAGGAATATATGGCAGGTAAAATAATCAGTAAGAAAGCACATAATGGTTTGTATATGCTGGCTGGAAAAGAACTAACAAGAGACTACCAGAAAAGCATATCTCAGAGAGAGAAACAGAGCAGGATATTGTTAGTTGCATGCAACCTAACACTTTCACAACTGAACAATTTTCATCCAGTCTTGCATTTCTTCAAAGTACTTTATGACTTAGAAGAATTTTTAGTGTTTCAGCATGTACAACAGTAGAAGCTTCAGTGTACAGATAATTAAATTTTAGAATTAGGAAGCCATAATTCTAGTGCATTATTGATAGTCACACAAGCACACTCTTCATGCATTTAATTATACAAAAAGATAATTGCTATTGACTATGCTAACACCTAAGAAACCTATCAGTGCTACATTAAAGTCAGGTAAGTTAATCATCAGTTTTCACAATGCTAATCAAGAATTATTACCAAATGCAGAGGTGGATTATTCATTTTAGCAACTATGCAAGTAATATGCAAATGTTAAATAAGCATAAGTGACACTTTGTGCAAAGTGGAATAAAATCTAAGGTTATCAGTTATTGATAAAAGCTGCATGTAACAGAAATATACACAAGCTATCTCTGGAAGGGTATACTGCACTGCACTGTATCAGCTGATAGAAAGGAGACACAGTGTGAGGGAGACTTGCTATATGCTCTAGTTGTACAATGCTTGGACTGCAATTCGCATATACTTCAGACTACAGGCAGGAAAGACAGAGCAAACATGCCATACTTGTTACAATAAATCATAAATGAGTATCAGAGGAATGGAAAGGATACAAGGCTGCAGTCAGAGATCTAAATTGTACAGTACTGCAGTCAGAGATGTGAATGGGTGCAGGACCACAATAAGATGTAAATGGTAGGCAATTAGTGGATGCATGTGCATTGTTGGTCTTTGAAGCAAGATCAGCATGAGCAAGTGACGGTACAGAAATGAGCAGGATGGTTTCTGTTAAGTATCTCAATGACAGGCACAGAACTGTGCAGAAATAAAATATGTTTGAGATGCTAAAATATTTCTGGAGGGGTAGCACGTGTGATGATATCTTTTTGCATGCATCAGCTTAGAAAGCTAATTACCCAGTTTCCACTGCTGATTCAATGCACCGTATCTCTTTAATGATGACAATAATGTTGTGGATGTTGCATGTGATACCAATGTTGTAGAGCAGAACATGATACCTAGATAGGGTTTTCACTATTGCCTCAGAAGATTTAGATGACTTAAAGGATGGTTTTGACTGGCAGGATGTTTTATTGTCAGGCAATGTAGTATTATGCCTGCATTACATCAGGAGGGATGGATATGATGTTTACCTCACAGATACAAGGTGCAGGGTCTGATTCTGACCTCTAGTTATTAGCTAGGCTTATAATAGTCAACAGACTGATAATCTAGTACTTATATATGAACCTATGAATTATTTACATCACAGCTATATTAGCTGGCTTTTGTAATTTCTTCTTGTGATAGCAGTGTTTTTTCTCTGAAATGTGACTATTTTCAAACATGCAGATTTCTATGTTTTATTATTATTATGTTGTATTTTATTATTATTTTTATATTCTGTCTTTTAGGCTGTTTATGTGATACTTATTTAGCTATATACGATTATATTTAACTATTTCCCTCACTAAATGTACTGGAAATTCATTATCAGTAGAGATATTTAAATATGATCTTTTTATCCGATTCTATATACTTATATATACTAGCTAACACTGAGGAGGGGAATACAGAAAATATTTGGGAACATTGCTGAAATAGTATGGAATCCATAACATGGAAATATTATTGCTGACTTGAATCCATAACATGGAAATATTATTGCTGACTTCATTATAGAAGTCAGTAAGCCTGACATGCTGCCACCTTACTCTTATGTTAGCAGTGCTTCTGTGCTGAATACTTCAAAGTCTTTGCTATGGCCCTTATCTTATTTGGCAGTTCATACTGCTTTATTTATTTTTTTAATACTGTCCCACTAAGGCAAGGTGTTATCTCTGCATATTGGCTTCAAATTGCAAATAAAACAGAACAAAAACACAACACAGTCTGTGTTGACTAGTCTTGGTCTGCTATGAATATAAATGTCAAAAACTAAAATGTGTAGCAATACACGAATGACTGTCCCAACAAATAAGTATTGCAACAGTCAAAAGTGGACTTTAAATTACTTTATTACAATGAAAGACAATAAAATAAAATAACTATGGATTAAGCGCTTTCATCCTAAAAACACTAGGACTTCATCAGAATCACAATCAGTAATCTCAAACATCCTTTTATAGAAAAAGGCTTCCCTGGATAATTACTTAAGAACACTTAAAGAAGCATTACATGTAAAGCAATGTCCTTGCCATAATTCCCAGACCAAAATTACAAAAACTGACCAGACATTACTGAAACATATAGTTGTATTAAAAATGTAGGGCTGTATTAAAAATTGACAAGATATTATAAAACATATGAGGTTATACTGAAAAGTGAGAACCATTGAATTAAAACCTTTTAATTAAAACAAGCTCTAACATTAAGAACAGGTTGCAAAAAAGCATTTTTATTTAAACCTTGAAATTTTGAAGCATGTAATCTAAGCTGCCACTTCATTTATTTTTCTTCTAGCTTAGATTTAGTGTCCCCTCCCCTGGGATTTGGCTTAAATTGCTCCAGTATTGCAAAACCAACATTTTTATAAGAAGGACAATTTATAGAATGCTTAAATAAAGCATTGTTTTTATTTTGCTTGCATATCTGATACTGGTGTTCATATATCCTTTGACAAAGATTTGCCAACATAGTATGCTGGACATTCCAAACATTTCCAAGGTAAACCACCCTTTAGATTGACAATTACCTTTTGAAAAATTTACTTTGGAACATATATTGTTATCATTTCCAATGTCAACCCTTCACCTTCTAAAATGTAATGACATTGGGGCACATTAAACATTTTGTGGTCCCTTTCTTAAACAAACCATAACAATCATTTGACAAAACCTCTCTTTCAATTTTCTCTTTTAAATTATGGCCTGTTTTAAAAGTAAAAGTAGGATGTGTGCCTAATATTTTACAGATATGTGGGTTGTCCTTTAGTATATTCCAGTTACTATTACCAGTATTTTTCACCTCTCTAGCTTGTGGTCCATATTCACAAAAAAGGGCTTTCTTGTATTTTCCTTCATCACTCTTGTTTTTACTTTTATTAAAACCTACCCCCAAAAGTGATTTGTATTTCTCCCCCCATTTCAATTCAACGCAACTTCTTACCAATTTAACATAACTTCTTAATTCTTCTACTAACCAGGATGGGTAACCTCTAGTTAAGAACATATTGGCAACAATTTAACTCTCTAGCCATGTCCTCTTAATGTGAGGTCATTTGGGCTACTCTTATACATTGTCCTATCACTATGCTTTTCTACTGACTCAGTGGCAGGCAACTGGAGAAATCCAAGTAAGAATTACTAAAAGTTGGCTCCTAAAAATGACTGATTTAAAACTATTCTCAGTGTGTTTAATAAAAGTGTGTTGGTTGTTAATGCCTTTCTTTTTGTAACTAAAGGTGAACTTAACAAAAGTGGAAGTATTGTTGAGGTACTTAACAAAGCTATTTATCTCCTTTTGGGCCCCTTCCACAAAATAAAGATGTCATCCAAGAATCTGACATAAAGCTTAACAAATTGATAAAAATGTTGTTGAAAACATTATTAAATTCTCAATCCAACAGGACCAAATTTGTATAGATTGGAGTGCAGGAGGCCCCTGTGCCCACATCTTTATTCTGTTTAAAATATTCCTCTTCAGGTATATTACATTATAGTCCAATACAATGGCCATTAAGTCATTAATCATAATGATTTTTCTCTTGAATTATTTGTGTACCTACACATGCTGTTATAAAAATATTCCATTCCCTCTTCTCATTGGGATTGATGTGAAAAGATTGACTACATCTATTGTTAAGAAAAGGATTTCTCTAACCTCTAATTTAAGTCTCCTAGAAAGTCCCAGGAGTCTATGATCATGTGACTGACCTTATCATAAATCAGCTTCAACAGTCTGTCAACACAGACCCCACTGAGATATGTCTTCAATCCTCGCCCTGCCACAATAGGTCTAAAAGATGTTTTTTCGATATTTTTATGGATTTTTGGGTTACCAAAGATTGTGGCGATTATAGATTATTTTTACATTCAAAAAATATAAGTATCAATTGTAATTCTTTGATCTAGTAAACATTCTTCCAGAAATAAATCAATTCTCTGATGGCTTATGCTTACTTCATTGATAGATACTGGACTATAAATATTAGAGACACTTAATAAATCAAAAACTGCCTAAGAGTATTCTACTGAATCAAACGAAACAATACCCCCACCTTTGTCTGGCTTCATAATCCTTAGTGTTTTATCATTTTTAAGTTATTTGAACAATTCTCTTTCCTTATAGTTTAAGTTAGAAAAAACTGAACAGGGGTCCAGCAAAGTAAATAGTGTGGGAAGAAATAGCCAGGGAATTGTTATGGCTAGGCTTGTATAGGCCCTAGGGCTGATAGCCTAGTACCAACCTATGAACCTATGAACCTATGGAACATTTATTGTTAATTCAAACTTTCGTATCATAAAGATCTTCTATGATGGCCTTCTCTAAAGTATTAAGAGTAGGACTCATGGAGGGAGTTAAAAACGCTTATTTTCCCTCATCTCAAATTCCTTACATTTTAAGGTGTAACTTCCTCTGTTCCCCTGTTCATTAAAATAAATGGCTAGGTTTAATTTCCTAATAAATATATTGGTTTCAATAATAGAATCAACTACATCAAATCTTTTTGTTGGCACAAATTTCAACCCTTTCAAGAATAAAGAAAAGTGCTCCTTAGTAATAATATGTTTTGTAAAGTTATATATATGAAAGCCTTTGAAGGTATGAGCTATGCCCTTACCTATACTTATCTAGAAATCAAATTCGTCCATTGTTTCCATTTGTATCTGAGTGGGACCTGATTCCATTTATTATACAACCCTTGCCATTGTGGGAAAATGGAATCATCTTTTATGTCTGAATTCTGTTTTTCAACTTCCTTCATCAAATAACAAAGTTTCACATCATCAAATATTTTTTTTCAATTAACTCAAGTCTGTGCCTTTTAAACATTTAAAAAAAAAATAATTGTACATCCCATCATTATAATCAAGCCCAGAAAGTAGTTTAAAGACACAAAAACCATGAGGTGCAATTTGTAATTGTAAATGCCTCATAAGATAAGCATTAACCATTTGCAGGGTTTTAATGTTATTTTTTTTTTTCTAATTGAAGCGAAATGTGATAAGGTGTTTAACAGAAAACTGAGGAAGTTAGATAGAGATTTAAAACATTATTCAAAAAAGCAAGCTGATTCAGCTAAGGTTTTTGATCAGAAAAATGGTTTTAATAAAAGAAAGGCAAATGATTTTAAGGAGAAGGGCAGGTTAGCCCCATCAAAAACTAATTGACAGAAACTGGTAGTTGATTCTAAACCTTTTTTCCCCCACAGGAATTATTTGGGAAACATGGGATGAACTTTAGGGCAGTACAGTACAGGTCAGGGGTGGAATCAGGTCCCACCCAGACACAAAGGGAAACAAGGATTAGATTTGATGCACTTGATTTTATTATTGAAACCAAGTCATTTATTAGAAAATTAAATGTAGCCATTCATTTTAATGAACAATTGAACAGAGGAAGTTACACCTTAAAAGGTAATGAGTTAGAGGTGAAAAAAAGAAGTGTTTTTACCACCCCCCCCTTTGAATCCTGCTCTTTTTCTAACTTAAACAAATAGGAAAGGGAATTGTTCAAACAACCTATAAAAGATAAAACAGCAAGGATTAAGAAACCAGACAAGGGGTGGGCACTGTTTTATTTGATTAATTAGAATACTTTAAGGCAATTTTTGTTCTAAGTGTCTCTAGTATTTACAGTCCAGTGTCTATCAATGAAGTAAACATAAGCCATTGGAGAATTGATTTATTATAGTTTCTAGATCAAAGAATTAAAATTGATACTTATAATTTTTTGAATGTAAAAACTGCTATAGTTGCCACAGTCTTTGATAAACAGAAATCCATATAAATCACAAAAAAAAAAATTTAGACCTATTGTGGCAAGGCAAGGATCTGTCTTGACATATGGTTGAAAGTGATTTATGATAAGGTCAACAACCTGATCACTGACTCCTGGAACTTTCTAGGGAGACTCAGATAAGATTTTTGAATACAGAAAGCCTTTTCTTAGCAATAGATGTGGTCAACATTTTCATATCAATCCCTAGAGAAGAGGGCATGGAATATTTTTTATAAGAACATGTATATGTACGCAAATTATTTGACAGAGAAAATCAACTTGATTCATGAATTAATGGCAATATATTGGACTATAATTTCATATATTTTAAAGGGGAATATTTTAAACAGAATAAAGTTGTGGACATGGGGGCCTCCTGCACTCCAGTCTATGGAACCTTGGTCCTGTTGCATTGGGAATTTTATAATGTTTTCAACAGCATTTTTAGCAATTTGTTAAGCTTTATGTCATATTCTTGGATGACATCTTTATTTTGTGGAAAGGGCCTGAAAAGGAGATAAATAACTTGTTAAATACCTCAACAGTACTTCCACTCTTCTTAAGTTCACTTTTAATTACAGCAAGCCAGGAATTAACTACATAGACACTTTTACTAAACACACTGTCAATGGTTTTAAATCAGTTAATTTAGGAAGCCAACTTTTAGTCATTTTTGCTTGGACTTCTCCTATTGCCATCCACTGAGTCACAAGGAAAGTTAAAGAACAAGGTATAAGAGTAGCCTACATGACCTCACATCAAGAGTATGTGGCTAGAGAGTTAAAAATCATTGCAATATGTTCTTAACGGTTTCCCACCCCATTTAGTAGAATAAATAACCAGTTATGTTGAACTGGAATGGAGAAGAAATAGAAACCACTTTTTAGGGTAGGTTTTAGTAAACGTAAAAACAAGAATGATGAGGGAAAGTTATGAAAGGGCCCTTGTTGAATATGGACCACAAGCTAGAGAATTGAAAAATATCATTAACAGTAATTGGAATATATTAAAGAGCAATCAACATAGTTATAAAATATTAGACACATATCCTACTTTTACTTTTGAAACAGGCCCCAATTTAAAAGGAAATTTGAAGGAGAAGTTTTGAGAAATTATCATTATGTTTTTTAAGAAAGGGACCACAAAATGTGGAGTGTCGCCAATGTCATAATATTTAAATGGTGAAGGGTTGACATTGGAAAATTTTATATTTCCAAAGTAAGTTTTGTAAAAGATAATTGTCAATCTAAAGGGGTGGTTTACCTTGCAAAATGTATGGGATGTCCAGCGTACTATGTTGGCAAAACTGAGATAAGTCTTCATAAGAGAATATATGGATACCAGTATCAGATATGTAAGCAAAAAGAAAATAATGCTGTTTATTTAAGCATTGTATAAATTGTCCTTCTTATATAAAAAAAGTGGTTTTGCAATATTGGAGCATTTTAAGCCAAATCCCAAGGGAAGAGACACTAAATCTAAGCTAGAAGAAAAAGAAATGAAGTGGCAGCTTAGATTACTTGCTTCAAAATTTCTAGGTTTGAATGAAAATATTTCTTTGCAACTTGTTCTTAATGTTAGAGCTGGTTTTAATTAAATGGTTCTTACTTTTCAATATAACTTCATATGGTTTACCACAGTTTGTCATTTTTAATGCAACCCTATATATTTTTAATGTAACTACATGTTTTATTAATATCTGGTCAGTTTTTGGAATTGTGATCTAGGAATTATGGCTAGGGCGTTGCTTTATAAGTAATGTTTCTTTAAGAGTTCTTAATTAATTAACAATGAAGCCTTTTCATATAAAAGGATGTTAGAGAGTACAGATTCTGATTCTGCTGAAGTCCTAGAGTTTTTAGGATGAACGCGCTTAATCCATAGCTATTTTTGTTGTTGTCGAATGAATATAACTGAGTTCTGTGAATACAAATTCTGTATAGGGGTGCATAGTTGTCTTCATTGAGTCTGTCTGTGTGTGTCAGAATGAATAGTAGGTTATTATTACATGGTAATACACAACCAATACATACCCCACCCACCATTCAAGGGCACTTGAGGAATGCATGCCTTTGATCTCATCTTTCACTTCAGTTACGATGTCTCAAAATGCTGATTGCTTAAGGTCCCCTCCCACATTCCTTAAACTGATATTGATTACTTTATTTTAGGAAATACCATAAAAGGTTGTGTTTTATATATAGCATGTTCTGCTGTCCAATACACTCCTGTGTTACTTTCCTGAATGCTTTGTGCCTTGCTTATTTTCTGTACCACTTCCTAATATGCCATCAGTACAGTGTTTATTACCTATGGCCTCTCCTCCCAAATGTTGATTGACTTACTCATGATCCTCGGCAGTTTCACTCTTGTTGTCCATTGGAACCCATTCCTCCTCTTTCCACAGTTCCAAATGTAGACCACTGGATGGCTCTGATTTGCTACACCTAAACCCAGGATACAAAAGAAATTTTTATATTTTGCATTAGCAGAATATTTTTTTAGTTTGACTTTTATACTGCTGTGCATCTAGCATAACCAATAGCACATGATTGGAGTCTTTAGAATAGGCAGAGGATTGTGCAACAGTTTGAGAAAATGCAGACCCTCCCTACCAAGGACCATAACTTCCTTCCACTAATGTCTACACAATTTTAGCAAAAATGCTGTATCTGCAAAGGTGGCTGAGTACTATACTATCATGGCATGTAGCCAGGCCCTATAATCCACTGCTGTTCCAACAGAGCATTAGTAGTACCGGCATATACAGAATAGGGAAATTGTAATAAGATGCATTCTGCTATGTTCTGCTGTATTGTATATCAGAGATCAGTGTAAACACTTTTCACTCAATTGAGCATTAAAATATTATTACTGATGGCCTCTCACAACCTATAATATCTTAGAGCTGAGATAAGTTATTCTGCAATAAAATATATTTTCTGCATAGTGCTAATAAGAAACACCACTGCCTGATCAATTTACATATTATATGTGTATGAGACTTTCACTTAATCTCTACATGATGCATGGTTTATGGGTTATCTGTATAGTGGAAATGATTAACTGTAGCCAGATCCTTCATGTGAAATTATTAGTCCTCGCCTTACTGTTTTAACTTAAACATATGTGGCATGTGTGCACTGTGGACATGTAAAACATAATTTCATTGCTAGGGTATGGAAGGTGCAAAAATGTAAGCAGGCAAAAAGTTGAAAACACATGCCCACTATACACTTAACCATAATTATGATCTGAAAATTCAGAAAAACTGTCCACATGGTGAAAATAAGTCCATAAAATGGCAGCACATTGCACATAAGAATAAATTTATATGATTTGGCTGTTAGTATAAATTTCACTTATTGAAGTCAAAATTAATGTAGATTTTTTTGTGATTGGCTTTATGAGGTACTATATAAAAGATACTGGTAAAACAACAATAGCCTTAGTATTCATGCTTATGTCATACAGAAATAACAAAAATGTTCCAATGTGTTCCAACAGTAGGAAGCTATCAAGCTGCTGTCATCCTCATTATACAGAACATTATGTTAGTTAAATGAAAGCAAATGTTCTCAATCTTTACTGACAGCGATGCCCCAAATTCAGTTTTTCTCTTCAAAAATTACCTCACAAATCTTTAAATTAACCAAAAGGCTACCATATAGGAAGAATCTTTACTTCTCTCTGTTTCTTTTCTGTACCAAAGTTTGCAGTATCTGTGTTTCAGATGTCTGTGAAATCTCATTCTGTTTCTATAATTTGTTGCATAATTTGTTACTTGGCAGCATTATTACTGAAACCAGTGAGTAGGGGAGAAGAAGGAAAAGTACAAATTACATTTGCAGCTTTAACAAAACAAATCAGAGCACTGCTTTGAAATTCAAACAGAATCAATATATAAAGAAAGGTATGGAAACTGCTCCTTTAAACTCTGAACTGTCACCCTGAGTGGAATATAAAAAGCATTGTGTAATAACCCTGTAACATTTCCATTTATAGAAGTTTAAAATACATGTGCCAGTATGAAGCTTTTCTTAGCAGAACATTAAAATGATGAAAAACAATCTGTTTAGTAGCTAGCTACTGATAATATTTATATGATGTAATGCCAAAATATGTACTCGCATTTTATAGTCACTCAACAAAAGTACAAATTCTGAGTGACATCATTACCACTCAATGGAGAGAAAATTATATTACTGACCTTACTTTTTATGTTATGGGAAGATAGACTGCATTTTGAGAACAATATGCCATACCTGTTATACTAAATTATGCCACTATGGTAACCTCCTCATCATGGGATTTAGTTGTGCAACAAATTATAATATAATGCTTAATGCTAGAAGTGATGTCAATACATTAGTATTGTATATAAGATAAATGATGAAAAAGCAAATATGCAACAAAATCTAGAAGATTTAGGATTTTTGCCTGGAAGTATACCCCAATTTTCCCTCAGGCAAACAGTAAATGTTGGAGGTGTGAATGGGAAGAAAAAAGTAGTTAGGAACATATTTTCTTGGAGTGTGGTGAGTTGGCAGACTTTAAGGATTTCCTGCATGATGCATTGCTGGAAATGCTAGGTGGGCAAATTGGTCTGACAAAGGAGATGATTTTTCTGAGCTATGATACAGAAACAGAATTGCCTAACAAAAAAAAAAAAAAAAAAAAAGAATGAAAAAGCAAGTTATGAATTCATAGATAATATGTGTTCTGCATGGAGTGATATGCACTGCCAGCAGTCATGCACATTGTGTGAGCGATCCAAAATGATTATAAGCAATGCATGAAAAAGAGTGCATAATGACTTGTAAATGGAAATGAACAAGATGAAATATGCCAATGCAGGAAGCCAACATGGTAAAGTCAGCCATAAAGAGATACAATGGTGATGCTGCATACCTGTGCTCAAATAGACCGAGTACCGTATTTTATGGAGTGCAGTACAGGAGCCATGTTATGCATTGCAGCAGCAGTAGGTCAATAACAGGAATGTGTAGCCACCATTATAGCCAGTGCTGGCAATGTTCTGCACATCTGCCACCTGAACAAATTTGGATGGTACATACAGAGACTTGTGTAAAAGCATCTGACAGAACAGCATACAGCTGATCATTTAAGAGTTTAAAGCAGTACAATATGGAACCAATATCAACTGTGTCACCCACAAATGAAATAGAGGGGTATGCATGGTATTTTAATTCATTTGTAGCATTAATCATCTTAGACTCAGGGGTCTTCCAGAGACTTATGGAAAACACATTACATACATTGCAGGCTACTCCCATGTGAAAACTTAACCAGTTCCTTGACATCACATCATGCTGCAACATGTGAAAGAGCAGATCAAGTTTAAAAGGACACCAGAAGAGAGAACAATCCACATGTTGTCATTCTCTTAGGTTACACAATCCCTTGAAGTCCTGGGCATCATAATTCTTCACATGTTGCTGTTAAGGCCCCATCTGATGTAGGAAGGTCCACTCACACAAGATATGATCAAGACACATAAACTCACATACACTGACGTATTCACTAAGAACCTAGCAAAAGATCAGAGACTTCTGAAGTGCAAACAACCTACGTATACTGGTAAATAAACAGAATCCACCACTACACATAACAGCACACATATCAGTGTCTCAACAATTAAGTCCCTAAGGCAAAACACCTCAAAACCTAATGTCCTAATCATAGATGACTCAATAGTATGACACAGATGTCTCCCTTACAAAGTTGGACAAGGAGAAGGTCACAGTCAGCTGCCTGTCAGGTGCCCGGATCCATCAAATCGCGCACACACTAAAGTCACTCAGCAACAGTTACTGTTATGACTCTGTCATAGTACATGTTGGAATTAATTACTTGAGACGTACCTCTCTGGACTATATGAAGAGAGACATGACTAAACTCTCAGATTATGTGTCCCAGGTAGGTATGTCCATAGCACTAAGCAGGATTCTACCTTCCTCTAGGATGATGCCACAATACAGACAAAAAATGATTGATTTGAATAATCAGCTTAGCTTCTGGTGTCACTCCAGTGGGATCCAGTATCTGACAGCCTGGGAAGACATGGTCAACAGACCACACTGCTTTGCCATGCCAGAGATGGTCTTCACCTGTCTCCTCAAGGCTTTTGGATACTGGCAAAGACATTTTCTGCCTTTTTTAGGAAATGTCAAAACAACAAAACTTCCAAAGTAAAGAAATCCACTCAAGGTCATGCTGCTTAATGTTAGGAGCCTGAACAGTAAACTGCACTCCCTGGAAGCACTTCTCACCTTAGGAGATGCAGTCACTGAGACTTGGTTAAAGCTGCAGAGAGCACTCCAGCCATGCAAGGCTACAATGCCTTTCATGCATTCAGACCTCAAAACAAGCATGGAAGAACCAAAGGTGGAGGTGTATCCATCTTTATTAAATCCAAACAAACCTTGAGAATGGTAAACCAGGTCCAAATAACTATGGGCAAAATACCCTACCACATCATTGCTAGCTACAGGTCCCCCACCATGAGCCAGGAAGCGAACCGTCTACTTGAACTTGCTAGAGTCACACAGTATACAGCCAAACATCTTGGTCATGGGAAATTTTAACTACACTTCCATTGATTAGGCAACTTACATGATCACAAACACAATAGCTTTGAGGTTTCTGGATTTTGTTAATTCAAATGCCCTGATACAGTTGGTCTGAACCACCACAAGAGGTTAAAATGACCTAGAGTTAGTGCTCTCCAAAAGGGGAGGTCCCTGCATACTCCCTGTGTGTTGCCCTCCCTGGTAAGGTCAGACCATAAATCTGTCTCAGTTGAAGTAAAGATCAGACCTGACACCCCTACAGGAGCAAAAAAAAAAACTGAAAAATTTCTCCAAACCAAACTGTAGCCTACTAAGTGATGGCATAAACAAATTCAAAGCCCCTACTAACACAACCACTAATGACTCCTATGCAGAAGAGTACACAAATGTCTTATACAGCCACATAAAATGTATTGATGCATCTGTACCTGACAGGACTAAAACCAGGTCCTCCCAAAAAAGCAGGTCACCCTGGTGGACTGTACATATACATAAGTTATATAAGAAAAGAAAGAAACTGATATCTAAGAACAAGAGGGAACTTACACAACAGAGGAAGAATACCATTTACAGCTTGAACAAGCCAATCGTGTGTCTTGTAAAGTCCTCTAAGGCTAGTTATGAGGTTAAATTAGGATCAATAGCTAAAGATAACCATGAGGGATTCTTTAGCTGCATCAGAAACCTAAAAGAGAAAGCCCAGCTGTGTGCCGAACATATAGTGGATGTTACCAGTCACATTGAACCTGAGGAAACTGCCAACCTGCTAGCTGACAAATTTGGCAATAACTTTACCCCCCTGTCCCCACCAGCCATACCCCAAAGCATTCCTGACACCAGTCCTCTACCAAGTATCTCCAAAGAACAGGTCATACAAATGCTCTCCCAGGCCAAAAGCATGGCCTCTATGGGACCAGATAACATCCCAGATTGCTTACTAAACAACCTAGAACAAGATTTAGTGGAACCACTTGGCACTTTCTTTAACTATAGCCTGAGCACTGGCTTTGTTCTGGCAGAGTAAATGACTGCAACAGTAATCATCTTGCTCAAAGGAGGTCCATCAACCAACCCAGGAAACTATTGACCCATAAGTCTAACCAGCCTTATCTGCAAGGCCATGGAAAACATCATCATGAAGCTTAACAACAAGGACACAATCAATGTTCAAACTCTTGACCCAACCAAGTTTGATTTTGTCAAGGGTAGATCTTACTTATTAAACCTGGTGGACTTCTTTGAGAATGCCACCAAAGCTCTGGATGAGGGAAAAGCAGTACATACCACCTATCTTGATTTAATCAAGACTTTTGACACAATCCTGTACTCACAGATCATTGAGAAACTCTCCCAGCTAGGGATTAACCCATATATCACTAGATGGGTGGCCAACTATTTAATCCACACTACGCAGAATGCTAAAGTAGATGAGTCCTACTCCACCAGTAGACCAGTTACCAGTGGGAAACCACAGAGATTTGTGCTGGGCCCTCTACTGTTTGGAATCTATTTCTGTGAGGTCCAGGTGAAAGTAGATGCCCTGTGACTTACCAAGTTTGCAGATGACTGCAAACTAGGTGCAATCATAGATTCTCCAGTGATGTAAACATATTACAGAAGGGGCTGATGGAGACAAATGACTGGTGCAAAAAATCATGGACTGACTAACTAAACACAAAAAATGCCTCATTATCCCCTTTGTCAAAGAAGTAACTTCTGCTAATTGTGATATGGATAGCACCCCTCTATACTCAAACCCTGTGGTACGAGACTTGGGAATACAGGTTGATAGCAATCTAAACTTTGATCAGCATGGTAAGGAAAGCCTTCTGCATTGCACTTCTCATAAAACATGCCATCACATCCAAGACTAAGGAGGTTATAACTCCATTGTACTTGTCTCTTATCAGACCACTAATTGAGTACAATGCTCCCTTTTGTACGTATCTCACTAGACATCTGCAGCAACTGGAGAGACCACAGAGGATTCTAATTAAGAGAATTCAGGGCTGCCAAAATGTGACTTCCATGAAAAGACTGAAAGCCCTATCAGTGGACTCTGTATCATACAGGCTGCTGAGATGCTACCTGTGCCTGGCCTACAGAGCAGTCTCTGACTCTTCTCTAATAGAAATGCTGCACATCCACAAATCAAATGAGACAAGAGTCACTTGTTCCGGAGATTTCAACCTAGACTGTGACATTAACAAAACATGTTGGAGAGACAGTTATATCTCCTAGAGATTGCTATTCCTCTGGAATAAACTCCCATTTCATGTGAAGCAGAGCTCAATGACCCTATTTAAGCATAACCTTGACAATTGGATGGGTGACTCTAAATTCACCCTTGGGGTGGTACCTATGTCCCACTTGGACAGGGTTAGTTGGTGCTGATCATAGAATCACTCTACTAACAATGACCATTTAACTATGGTCAATTAGGGTACACAGTTTTTTTTTACATGGCTATGTTTGTAAAGGCCCTAGTGTTATTAGCCTAGTAATCTCCTATGAACTTATGAACTTCATGAACTGTGAAATAGTGCCTAATGGCCAGATCAATTTTTTGCAATGTGCATATGTAACAACAGGGCAGTTTAAGAGGCAAACATATAGCTCATAATTGATCTACTCCAACTGCTCCTGTAGAGGACTCCTCAGAGGGTCACCTATGTAACAGTGTCTATACTAGTATCACGTCACATTTAATTATGTGTCTTTTACACAAACATCCTATATAAACAGGTTGAATTGGCTAGCAACATGTTACCCGACCAAGTATTTAGCTCAGTTAAGTATTTCAAGTCTTTTTAGAGAATATCATCATATGTAACAGCCATACCATTTGAATGAGATCTCTTTATAGATATGCAGCACTGATAAGAAAAAAATTAGGTCATCTCCTCAGAGAACTAAAACTGTAAAAAAAAAAAAAGACTCCCAATGACAAAAGAACTTATTTGCCAAAAAAGAAAAACACTTATGTAGGTGCCTCTTTGTATTTCCTTTGGTAAATAACAAGACCAGTGTTAAAACCTTAATATAATTATTAGCAGGAACTAAAAGCGCAAGATCATGCGGTCTTTAGTTTATCGTCTACGTTACACAGTGAATAGGTATATGCCGTGTTGATCTGACCCTGAAAGACACTTTATATGGAGACAGAGCAACTCAGTGATGGTTCTGATCTCATGCATCTAATACACTAGCTGATTTGAACTGTTTTATTAAGGCATATTGTCTTTGCAAAGGGACTGACCTTCTAGCAGACATATGGACTGATGGATCTCATTCACCAGTAAACACCACTGTATGCCATCTCAAACTTAAATCAAGTATTATTATTTTTTTGGAACATTCATACAATGTTTAGTGCTAATGCATGAAATAAAGAATTTGAGGGGACAATCAAGCATACATAATTTCACAAGTCTTAATACTTTTATTTCACCATCAGTATGATTACTAACATTTCTAAGTATGACACATATGTTTTATAAAGTGACAGATTAGGAGAACTTTGGACTCTGAGTGGTTGTCAAACCACCTACACACAATTTTTGTTTGAGGGAATGCATAAGTGCAAATGCTCATTTGGATTTATTTTATTGATTTAAGACCATTTGAACTGCTATAATTATAACCCATCAATGTCTATACCCGTGAACTGCAGCCACTTTTCTGGATAAACCTCAAATGTACAAATTACATAAAAATGGCCACAGTTAAGTATTCCAACCTGCTTTAAAGAAATGCACACTAGTCCTGCAAAGCTAGACTCATGGCAGTTCAACTTAATCACAGCAGGATAAGCCATTCTCATCTATAGACAGCTTCAATACTTAGCATTCATAGCCTCATTATTGACTGTGTACACCTCAGATGTCTGATTGTGGTTTAATAGTTATGGGCATATACTTTTCAATAAATTTCACATAAGCGCATAGTAGTCCCTGTATTCCAAAGCTTTTCACATAAATTTTCAGTAGTCTTGCAAAGCCAGACTAATTAAACTGATCAAGCAATAAAACGATAAGTTACTTTCATTCAAAGACCACATACCCAGCACTTATAGGAAATTTTCTTTGTACACTTCATCTGATTGTATATAAATGACTTCTCAATCTCTTAGTACAAGAATGAGAATAAAGTCAAAACCATAATGAAAAACAGATGCCCAGAATGTGGAGCAGCTTTAAAATATTATTGTTATATAATTAAGTTTGCTAGAATAAAATATTTTACATTAGCATGCATTTTCTGAAAAACATGAAGTCTGAAACTCTAATGCTTGCACTATTACTAGCTGTAATCCTGCTGATTTGTAAGAATATCACAATTTTATGAGGAACAGATCAAAATAAGTAAAAGCCAGAGACATTTTGCATAATCAGGGATAGTTTTAATTTGGTTTCACACAAACAGCTCCCAAAGCTTATTCCATACAAATGCACACTAGTTCTATAAATCCATAATGTATGTTGAACAAGCAACAAGAGTTTGACTTGCATTCAGCCACATCCAGATCTACTCCCATATTTAGTGAATGCAATCCTCAATGATTTGGCAGAAAACCACATATTGTATGAGCCACATACCAATAATATGAGACATAATCATGTATATTCTGAAATCATAAACAGTTTCAACTTGGTTTCCATACAAGCAGCATAAAGAGAGTAAATATTTCAGCATATACCATAAATATACACTTGCCTTAAAGGCAGGCTGTAAGTACTGGGAAATCAGTTATTAGAGATTAAGTTGCAGACCAAAATATTAGGCAAAGGCAAGTAAGGTCTTCAAAATCAGGAGCCTTTTCAAATGTTTTCACATAAAAATTAGCCATATAGTAAGTATTGCAAATTGTTTCTCACAAATCTACACTGGTCCTTAATATCTCACTTTACACTGAACAAATGAACAGGGAAGTTGTTTTTACCAGTAGCATAGCTATCCCCCAGATTGATTTCACATAAACGCATACTAACCATTAATGCCAGACTTTAAATTGAGAAAAGGAAGAGAGCAACTTATTTTCATCCACATCACAACTAAACCCTCTAAAAAAATCTGGTTGGCTGCCAGCATTAAAAAAATTTTACTTTTCTTCAAATTGGAAATCCATCTATAGTTCACCACATTTTCTCTCATACACAGCTACATTCTACTATAGAAAAGCCCATGGACAGCCACTGAGATCTGCAGAGTTTTGCCACCATCCAGTGAATCAATGCATTGCAACAAAAAGAAACCAATAGCAATTTAGAGGGTCTCTATTATGTTATTGAAAATGCATTCTATCGAATGTGTTTTCACCAAACTGTAAATAGCGGACAGGCAAAATAGTGAAGCGGCTTTTCAGTGAATTCTTTCCCTGGGAAAGAAGTCACTTGGCCACTTTGTTAGTTTGCCATGTTTGCAATGTAGTGCAGTCTCACAGATTCCCTTATCCAGTATGGCTCCCAAACGTAAATATGCAATAGTTACTGACCTTAGGGTTAGGGTGCGGGTTAAGGTAAGTGCAGATCTAGTAATGTATTTAGCGTACACTTTAGGGTTAGAAGTAGGGTTTAGTTAAGTGTATATATTTTTACTTTTTGTGGGTGGGGGTTAGAAGTAGGGTTAAGTTAGGTGGATATATGTTTTCAACTGTTTACTTTATTATTTTTGGGTTAGAAATAGGGTTAAAGTAGGTGTGTATGTGTTTTAAGTGTTTACTTTTTTTTTTTTTTTTTTTTTTTTTGGAACAATGATTTCTTTCCCTCTGAAAAAAAAATCACTGTTCTGAGCTGTCGATATTTTCAGCTTTCAGTGAAACAGGATCAATAATTCATCCTTCATTGTTTTCAGCCTTCAATGACGTGATGTAGACCCCAATTTACATAGGTCATAGCTGGTGTGGGCACTAAAAACAATACATAAAAAGTGCCCATGCTGAAGATTTTCAGTGGCCCATGCTGCACAACCCCAACAATTAGGTTGAGTGAGTATGTAAAGATAAATGCTCAAGATGCTTGTCATGTGCTTGTTTCATTTCTTACAAAGGAAGAAAGATTAATGTTTTTAACAAGCAGTTGATTACTTATGTGCTCAACAAGTAAGCTAACTAAAATGTGTTAGCCTTCTTGCGGATTATAAGGAAACTAAAAAAAAATGTTCTTAGCTGGCCATAAGCCTCTGACATTCTCTTGAGTCACCCCTATTATAACCCATCACTGGTTTTATATGTCCATTAAACAGACTGTGAACAGGTTGTGCAAACACTAGCAAAATCTAGAGGAGATGGACTAGTAATGTCCGGTCCTAAAACTAATAGTTGCAAAACAATTTGAGTTTGTTATACACTGGACCAACCCCAACAGGCACCAATTGCAAATGTAACAAATACTTACTTGATGAAATAAGATAACATAAAAATAAAAACAATTGTATTTAAAATTTAAATGTAACTGAATTACATGACACACCTAATGCTAATTAAAAAATCAAATGTCTCAATAGGAACTGATATCCAATCACAATTAAATTTTTATTCCTAAAATTTGAATACAACGTAATATTCCAAAAGCAAAGAACATTATATGAAGTTCAACAAAAAGGGAGAGGGAAAACTAAAAAATTTAAGAACGAATGCATGTTAGACAAGAGAATGTCACATTTAATGAAAAACACAAGGTTAAATTGAGACGAGACAATTCATTAAAGCTAAAAAAAAGGACAGAGTTCTTTTTGTAAGTGTATCTCTCATATATTAAGCCTATTATGACATTCCTGGAGGGGACTAATCAACATACAATGTAATCTTATCTAGAGAAACTGAACAAAAGGTTGCATTATTCTCTTCCAAGAAGATTGTAATATGGATTTATTGAGTTAGAAGGAGCTTTTTTATAGAAAGCTGTCAGCCATAATTCAAACTTTTGTTTCATGGAAAGTTCAGTTAAATAGTATAAATAGGGCCGGCCTTAGGCATAGGCGAACTAGGCGACCGCCTAGGGAACCGTACAGACCAGCCTCAAAAGGGCGCAATTTAATGGTTTCAGTCTCAGACAGTGTTTCACATTTCTTTACTTTCATTGCCCCCCCGTCCGTATTGTAGGTAGCAATTGCGCCCTCCCCCCACCTTGTAGTACAAAGCATGAACTATATTTCCATCCACAGTACATAGCACAGCCCCCTAACTAAGCTGTACTATACTATGTTCTCCATTCCCTACCCCTGGATCTATGTGCTGAATGTGAGTGGCTGCTCTTGTTGAGCATTATTTAATTATTTAAAGCATCCAATCAGTGATTCTTTTGTACCACTGACGTCCCAGCTACTGCTACAATTGAGTGTATATAACCAGCTCACGCCCATCTCTCTATCTTATCATCAGTGAAGACAGGAATGAGAGGTGGCACATCTATTGACTATATTGTTACTTATGCGTTATCTCTGGACATGAGTGATTCATCGACAGTCTTCCTGGTTCTCTGCAGCTCCACACAGGCTACACATATGGTGCGAGTTTGGGATTTTTGTTTTGTGCCTCCGGCCCTCCCTTCACCTTGGTTTTTATTGCTTTTGCTGCTCTTGGCTAAGGTAAATCGGGGTCTGGGGAATTTCTAAACTGCAATTTGTGTTCGATGATCATCACTGATCTATAAAGACTGCTGTAGCGTAGGAGTTTTTATTTTGGGAGAAATGGTATGTGTCCATCATTGGCCTCCAACACCAGGCTCAGCGACCCATCACCAAAACCTGACTAAACAAAATACTGTGTTAAGTTAGCGCAGGCTGTATTGGAGGATGTAAACCTAGAGGAAAGCAGTATGGTATATTGCCACTTTCCTGACATGCAGTGTTGCGTGTTTTAATATAATTTATCTTTTACTATCCTGTACTTGCACTAAGTTGCACAGCGCTACTTATTTGTTTATGTTAACTGTAATGCAAAGACTAGGACCTCCCCCTAATCCCATTTTGTACAGTTATTGAATGAAATGTATTTGTTAGATGATGATCCTCATCTGGTTTGTACTTAATATACTTGGAAGAACCTCTATTTTATTTCATGGTCACTGTCTTGGTTTAAAAATTGTAACTGAAAACGAATTTTGCTGTACTGAGCCTAACTTTTAGATGTACATGTCAGAGGCCGCCAGGGTTTTGTTACATGAAAAGGATGACATTTTCAAAGTGTCAGTATTGTATATACTGCTATTATTGTTCCTACAAGGCAACATGTGCACTGCTTATCGCATAACATAATCAGGTATTTTTTCTTGTTCTACGATTCAAAACTGAAACGGAACCACGTGTCACCTATCCCATAAACAAACATGGGGGGTGCATCAATGTGTTTTGTTCAATATGTCTGCCCACATGACTTGTTCTTGTGGGAAAGGGATTGCCAGATTTCTTGTTGCTTATTTATTGTTTACAGTCTCTGCGTAAGGCTATCCCATTGCAGTCTGCTGCCTAAGCACTGCAGTCAGAGTTTTTTGCAGTTTGTTTTCATAGTTTGATTCATTGTTTTGTTTATGGACAATGGGATGGTTTCAGTGTTTGTTCATTTTGTCTTAATGGTGATGGCTTATGAAAAGAGATTAATTTCTTGCATCAAAATAGGAAAGTACTGATTGGGAAGAAGAGCAAAGTTATTATTAAACAACTGCATTTTTCTATCAGACAGTCCCAGATTGGGAAGCAAAATTAACAAAATGCTTTGGTAAACCAAACACAGTCCTGATTATCTAGAACAACTGAAGCTATGATGGATCAGCATTAAACACTTTATAAGGCTGGAACCTGGTCCTGCACACTTTCAGTACATTAGGTTGCTCATTAAACTCATTAAATAGGATATTTCTATTTTTATCAAATCTCTTACTATTGGGGTAATCAGATGTAAAACTAGTCAAGCGAACAGTAAAAATAGGATATTCCCATTTTTGCTCTAATACATACCCAACAATATTTAGAGAGACGCACAGCTTCAAGACAGCCACATTTAATGTTTTTTTTTGCATTCCTTCATTCTCTCTTTCACCTAACCCTACACCTATAAATTAACCATAAGGCGTATCCCGCAAATACCGGCATATTTATATTTATGTATATATATATATATATATATATATATATATATATATATATATATATATATATATATATATATATATATACTTTTCAGCACATGGGAGCCAGTGACTTTTGCATTTAACAACTATGCCACCATTAGGAAGCAGTCGGATGGTAATAGCATTTTTTTTTTATTTTTGGTTTGCTCCAGGTAATGGGATGGATGGTGGCAGGTAGTTTTCCAAAAAGCATCCACTCAGAGCTATTTTGCCCTTCGAATTGTGCATTTTTGTAAAGGGTTGGGATTGATGATGTGACACGTCTATGCATTTTTTGTTATTGAATTAAGTGTGTGGCACAATAAATCTGGACAGAGTCAAAACAATGGGGGGGCACGGACCCCAAATCAGTGGAAGTTTTAAAATACTGCTTTTATAAACCTAAAATATGAGAAAATAGCAGGTTTTACATTAGCATGAATATTCTAAAAGGTATGAAGTTTGAAACTCTAATAATTAGTGACTTCTGCTAGTGTCCCTCATTACTTTTCTCATTGCTGCTATATCTTTGACAGTTACATCTAAGAACTGGATACTGTTTGGTAAGCAGCATGGAGGCCTGGGGAGAAAGGCTCCAATAGAACAATTTTATTACAAAACATAGTTTTAAGGACAGACTTTTGACATACAATTTCCACAGAATAAACTTTAATGTACATATTTACTAACAGATAGGATACATTCATTTTCTACAATATAATATTACATTTTAGAAGATATTCCTAAGTTTAGGAATTGATTTGTTGTTTTATTGTATTTACTATCTATTCCTGCAGTCAGACTATAAGAGCAACAACTCTTCAGAAACAGTTGTATTGTTTATAATAATGTTGCACAAGAGCATTGCTCTCAACCAATCAAGGAAAAATCTCAACAGAATCAGGGACAAATCCAGAAAAAATCAGGGACAATCATTGACAATTTTAAAATATTAGTTCTGTTAACTTGAGGCATTAACATTATTGGAGAATATGAATTAATATACATTTCCTGAAGTAAAATAAGTGTTTAGTTCTTAATTTTTTGTCATTATTTATTAAGTATAACTCACCACCTTTTTACCAAAGGGTACCAGTGTTAAGAGGGATTAAAAGGGACAGAGCTAAAATTTAACTCAAAATCAGGGACGTCCCTAAAAATCAGGGACAGTTGAGAGGTCTGCACACAAGAAATTTAGATGGTGAACTCAAAACTGAAATGGCTGAAACAAAGGAGTTTAATTTTATTAAAGCCTAACAGCAGTAGTCATGTAATGTGTGACTGAACAGATTCTACTTTGATTTTGTGATTTACTTGATTTTTGACTGCAGATCAATAGAATGTTCAAGCATATTTGATAGCAACATAAGCATTACTAGTGCAGCTTTTTGAAGGCGTATTTGTGATTTTGCCTTCTGATTTTGTCAGAAATGCTATATTTAACTCTTGCTCTTTTTTTGCTGTTTTGTGTTGGGCAATGTAGTTTTACTTGTTTTCTAATGATACATTTTGGCATTTGAGTTTCTTTTGTGTGAATTTGTGGTTTATCAGATTAGTGTCAGTTATTATTTAATCCTTACTTAGCTGCTGAATATATATAATATGCTGAAATGAAAAGACAATGGGCCGAATTCATGAAACCTCTGTGTAAGACTTAATATGTCTTACTTGGAGGTTGCAGTTGAATGGTATGATGTCAGCGTGCCATGAATATCCATGAGGGCATGCTGACTCATCCGTAACTCTTACACGGACTGAGTAGGCAAGCAGGGGGCGTGTCCGACTGACGAGCAGTCTAAAAGTCCACACCCCTGCAAGGTTTTAAAAAGCATAATGACAACAGACAAGAGCGAGTCCGCTCAAATGTACTTTCACCCAACACCACACTCCCTGACACTGTAAACCCCCATCAGAGTTATAAAATGGAAAAAAATAATTATTTTTTTTAAATCCACGATATAGCTGCCCGTATTTGCGCTTGTTTGGGCGGGTGTGCCCATTGCTTAACCACAGTTAGCAATTGTGACATTGAAGAGCATATAAAAGTACTTAATGCAAATTAATCCAAATAGCAATAGCGTAATGGTAGAGCATATGCACAAAGTGAAGGCATTCACAGTTTGAGTCCCTCCACTCCCCTTCTTATTTATGTTTTAAATCAGTTGAAATAATACCAGACAAATATGATTAAAATGTTATTAAAAACAGTGACATGGCCAATGTATCAGTGAACAAAATATATATTTTTAAAAGACCCAGATATATAATAGCCTGCCATTAAGCAACGTTTTACACAGCTAAACACAGGTGCCCATAGTTTAATAGCACTATAACCATCTAAACAGAGGTGCCCATAGTTTAAAAGCGCTTTATCCAGCTAAACAGAGTTGGCCATAGTTTAATAGCGCTTCACCCAGCTAAACAGAGCTGCCCATAGCTTAATAGTGCTTCACCCAGCTAAACAGAGTTGCCCATAGTATAATAGCACTTTGCCAAGTGCAATAGAGTTGCCCAAAGGTTAAAAGTGCTTTACCCAGCGCAATGTATTTGCGTGGATGTGCGCGCTGTGCCAAATAGGGCACCGTAGGGCACCGGGGAGCAACGTATAGCTAGGTTGCTTAAACGCAGCCACACCCCTTAGCCTGTCTAGACAGTATTAAAATAAAAGAGTGACAAGGTTCGAACCCTGGACCCAGTACATCATAATCAAACCACAGAACCACTAAGCCATGACAACTTAGGAGAAATAGCCACTATTAGCATACATATACATGGAAATGGTAGATTAACCATTACTAAGCAGGTCTGCAGTCAGCTTAGAATTCTCAAAAACGGCCAATCACAAAAAAGTGTGGGAAATGCGGCATATTTAAGCCCCATAGGTGGGAATACTCACCATAACTGATTGTGGTACCCACTTGCAGTCAAGATGGCAGGCATCGAAGATGGTAATCACTTTACAGTGCAAAGGTGGGGCATTGAGGAGTCTAAATATATGGTTAGGCTCCTAGTCCACCAACATGAAGGCCAACTCATGCAGGGCCAGGTTCAAAGGGGAGCATACAAGGCAGAGGCATGGAACCAGTTGGCACATGATCTTACCAGTGCCACAGGCATTCCCAGGACTGGTGAGCAGGTCCATCACCACCATGAGGACCTGAAGCGTCGAAAGGAGGACCAACTGAACCGATGGATCCAGGAGGCCTGTCATATGCCCAACGCCCCACTACTGAGTAAGTATCCATGTAATTAAGTATGTAAGAAATGCTATCCTAGCCTATAGTATGGATAGGTATGTTCCAATATCCCTTCATTTATATTATAGCTGCAGGTGTTCCTTCCACGAATCGGCAAGCCTATGCTGACAGGCTGTTAAGGCTGTGCCACCAGGCAGGTTAGTAATTATTCAGCTGGTATTATTATAGAGTATAAGTGAGACAGCCTGTAAAAGAGTTCAGTGTTGTAACCCAGTAATAAAGGTCAAATAAGCCTAGAATAAAGCTTCTGTTAGTATTCTACGATCAGATAAGTGATGCAGCCTAAAAAAGAGTATTGTAATCCATTAATAAAGAGTAAACAAGTCTCAAATAGAGTTTCCACCTGTATTGTAATATCAGATAACTGCTTCAGCCTGAAAATGAGTGTTCTAATCCATCAATAAAGGACAGACAAGTCTTGAATACATCCTTGTATATACTGTCATATGAAATAAGTGAGCCAGCTGGAAAGGATTGTTGTAACCCAGTAATAAATGTTAATAAAGCCTGGAATTAAGTACCATCCTGAAATGTAAATATAAAATAAGTGAGAGAGTGTGAGAAAGAGTTTGAAGCTACCAATAAAGGTGTAAGAAGTCTGCAATAAAGGTATACTGCATGCACTACATAATGAAATGAATGAGACAGCCACAACCAAAGAGTGAAATGTTTTTAATAAAGTACAATACCTGGACTGTGTCTGTCCCACATTTTGGATATGTTGTTGTACCCTTGCATTATGGAGATAGTATGGTTGTATGAAATGCTGAACATCCACAGTTGTCTAGGCCCATATAAACTGGCTGATGGGAATGCCAGTATCTCAGAAGAATATTTATAGTCCTCAACTGTTTCATGTATAGTATGTACATGTTAATCCGGTACATGAGCAGCTTGTGCTTGTGATCCCACAAATGTCAGTGTATTGCTAGAACTGTACATAACTGCTCATATGTAGCAGGATACTTTACCTGAACACAGCCAGATATGAACATATATGAATACAAATGGAATGTATATTAATGTAGCAGTAACATCTCCATCACCAGCATTTCTAAGGTTACATACAGGGAACTGTACTAATACATGTAGGGGATATATATCTGCATCTAGTAGGAATGTACAGTATACATATAGGTATTTTAAGTTGTTAATGTAATATTTTACCACCCTATGTTATGTTCACAAATGATGCCATTCCACACCAAACTGGGTATGTGTATTCACAATTAATTCCTATGGACATTTGTCCTGTTGGTTTATACATATCTGCATGTACGTTGATGCATGTGCCCTGTTCACATATCCAAACCTGATGGCCTGTTGCCACCAATCAACCCTGCATGCTGTTGGAATGTCCACTGTTGTTCTAAATATGCATGTGTTATGCTTGCTGTTCAACGTTTGGAATTCATGTGTGTTTGGTTAATGGGAATACTAATGCATGCTGTTACAACTAATTTGGAATGGTGTTGTTTGTTACTAACCTAAAATGCCATTAAATACTGCTAAACATAGGACAACTGGGAAGGCGGGTCCCAGCGGTCCCACCTCTCCCACCTCAGCTGGCGATTGCACCTGGCACCAGTGCCCAGCCCGGGACATCCTCCTCCGGTGGCCCTGTGCCACCTTTGGGTGGAAGTGCTGCAGGGGATGGGACTTGCCCCACCTCTGCAAGCGTGGCCGGAGGAGAGCCTCCACTCACCCTCCAAAGGGTCCGGTCTGTGGTGCGTAGTGAGATCAGGCATTCCATGACTGATCCCCTACGCCAGCTTGAGGCGAGAGTGGCGCAACTCACGGGTGTGCCTGCCCCTCCTATCCAGCCCCCAGCACAGCCTCAGCCTGGGCTGTGAAGGCACAGTGGTAACTGCCCATCGGTGAGGATCTCAGTTCCTCTGATGCCATCTGTGGGCTCATGGGCTTGCGATATCCAAACATCCATCCCTGTCAATTGTGTGTACCCACCACATGTGTCATACTCCACCCCTGTATGCGTCTTGTTTGTCTTGTCTGTTAACCTCCCCAACCCGACTCCCTCAATATTCCTACTTCCTTTACCTCTCATTCCACTCCTACCTGAAAAAAAAATAAAAAAAGGGCAATCTGTACCCGCAAAAAAATTACGCCCCATACATAGCTGCCCATTTTGCATACATGTCTGCTGGACATGTCAACTGATAATTACAATTGGCTGTACAACATATTTTGTTGTCCTCACTCCTCTCTCAGGGGTGGAAGGTTTTAAATCTCACTCTAAATTTCTAACATATGCACAGCTGTTGCTGGTAAAGAATTGGGCAGCTATGGGCCTTTCCTACATCCTTCCTGCACATCCCGAGCTTGTTTTCCTACTGTCCTACCCTCTTTGTGCCCCCTTTTTCACCACTTTCCTATTTCTCCATTTTCTTTTCTTTAGAAGAAATTAGCGCGGGTGTTAGCGGGAGTAAGCACTTTTAAGCAGTAGTCAGCGAGTTATGCGCTTGTGTGCGCTTAGCTAAGCATAGATAAGCATCACGCAAACTCGCGCAAACCCACTTACAACTGCTTAAAAGTGCCTTAGTCACTCTGTATGATAACACCTGTAGTCTGCTCATCAGCAAAATAAAATACCCCCGTCAGTTTCTAACCCCGGACCTTGGACACACTAGACTGCATGAATTACCACTGAGCCAGAGCAAATATACCATAACTTGGTGCTGAAAACAATTTAACATGCATTACCCGAGTGAATGTAAAGGGAAAATAGGAATGGCATAACACAAATCTTGTTCTATGGGCCTTAACCAGCAGGTGTTGTTGAATTGCATGACATGACTGTGAAAAGAGAATCAGCCATACTAGTAGGGAATAAGGTTACAGTAGCAGCTTACAAACCCCACACAGTATCAGAACAGGATACACACTGGCATATTAGCATAAGTCACAGGCTAGACCTCCCAACAGTGACTGCCCTACAGTGATGACCCTGATTAGTAAACAAACGTTAGCTGTGCCCCTCTGACTCCCTGTGAAATGTACTAACAGTAGGCAGAAAGGTGTTGAATCTCACTTCATAACAAATGTCAATAAGTGAGAGAAGACACCGCTTGCACGTCAGAAAAGGTGTAGTGATAGAAATGCTCTGAATCACCCAAAGTCTGAACTGAAAAATGTCAGAACTTTATCACAGGTGTATCCCAGTTATATGTACCTTTCCCTGAGGCTGTTCAAATATATACGTGAGAGTATCTGAGGCCTGGAAGAGTCAGAAACACACATGCATATCAGCTTGTCTGCTGTTACACACTCTGCAAATAGCTGTAGAATGAATCCCACAAGCATGCCCTTATGTAGAAGTACAACACAGAAATAGCAAAATATGTAGCCATGTACTGCTAGCAACCACCTGTGACAATGCCATTGTTCAGGTGCTGAAAAGACTGCTGTGGTGCACAGTCAAAGAATACTAGGCTGACCTCTGTCTACCATCTGGATATGTCCACAGGTGGGAGATACTCAGACAGACTACAAGCCTTCATAGACTTACAGGTACACAGCAACTCTGCATGTTTAGCAAGATAAACATCACACGATAATAAGTAATGGACACTGCAGTTCTGCACCCCTACCCAAAGGTACTATATAGCCGTGTAGTCAGGCACAACCAAGGGTGTAGGTAGGCATGCACAGTACAGAAATATGTCCAGTCATCCTGAGCAGACTGTGCTAATGCCAACACAAACCGCAAACTGTTCAGATGTGAGTAACATACTAATGACAATATAGCTGTTCACAAACAGTGCATGTGCCTGATATTCATAATTGGTAGTACAACATACTTAGATGTCCTCGCCACTCTCTCAGGGGTGGAAGGTTTCAAATATCTCACCTAATGTATTGCATATGTACAGCTGTTGCTGGTAAAGAAATGGGCAGCTATGGACCTTCTCCACACCCATCGTGTACATCCCAATCTATTTTCCCTACTGTCTTCCCCTCTTTGAGCACCCTTTATCACCACATTCCTATCTCCCCATTTACTTTTCTGTCAAAGACATGAGTGCGGGGGTTAGCGGGAGTGAGCACTTGTAAACAGTAGTAAGTGGGTTTGCACCAGTGTGCGCATGTGTGCGCCTAGCTTAGCATTGCTAAGATATGATAAGCTCCGCCAAGCTTAGCTTACTATTGCTAACATAAAATGAGCTAAGCTAAGCTTAGCTTAGCATTGCTAAAATACAATAAGCTGAGATAAGCATTGCTTAGCATCGGTAAGCGTCGCGCAAACCCGCACCAACTCACTTACAACTGCTTCAAAGTGCCTTTGTCACTCTGTATGACAAGGCCCTTGTATTGCTCAGCAGCAAAATAAAATACCCTTGTCAATCTCAAACCCCACACCTTGGACTCACCAGTCTGCATGATGTACCACTAAGCCACAGCATATATACAATAACCTGGTGCTGAAAGAAATATAACATGCATTACAAGGAGTGCATGTAAAGGGAAAATAGGAAAGCCATAGGAATACATTACAATGAAGAAATATGACATGCATTACAAGCACTGGATGTAAAGGGAATATAGGAAAGCCATAGGAATACATTGCAATAACTACTGTTGTATACCAGTTAATTCCCTAATTCCAAAAGAAAGTACATACTCCCATGTATCCAGTGTTAGCATTGGGAGGTGTGAGTAAACTTACACACTGAGAAGAGTGTACTTGAAGAAGCAACAGTCAGGTTTTAGTACAACATGCATTTCACTGGCTGCAATCCAGCTTCAGATATGAGACATATACCAACCTTCTGACTGACACAACAGTGTCCACAGCAAACAAGCATGGTCCCCACCTTGCAAAACTGAAAGGCCTATGCCTACCTAACCTATCATTTTATAGCAGTGCCCTGAAATCACAGTGAGAACTGCAATTACCACACAGCAGGCTGCATGCAATTACTAAATGGTGGGCACCAATTGGTGCAGAGGCCATCACATGCACATGTGCAGATACCTACAAAAGCAGCTTATATTTGCTATCCACACATGCAATGATATCATTGCAGCAACTGGAGAGAGAGAGAGCAAGCGAGAGAGACAGACAGACAAACAGTTGGAGAGACCAAACCCCCCAAAAAAAAAAAACAGAGGCGGTTGGAGACACCGACCAACCCAAACAAAAATTAAAAAAACAGAGGCAGTGGAGCACACCGACCTAAATAAATAAAAATAAAACAACATCAACAGGTACAACAGACTGAGATGAGACATACAATACAGAGGTAAGGTATGTAACACAGATGTATTTGCTGGCATCCGACTGATGTGTCTGAAGGGTACTCTACATTCTGTGAACACTCCTTATGTGGTAGCAGTCTATATGTATATGCAGATGTGCATAAGGCAAGGGACATACTGCAACTGTTAGTGAAGGCTGGACATATATATGTATTTGAAGGTTGCTATATGCACATATCGATGTAGGTTGTAGTGTGTGGCATTGAAAACAGCAAACAGTGCAGGTATATTATCATGTGGTGGTTAAATGCTGTGGGACTGAGTTATAGCCAGTGAGGTCTGCTATGGCTATACGGCCTAAGGATAGCGAAATGCATTCTACACAACACTGTGCAATATTATTACATAATCGTATGTCTCACAACTGTTCCATAATTGATATACCCACCATGAAAGGTGGCCAGTATATCTGCATATATGTGCATGTATGTGTACAGCAGTGGCTGTTTACAAGTATGTGTATATAAATATATATATGTGTGTAGATATATATATATATATATATATATATATATATATATAGATATATGCATATATACATATATAGATATATATTGATATATAGATATGTATATATATATATATATAGATATATACATATATAGATATATATAGAAATATAGATATATACATATATAGATATATATAGAGATATATAGATATATACAGATATATATATATGGATATCTATAGATATATATAGATATGTATATATATATATATATATATATAGATATGTATATGTATATATATATATATACATATATATATGTATATATATATATATAGATATGTATATACAGAGTGATATATAAATGTATATGTATATAAATATTCATATGTATATATATATATATATATATATATATATATATATATATATATATATATATATAGTGAGAGAGGGAGACAGAGGGTCAGACGTATTGCAACAGGTGCCTGGTGACCAAAGCATGGACTGAACACCAGTGTTGATACTGCAGTGCTATACCCCATTCCAAAACACTTTACCACTAACTACCAGATAGGTGGTTGCCTGACTAACACTGAAGGTGTCAGAAGGGAACATGGGACACAGGTAGACAGTAGCCTCCCCTTTGATATTCACAGTGCCACACTAGTCTTGTCATCTGTCTACATGGTACATGTAATCACAAACAATGTGTCATGTACGGAAATATAGGTCAGTGTTCACCTGTACTCATCACAATGCCCCATGTGGTATGTACCTCACATGACAACTTCAGCAATTGGAAAGCCCACAGACATACCTCACAAAGGGTAGTACTGTCCTTATACACATACCCTATGCAGACTGACTCACATAACCACAGCAATGTTAGTGCATTGTATACCGGCCACCCAGAAGTTACCTCTGCCAAACATACAGAGGCATGCCACGCCCATAGCAGTCAGACAACAACCATGTCAACACCTCGCAATCCCACCGGGCTATACGACCTAGGTCCCTAGTGCATGCAACATCACTAAACAGCACATGCTGGAGGGATAGGCTCCTATTGACAAATATGCCATACTCTGGAGTAAACCACCCAGCATGAACAAACAAGGCTCCTCAGTAGCAGATGTCAGACATACCCCTGATGATTGTCTGGGGGATAGGTAACATGCCCTGGGAATCACCTCTGTGTATCCGGTTGACAGGAGGAAGTGAAATCTAATTACATGTCTGTCACAGGCCAGTGTAGCATATGGCTAAGCTGCTGTAGGCCCCAGGGACAATAGCGTATTACCTACTTATGACACAATGCACACAGACATGTACACACTGCAATACCAGCTATGTGAGGTAGAATGAGTGTGACAGTGAATGTGTGCAAGGTCTGTGATTGTGTGATAGCTAGGAGTGAGGTTGTTTTCGTCATGGTCATTTGTATCCTACGTGTGAGGCCAGAGAAAGATGTGTCAGTTATTGGGATGCAGACATAGTAGGATGGTATATGTTGTGACATAGGTCCTTGTGTACGACTGTGGTGTCCCATCATAGGCTGACGCAATACATGTGTGCTCAGTAAGTGGTACTGCTGGTGACTCCATCCGACATTAAAACTGTTGTACCACCTGAATCTGTAGGCGTAAACAGCACAGTATGGTGTATGTTCACATTCCCTGGTAACACTGTCTTGTGTGTTTCCTGCAGTCTGCACAGATTACATTCCTCAGGCATAGGTATCTGTAAGTAGGGGCACACAGTACTGTAAGGTACATAGCAAATGCTCATCTGTGTTAGCATACATTTGTGTATGGTATGAATGTCTGATGTGTGTGTAATGATGCCTGTACCATGTCTGCAATCACATGTGTGATGCAGGGTTTGCGTGTGTACCTAGCAACATGTATATTCTGTTACAGCAGTATGCCAGCTATATTAACAACTGTGCACATATGTTAGGTAGGGGTATGGCATCAACGACTATGGTGGGTTACTGGTTATACTGTAACTGTACTTCACATTCATTGCAATGGAAGACATATATCTGCATGCATCAGCTTGATATGTACCCCCCTGGCAAGGCTGTGCATTGGATCCCAAACAGTGAGTCGAGTACTGGTGTATACTGGTGTGTCATATGGAGTGTGGCAGGCACTGTCAGCCAGTTGTGGGCTGAGCACTGATATGTGGTATTGAATGTGTGCATCCTCTGACAGACGAGCAGATGCTATATATGGCAGTTAACTGATATCTGTACTGTATAATGTTAAGTGTGCCACATGACTTGCTCACACATATCGTTTACTTGTCTTCCAGACTAATGGCTCATCACAGGAACCCCTGCTACACAGCTGCAGAGGAACAGGAAATCCACCACAGCCTGGTACAGCACTATACCCTGCTGTTTTCAAGGGCCAGCCAGCACCAGCAGGAGCATACTGCACTGTGGCAAGAACTTGTTCGTCGAGTAAATGACATAGGCATGCATAACCGGACATATGAGCAGGAACGCCACCACTGCAGTGATTTAATCAAACATGTCCGGCGGCGTGCGTCTGATATCCACAGACAACAGCTTGCCACAGGTGGTGGGGTGGCCATACATCCCCCCCTCACCAGAGTGGAGAAACTGCTGCTAAGTGTGGTGGACCCTGGCCTACAGCAACAACAACATCACATCATGTTGGCCGGGGCCACCCAGCATAGTGACATGGAGCGTGCAGGTAACATGCCCTAGCTGTAGACTACTGTTAACCTGTATTGTTAGATTATGCATGTGTGAGATGTGTACTGTGTTTAGCAGTTGTGCTGCCTATTGTGTGCAATACTGATAATTTGAATAGTATCTGTACACCTATGCCTGTTGTTCTACTGTAGTTTAGCACACTCACAGTAGCAATGCCACAGGTGTGGCCACTAACAAACTGTGTCATATTCTTGCAGGTCCCTCTGGTGTGACAGCAGGGCAGATGTTTCATGCTGGTGAGTGTGTTAACACTTTAAACTTGGTATTGAACTGTGCATGTCATAGGTCAGGTGCATGCTGTGCATGTTTGCTGTGAGACATGAAACATCTCAGTAATGTCAGTAGCTGCCTCATTCACATGCAATGCACAGAACATCAGACACAAATGTGGCAACACTGTACTGCACATTGGATAGGCATAGGTGACACATATGTACACAACATAACACGTTTGTCATATGCAGTACACCTCAACATGCTACACATAGTGTAACCGGACACCCGCTGGCAGGTCACACGTCAGTATCTCACATGTCATCCACACACCGCACATACCATACCTGAGGGGTAGGGGTCTAGCATGGGGCTGTGCAACACTCCTCAACACATAACACAGTCATGTTAGGCAATGCTCCCTATTGGACACCTCACACACCCTTGTGCAACATGGCTGTGTAATTGTGAACTTAGCCATGGCACTGTGATTTGGGTACAGCTTTTTAGGTGGTGGTCTAGCACAATTTAGTGGCCTATTGTGATCACATGATGCATGATGATGATGGCTAATGGTACTACACCCCATAAAGTTACAATGGCCATGTCCAGGATTGGTATCCCATCACGTATACATGCACCACCCATCCCGTGTGTATACATAGCATGCATGTGCTACACCTGTGTCCACAATTATCTGCTACAGACACATACACTGCAATCAGACATGGAAATCCATGTGACACACAGATAACACACACAGCCATGGTATGTATACCTGTGTGTGATGGTGCACAGGACATTGCAGAGCTTATAATACTTGCACAGAAATGTTGTGTCCTTGTACACATTGTGTTCCAGGGTGTAGGCAATCACTGAACATGTACACACATGCACCACAGCCATGTACACTGTCATCAACTTTGGCTGTCTACACTCACACTGCATGGACTTGAGCAACACTTATTCTGCATGCTGACATGTGTGCATGACTGTTTGCCTTGTGATACTGTCACCCACCTTCAACCAGTATTGAGTATGATTTGGATTTCTGTTGTGTGTGTGTATCTGCTGTAGTGAGGAGTGTGCAAGTGTTCCTGTGTGCATGTGTTCCTGTGTGCATGTGTGCATGTGTGCATATGTGCATGTGTTCATGTGTGCATGTGTGCATGTGTGCATGTGTGCATGTGTTCATGTGTGCATGTGTGCATGTGTTCATGTGTTCATGTGTTCATGTGTGCATGTGTTCATGTGTTCATGTGTGCATGTGTGCATGTGTGCATGTGTGCATGTGTTCATGTGTGCATGTGTGCATGTGTGCATGTGCAGACCATAACGTGTGTTTCCTGTCTTCCTCTCACAGGTGCTGAGGTAGGGCTTGGCGAAAGCAGCAGGCGACCAGAAGCCACTGCCACAGGGAGCGGTGATGATGAAACATGTATTTTGGCACAGGGAGATTTGACAGGGTCTGTCATTGGTCCGCCAATCGACAATACACAGCGTTCAACCCCATCTATGTGCACACTCATACTGCCATTACATCCCTCACCACCAATGGCCATAGGGGAGGGACAGCATATAGTTGGCGTTGTCCAGGAGAGTGTGGTACCCATGGTACGTGCATCCCCTCACAGCAGCCATAGCCGTAGACCCACAATGGTACCACATAGGCGGAGGTCCAGGGGTTCTCGGGGGAGCATCACTGGATGTATTACCCCGGCAGGCGTGCCCTCACAGGTCTTACGATGACCACTATGTTCCGGGCTCTAATGCAGGCTCAGGCATGTATGGAACGGTACACCAGGCAGGGACTTAGGGTGCAGAGGGCATATAACACCGCTATCAATGACAGCATCCGTGACCTTGCCAGTGCCATCCGGGCATACACCGAGGTCATTGATAGACATTGGGGGGAGACAATAGATGCCCTCCACAACATGTCTTCCTCAAGCCAGGACCGTGCGGGACAGTTGAGACATCGACGCGGATGCATGCCAGCAACAGCAATAGCTGGCAGTGGTCACAGGCAGCCCACAGCTCACAGCCACTCCCATAGTGGCAGTACCAGCCACAGCAATGCTGGGGCTGGCCTGTCCATTGTCTGTCCCAGTAGACCACATGTACGTGGCTCTGGCCAGTTCCAGCAGGGACATGGGTCCAGTCATCATACCTCTGCCTCTGATGACACTACCCAGTCAGGGTTGGTACCCGATACCGTCCGTAGCACCCCTGCCAGGCACAGGTACTGTGTCCGTGGTGGGAGACAGTGATCTGTACAGCCAAGCAGGTACAGTCTGTGGCTGTCCCACAAACCACCGTATATGGCAGCCACATGGTGGAGCTGTGTGCTTGCAGACACACACATTAAGCAAACAACTAGGGCTCACACATACGCACACACATTACATCAACATTGGCCCATGCTGTACTGTTGTCCCACACACACACACACACACACACACACACACACACACACACACAGACATGTCGATTCGATGGGTCAATGTCAGGCTCTGGCAAACAACAAAACGCCCTGTGCATATGATGATACCTGTGCCGCCTCCTGTCATCTGCATTATCGATGGAGGGACAGGCTAACATGGTGCTGATGCACAGGGTGACACTATAGTAGTGTAGCAATAATAGCGAGTTGTCAACAAGGAAGTCTAACTAGATCCTTGTAGGGATATCTGAGCAGACATTATGCATCAAAGCTCTGATTGTCAATGTAGCATTGTTTACACCACTGTTAGGTCTGAGTATGTATTATCCACCCATGTGCCACTTGGCTGATGTGTGATGTGTTGCCAGCATGTGTTAGCGAGGGGACAGTACGTGTGTGATGTGTGCAGTACAGATTAGCAAGTGTACATCTGTGAACATGGTGGGTGCGCACTGTCTGAATGTACGTGCAAAGTGGACACATGGGACATGTAGCATACCCTGTTGTACACATTATTAACATCCCATTGCATCTTTCAATGGCCAGTATGCATTCTATTACAGTTATGTACTAACATGGTTAGACGTGTGTACGACATGGGTTGACACTATGCTGCGGGTGATACCATTAATATCAGTCAATGATTTGCAGTCTGGTAGTATAGACAACCTCAACAGCATGACTATAAGCAATCATTGGATGATGTCCTGACAATTGACTCACAGTAGTGGGGAACCCAGTATTAATTGGATCCTTCCGGTGCTACACTTTAACACTAACCAGTGGGGATGACCACCACCCATTACTGTGACCACACCTGTGTGTCATACAACCCTCTTAGGTACATGCAGACACACTAGGGATGTGTCCATCCAAATCTGGGAATGCATGGAATGGCCTACAATGCATTCCCTGGATGGGACGCATATTCTACACAAGGGTATCATAAAGACAGATACCTGTTGTGTGATACATGCTGTATAGCAGTAAACCGACTATGGCATAGTCATCCTCATGTACTATACATAGTATCCCGTCAGTACCACACCGGTGGTAGCCCTCAACATGTATGTTGGGTACCATTGTGTACATACAGACCCATGTTATGTCATGTATCCCTTCGTATCCACATATCCATAGGTATTGTGGAGTCCCAAGGTGTATCACAGACATTAGAGGCCTGAATGCATATCCACAAGGCAGTCATACACCTATAAAGACTCCATTCTTGGCAGACTTTGTTGTTTATGACCATGTCTGACATATACCCCAGCCATATACCCTCACTCACACTACTCTTCAGTAACTGTCATGGGTGTGTGTGCCACAGATGACCTTGGTCACAGAAAATGACAGTGGATGGCCATGTCACATACATACATATGTGACCTACGATCTGAGTAGCAGCGTCACAACCTGTCAATGGAAACAAATGTATTCATGTAGTATGCGGGCTTCACACCAATGTACTGATTGAGGGGACATGTACACATATATTTGCCATGCAGATACCTGATGTCTGCAATGCACTTACTGTTGTCATCATACTATGTCATACCATAGTAAAAGCAAAACCCCACTGTGTTGGCCAACAGTGACACACACCCAGTCAGCATTTAAACCCCTACCTAACAATGTTATGATACTTGAGAGTGACGCATTAACATGGCGCGCTATTTACTTTACTGGCTGGTTTACTTTCTCCTGCTGTATTTGTAGGATGGTGACATCATCAGACTTTCCAAAGAGGAATGTGCCTCCTTTACTGGGTTTTCCCAGTCACCAAAAAAGAATACCTCTCAAGGGAAACTGCACACATACTCACACCCCCCCCACACACACACTTTACAGGATTCAAACCCCTACCTAACTATGTTATGATACTGGAAAGAGACGTATTAACACGGCGCGCTATTTGTTTTATTGGCTGGTTTCTCTTCTCCTGCTGTATTTCTAGGATGGTGACATCATCAGTCTTTCCAAAGAGGAATGTACATCTTCTAGTGTGTTTTCCCAGTCTCCAAAAAGAACACTCCTTTCAAAGGCAATTACACACATGGACTGTCAGCGTTTGCAGGATTGAAACCCCTATCTACCTATGTTATGGTACTAGAGAGAGACCATTAGCAGGGCGCGCTATTTACTTCATTGGCTGGCTTTCCTTCTCCTGCTGTATTTCTAGGATGGTGACATCATCAGTCTTTCCAAAGAGGAATGTACATCTTCTAGTGTGTTTTCCCAGTCTCCAAAAAGAGCACTTCTATCAAAGGATAATTGCACACACACACAGTCAGTGTTTGCAGGATTCAAACCCCTATCTACCTATGTTATGATATCAGAAAGAGGCGCATTAGCATGGCACGCTATTTGTTTTACTGGCTAGTTTTCCTTCTCCTGCTGTATTTCTAGGATGGTGACATCATCAGTCTTTCCAAAGAGGAATGTACATCTTCTAGTGTGTTTTCCCAGTCTCCAAAAAAAGCACTCCTTTCAAAGACAATTGCACATATACACCACCCCCCCCACACACACAGTCAGCATTTGTAGGATTCAAATCCCTACCTACCTATGCTATGAGACTAGCGAGAGATGCATTAGCACGGCACGCTATTTGTTTTACTGGCTGGTTTTCCTTCTACTGTATTCTAGGATGGTAACATCATCAGTCTTTCCAAAGAGGAATGTACATCTTCTAGTGTGTTTTCTCAGTCTCCAAAAAGGGCACTCCTTTCAAAGACAATTGCACACATTCACACCCCCCCCCCGAACACACACTGTTTGCAAGATTCAAACCCCTATCTGACTATGTTATGATACTAGAGAAAGAAGCACTAACATGGCACGTTATTTGCTTTACTAGTTGGTTCCTCTTCTCCTGCTGTATTTATAGGTTGGTGACATAATCACACTGGACATGGTGATGTGTGTACACTTTGTTTTATGCCATTCCAGGAATGGTCCATGTGGGTCAGCAGGTGTCAACAGCTTGAACATGACCTCAGAATCCTTACCTTGTGTGATCTATCTGTGGACACATTGACATTCCGTCATATGTCAACACATATTTATGCACAGCTTCTTGCTTTTGGGGATACTACATGTGTCTGGGATGTTGATAAAGGGCTATTCAAAGTCTATGTGACACATGTGTAGATATGTTCATTGATGTATGTCCTGGGTGGCTGCCTTGGAAACAGTCTAGCATGTTTGGGAACCATGATCTACACATGAACATACCACAGTTGGTAGGGTTGTGTGTGTGTCAGCTTCAAATAGCTCTGTTTATGACTGCAACCATGATGGACTCCATGACCTTGCAGATCAGACCTCATAGGCATACTGGACTTGACTTCCCATGGTGTGTTGTGAACCAACACTTGTGGGGAGTGCCATATGTAGCTGTGACACATTCAGCGGTTCCACATCCTGTGTAGGGGGTGCGGCTCAGCTAAGTGTTCAGGTGCATGATCTGTTTGTTCTGTAGTTTGTGCATGACACATATTGGGAATCAATGTATTCCACCTGCTGCCATGCTTTTGGCAGTGGGGGTAGCTGCTCATCCATTCTACACGTGATATCTCCTGGTATGATGATGTGGACTATTGTCAGTGGGGTATGGGTATGTACATATGGGCCTGTCTGTCATGATGTCAGCATTGACACTCAGGTACAGTTGGCCCTGACTCAGGACATATATTTGTGTACATTGATAGTTATGACATAGCTGAAGGAGATGCCATGATTCAGTCTGGACTCCTTCTCAGCTCCTCTTTACAACACACTAACGAACATGAGCACTAATTCCTGTTATACTCATTTACATGCTTAACACCCTACTGATACTTTGTGATCAGGCTACAGAGTATGTCATGATAATATCCTGGCTTGTCCAGGGGTCGGTTTTGTGTGCACTCTTTAGTCCAGCTGGTGGATATTGTGATATTGACACAATGTCACATCTGCCTCATGTACACAGACAACCCTCTCCTCCTCCTGACAAACTCAGATATATGTGTGAGATGCACCTATATAGACATACAGGGAGCTGAAGTCTCTTGACCCATGACTAGCACAGTGTATCAGGTGGTCAAGGTAACCACACCCACCACATATCAGTCTCACATATCCTCTAGCAACAGCACTCAAACCACATTAGCATGCATTGACATACTCGGATGCTGTAAATGTACTCTACCTAAGCAGCAGAGGCCTCCAAAGCAGACACACACACACACCTGCTACCCCACTACAATACCCACATATCACTAAGTTCACAATGTCTGTGTGCCACACAGTCACTGCCCTTCGGGCTAAACAACACACCTAATACACTTGTAATAGGTGACACTTATGTTCAGACACACTAACATACCACTCACCAGCCCTGACAAGGGAATAGTCACTTTGGGCTGTCTGTTGGGTGCCAGGATCTGCCACATAACACAGGAAGTCAGGTCACTCCAAAGCAAGTACAAGACTGACACCATCATTGCCCATGCTGGTGTGTGTCACCTCAGACGTTACTCCCTGGACCACATGACATGGTACATGGAGATACACTCTGATCATGTAGCCCAGGCCAGTATGACCCTGACCTTGTCTAGCATCTTACACCCACCAATTATGATGTCACAGTATACGGACACACATATCACATTTAACAGTTGGCTAACAAATTTGTTTCATTCATAGGGGATACAGTGTCTGTCAGCGTATGGTAACATGCTCAACATGCCACATAGCTTCACTATGAACAGCTTGCAACTGTCACCCTTGGACTTTAGTATGCTGGCTAAGGCTCTTGCTACTACCAGAGTGCCTTTTTTATGCAGGACTCAGAAGACAAATCCACCTCCATAGACATTACAGGTTAAATGAAACTAAGGGTAATGCTGCTCAACAACAGTTGTGTTAACCTTATATTGTGGCCACTCAGGACTCTCCTCAGTATGGAGGAGAGCAATATCTGTGCACTGACAGACACCTAGTTCATGCTTGCTTATGCACACCAGCACTACCAGGTTATGTTCCATACCATGCTGTCTGACAACAAGACTTGGAACAGATAACACAACTAGGGGGAGTATCTATATACATCACAGATATATACACCTCCAGGTTAGTAGCACTGCACAAAGCATCACAGACCATATGTAGACAACTACCATTGTGCAATACTGCCTTTCAGTTTGTTGCCTGCTACAGAACACACTCCCAAACTCAGGAACCACACTCGGCTTTTGTGGGAACTATGGAGAATATGCAGGTCTCCGCAGACACCATTATATTGTGTGACTTCATATACACACATATTGACTGGGGATACTACTCAAGCCCCGACAACCTCACCCAACAGTCACTACAATTTGTGGACTCATATGCTTTGGCACAACCAGTCAGCACAGCGACAAGGGGGAATACATATTGGACCTGCTCATCACCAACATGGGGACTCTATGTTCCACACCAGCGATATACCCCTCATGGTAAGGTCAGAACATACATGTATCTCACAGGACATACATATACCCTCCACACACCCATCCTGGGTAATCTTGGTGAACTTCTCATGAGCCAACATCTCACTTCACTGAAACAAGGTGGTATCCTTCAGAGATCCTGAGACAGTGGCATATACGGCTCACACTACTGCATCCTTTACATACACATTCTACGGACACCTAGTGGACTGCATGGATTGTGCTCTCCCAAATAACAACACGACCCACTACTACAATGGCAGGGGACCTGTCTGGTAGACCCCAGCCATTAATAAGCTGTACAACGTCAAGAGGACGCTACTACATGATAGAGCACAATCCCAGATGGGGAAGGTATCTGTGATCTGTACTAGCAGACAACTACAATCACTCATGGACTTTTCTAAGGGCCGCTTCTACCAGACAATTGCACTTGACACTTAGGACCATCACACAGCCTTCTTCAGTTATGTCAAGAACCTGGGTGGACACTTACTGATATGCTGTGAGTTACTGCATACTGACTAAACCTACCCTGAACCCACTGGCATTGCCTACATCCTGGCAAACAGGTTCAGTGCAGATGTCTCCCACCCATCCCCCCTAAGGAGCAACTATCCATCCCAACAGAGTATAACCTCCCTGACATCACACAGTAACAGCTGAGTGCTGCTCTCCCCACAGCGTACATCACAGTATCAATGTGACCAGATGGTGTCCCAGCCTGCATCATACATGAGCATCATGACAAACGTAACCCTCACATTACATCACTGTTCAATATCGGAGTTACCACAGGATATGTACCCAATGAATGGCGTACTGCAACAGTAGTCCTGCTCCACAGAGTTGGTGCTACAATGGACCACAGACAATATTGCCCTATAAGCCTATGTGGCCTGTTCTGCAAAGCTATGGAGCATATTGCCATAGGACTCCTACACATAGACATCGGGAACCTACAGACACTGTGTCCTACTCATTTCAGCATTGTTGTGGCCAGATCTTGCCTCTTGAACCTGTAGGTATTCTTTAAATGGCTAACAGGTCCATCGACATAGGGACGGCTATCCACATAGCCTACCTGAACCTTGCAAAACCATGCAACACAATAACCCAATTATTGGGCAATTATGCATAGGCTCACCAGCGTCAATTTGGACACATATCTCACACAATGGATTGATACCTAGATCAGGGATAGCACCCACATGGTGTGGATTGCAGGTGCCATGTCTGACTATACACCAGTTACACATGGCATCACACACAGATTGGTCCTGGGATCTCTCTTGTTCAGTATATATTTGTCTTACTACAGGCTATCACAGGGGAAATATGGCTGATCATGTTTGCACTTGACTGCAAACTGGATGCCATTAACAACTCTCCAGCTGCCACATGCCTACTCAATCAGGGTCTCATAAAGATGGATGACTGGTGCCTGAGTCATGGCCTACAGCTAAATGCCATTAGTTGCATTGTCATCCCCTTTGGGAGTAACAACGTGCCCACACATTACCACATAGGTAGTACTCCATTACATACGGTAGGGGTTGTTAGGGGTTTGGGGACATCACTTGTTTATACTGTCACCTTAAACATTCACATTGCCAAAGTGGTTGGACACACCTGCCATGTGTGCCACCTTATCCCATATGGTTTCACATCTAGATCGAATGAGGTCATTGTGCCCCTATACTCATCACATCCATGCTTGGTTACAATGCCCCATTTGGGGTGTACCTTACCTGACACCTGCAGCAACTGTACTGGCCACGGACGGTCCTCACCAAGCAGCTCTAGGGACTCACACAGATGCCCTGTATAGTTCAGATGCAGTAACTCCAGCTCTCTCAGTCGTTTACCACCTACTCAGATATGATGTGTGCCTGTTGTTTACAGCTATACCCATACCAGTATTACTGGACATGCTACACCTCAGGATATCCAACTCCCTTGGAGCTACGCACTGCAGGGATGTATACCTCAGCACAGATGTTAATAGGACATTGTGGAGGGACAGATTCTTATCCCAGAGGCTCCACTCACTACAGAATGTAATCCCAGTTTCACATAGGCAGAGCCACCCACTGACCACCTACTGGAGACATCTTGATGACTGTATGGGTGATTGTATATTTACCCCTGGGATATCCTCTGTGTCCCTGCTAGACATAGGTACACTAGCATAAACGTACATGGGCTATCATGTGTGACCTACTATTCACACACACAGTGTAGTAATGTGACAGGGTTACGAATGCCAAACACACTCTGGCTAGGTTTGTACATGCCCTAGGGCAGCTAGCCTAGTATCGACCTCTGAACCTATGCTTATGTTCATGATGCACAATGTTTATTGCTGATACTGTTTGCAGGTCTTTATCATCTTTGCTTTACCAGTTTCAATGAAGAACTTCAGTATCTGCAGAACATATTTGATTATGTCAGGGTTCCACTATATTATAGATGTGTCTGTTGTCATATAACTGTGTGCACAGGGCAGATTGCTGTATAGTGACAGGTTCCTGGGTTATCACATGCAACTGGCAGATATGCGTGGCCCACTGTTGTACTCAGACATAGCCTAAGTGTGTGAGCATGCCCAGTTCTGACATTACATGTTTTGTTGCCTGACATTTGTCTCATTTATTCAAGTGTGTGAGCATGCCCAGTCTGAACCTTCAGTATGTTGCTATCTGAGGTCCACTACATTTGCTGATGTGTGCAAACATGACCAATATTAACATTTATACTATGTGTGTTGGAAGTCAGGTTCTGCTCTCACTGCAGGACTCACCTTTGTGTCATAACTCAACAAGGATTATGCTGTGCCTGCCGTGTTTCCATGGAATACTTTGCATAGACTTATCAACATTCCGTCATACAGGTGGATCACTGCAATACTGTCATGGTTTAGTGGTTCAGTACTTTGGCTATAGTGCACAGTATCCTGGGCTCGAGGCCCATCACTGCTTTATATTTTCATACTGAGCAGACCAGACTGCTTAAGGGCCTGTTAAGCAAATATGAGCATGTTGGCTTTTGTTCAGCTATGCCCCACTTAGACCAGGCTTGTCTGACATTGCTCAATATTCACCAACATTGCTGGACGTTGTCCAATATTACTGAACATTGACCACAGTTGTGCTAGTTGGTGTGTGCAATTTTGTTTGCATATACTACATGGTGGTAATTGCTGTTTAGCACTGCTTTATATTGCTTAACACATGGCATTCATGCCTTAGGTGGTGCTGCAGGGCTGCCTATGTCGGATGCACATACTACACTCCCTGCACATGTTTGGAAGCAGGTAGTATCAACTTAGGCATCCCTTTTACTTTATGTGTGAGTCGGAGAGGGGTATCATTTCCAGAGTTCCTATTGAGCCAGTGTATGTGCTATGCATTGCCTCTTTGCCAAGGCCAAAGCATACTGGGCATGCCTCCTTCTGCCTACTGGGGCAGGCTCAGGTTTTTCCTCCTCCGAGTCATGCTCGGCCTGTGATGGCCTTGGAAATGGAGGGGGGCTGTTTGGCCCAGGCCTATTCTGGTCCTGCTGCAGCTGTTTTTGCAGGATCATATTATGTAGCATTAGCACATACCATGATAATTTGGGTACATGCAGTTGGTGAGTACTGCAAGGCTCCACCAGATGTGTCCAGGCACTGGAACCGTGACTTGAGCAGCCCAAACACATGCTCTATTACATTACGTGTTTGTGCGTGTGCCTCATTATGGCGTTCCTGTTCAGGTGTGTGTGCATTTCTGATGGGTGTCGTCAGCCATGGCTCCAGTGCATAGCCAGCATCCCCCACTAGGTGACCATGTGGGATGTCCCCATTGGCAAATGTCTGGTACAGCTGCACCAGATGCCAGATATGGGAATCATGGTAGCTTCCAGGGCAGCTTGCACACACATTCAGTATTATGCCCTGGGCATCACACATGACCTGGCAGTTGATGGAGAGGAAGCCCTTGCGGTTGGAGTAGACCCTACCCCGCTCGCCGGCTGGTGCTTTGATGCATATATGCGTGCAGTCTATTGCACCCACTACCTCAGGGTATTTTGCTATTTGCTGGAAGAGATGCATATTGCTGGCCAATACCTCACAGGAATTGGGGAAATATACATGATCACCGACATGTGCTGACATGGCAGCCAGGAACTGGTGTAGTACCCTGGATGCTGATGCCTGTGATATCCCCATCATATCACCAGTTGGTCTCTGGAAGGTACCTGTTGCTAATATTCTTAGGCCAACACATACCTTGGTTTCCACTGGGATGGGTTCCCGTTTGTTGGTTCTGTGTGTAGGTGTGGCCTGCACATCTCAACAATTTGCTGCAGGAGGTCTCTGTCCACTCTATAGTGCTCCACTATCTCAAGCTCATGTAGCCCCTGGTAGGTTACCCTGAGCCTGTACACTCTTCTCCGTCTCCTCACTGTGGGTTGTCCAGCAGCATTTACATTGTCACCACCCTCAGCATGTTGCATATGTCACCTTATAACAGCAATGGCAGCCCCTAACATTTCTTTGTCTCAGTAAAGCTTTTTCAGTTTTCACTTCTATTAGCTTACTGCCATGTCTGTTGTGAGAAACATAATGGACTGTTGTTGGCAGAGTTTTAAGTGCTAGGCTGGGCTGGGTTAGTGTACTGCCTGTGTAATTGCCTGATTCTGATTATTTTCACCTGCTAGCTCTGCTAGTACTCCCTGGTAGCTTCCTACTATTTGTTGTGCTTCCTTTTTCCTTTCTGTTTCCTCAGGGGGGGGGGAATGACGCTCACACAAGCGCAAACATGCTCACAGCAGCTAACATGCACGCACACATGCTTACATGGACTAAAAGTTGCTTATTCGGGTTAAAACATGAGCACACCAGCGCAAACGCACTTACAACTCTTTACACAGTCTTATACATGCTTACTCTGGCTTAAATGCGTGCACTCATGCTTACACGTGTGCACTTTGTCTTTCTCTCGTTTACATGCACGCACACACTTGCATGCACGCTCAGCAAGAAACTTTGGTATTATCCACGGTATACACCTTCCATTTCTTGGCTTTCCCTAGCCTGCCTGTTGACACACCTCTTTCCATGATGTCTAACTGACAGCGGACACATGCCACTCTGCTCCAATGAGCTTCACTTCTTTTGAACATACCCCCCTCATGATGTCACCTATCTTCTACTCTGTTACTCCCCATATCCTACTCCTACACTCCACTGACTGCTCATTTGCAATGTAAACTAGCGATTCACTATCCTAACACTCATTTACATAGGATTGCCTACTAATGCTTGGTTACATGTCTTAGACTGAGCTTCCCCCCTTAGCAACCTCTACTCGTTGGCCATGTTGTCTTCAGCCTGCCATTCCCTTGTATTTTACATTAACAATTTCAATAAAATCCACATTTGTGGGTTATAATTTTTAGTATTCTGGTTTTTAGAGCACAGCCCATTTGCGTGGCTCTGCGCTATGGTTAAACATCTGAAATTGGCGTAAAAAAATATATTTTTTATTTTAATTTTGCATCAGGGAACATTTCCAATGGCCATATATTTGGCCATTGGCATGCTTCCTGCACTGGATGCAACCTTTATTTGGAGCTGTCATGGCTCCATTTTGCTATTTGCAGAACGGTACTCACTTGTCGACTGAGTACATTTCTGCAAATAACACTGCTCTTACTCGGACAGGTTTGGGTTTCCTGAATCGCATATCTACCTCATTTGCATGCCTTTCGCCTGCAATTGAGGTGATTTGCATGTCCCAGCCCTGTCCGTGTAAGAGCCGTTTTAGGAGCTCTCTTACACGCCCCTACAGGCTGCTCCTGGATCGCTCGTCGGACATGATGGCTGCATTGAGTCTTACTCTACTCTTAGACTCCATGCAAGCCATCGTGAATCCAGCCCAAAGGCATTTAAAAGCATTGTATTGTCATTAAGTTCTCTTTTGCTAGTTTTCCAGCACAGAAGATAAAGCACTTGTTTGCTATCAGGTGACCAGGGCTAAGTAGAATGTGGTGTTAATGTCTTGGCCAAGTTACTTCCATTATAAACTGATCTATGTTTATTACAACAAATAAAGACACTTCCAGCCTGCCTGCTGGTCCATTTTTAGTGTGGCATATTCCTTGTCACCATCAGTATATGTCATTAATTTACATAGTTGAATCCTAAAGTCTTCTAAGACTTTAGTTTCAATCTTTGCCTTAAACAGATTGCATATATAAATCACATTTTGTTCCTTCAGTTCCTTAATTTATGTAAATTAGTTATAACCATTTTGAATGCTTTTTTCTAACTTCTCTAGATAAAAAACATACTAATGTCTGCTTGCTTATGTTTAATTTATCTCTACTGCATGGGTGTGGCTTTTTAAGGAAATTATTCCCATTGTCAGTGAAAATTATTTTGTCAGTTAAGCAATAGCTCTTCAGAATAATTACATTTTTTCTTTAACATATCTACTTTACTTTCAAACTTCATATACTAAATGTATGCATTACAAAAAAGATTGCATGTTTCAATACTAATGACAAAAAACACTTTGTAGATGCAATCACATTTTACCTTACTTGTTTCAGATTTTACAAAGCTTAAGAGTAGCTTATATATCTATTACAATTTGACTCAGAAAACAGTGACAGCTTTATATGAAAATGTTGCAGTCTCAACCTAAGTGAGAAGTGATCTATGTCTGGCATAAAAGGCTTCCTCATATCCAGCTGTAATGGAACTTTTGCACATCCACATAACAAACAGCACCAGAGCCACTAAATCCAAGGATTTAAACTTTGTTTGTGACATAAATAAGACAAGTCAGTGAGACAGATGTGTTTCAGAGAATCACCATACTCTGGAACAGGTTCTCCATCCTTGTGAAGCAAAGATCATCCCTAACCCTATTTAAGCATAGCCTTCACCAATGGATGAGAAATCAGAAATTCACCTGGCCCTCATGTCTCTCATACACAGAGGCAGACAGTAATCCCCAAACCAACATACTCCCCCCACACACAGCATATAGAAACTTTCTAACATACCCCTTCCTAATAAACACCCATGAAACATAGGACACAACTGGGTTGAATTACACAGCTAAGCTTATAAATGTGCCAGTGGTCATTAGCCTAGTATACACCTATTAACATATGACTATCAGAGATTTTACTTCATATTTGTTTGAGAATTCTATTTTGCTGTAATCTGCCAGTAATACAGACATTAAGTAGCACTGTAAGAGTATTTAGCACTGATGATTAGTATTTATACTTCACACTTAAATGACATATTTTGCATACCACTGCCTTACCCAGTGACTGAGCATTTGATAAATGACAGCACTAAACAGTTTAGACATATATAATCAATATGCTATTTTATTTGAACAGATTTGGATTGCCGTTAACACAGCATTTTTCAATCTATGGAGCCATTGTTCAATACACTAGTTAGTTTTCATAATACTAGTGTCATTCCTTGGAGACCATCAACTATCAAAGAGGCTAACGGTAATACTACCACGTATGTTGTCATGGGGTGCAGCACTGTAATGCTTCATGTTAATATTTTGGACTTCTGTACTATTATTTGTAAAAGCAGCATGCCTAGAAAGAATTTAGTTACCGAAGCTGGTTTTGTTTTTAGACTATTTTATCCTAAACAAAGTCAGTTAAATTTTTACCCACAGAATGACATGAAGTGGTGTTAGAAAAATAAATCCCAACTCAGATCTGCACTGTCTCTAAACACTGACATACTATGTATCAATGCATGATTTTTCAAACAGAAGTGCAGTACATAAAGAAAGGAAACAAAGAGTTATGAGTAGTATTGTTTTCATTAATGAAGAGAAAGGATTCACCAGTTTATTAGTCATTTTTTTTTACCATGTACACAACTATGATCTCTAATCTTGTTAAATACTGCAGTCAAACACATTCACAGCATATATCTGTGATAATTCAAATAGTGTATGAAACTAAAGAGCTCTTTTATTTTGTGTGTTTGTCAAGGATGATGATTACAACTGGCTTTGAGATGTGGTTGATTATTGTTTTTTAGAAGAATCAGCTTATTTTTTTATCTATATTAAGTGAGCCACTCGGTTATTCTGCAGCTGACAACACTGAAACAGTAACTGATGAAAGTCTCCCAAGCAGGAGGGCAGCATGAAAACTTGGACAAGAGCTGGATAAAGAGGAGCTCTGTTCACTTCAGGAACCAAAAGACTAACCAAATTATAAGAAATTTGTTTCTTTCATCTTGCTCCAGTGGAGATTGTCAACAGTGATATACATGGAAACAGGGAAAAAGAGAGAGAATTACTTACATAAGCCCAGTCTCATCCTACTTTGTTTAACATTCCAGAGTTTTGCTTCTGCTTCCATTGGAATACTACATGTTGGAATTAACCAAGAGTGCACTCAACAAGCAAGGAGCAATCTCTTTTTTTTCTTTCTCTAATATCTTGAAACTTCAATAGTGTCACAAAAATTCAATGTTTTCTCAATGGCTTTTTACACAACCAATTTGGCCTTTGTAGGAAATTTGAAAATCGCACATCTACTTTACACAATAGTATTTAAAGGAAAAACCTACAATAATTTTTGTTTTTCAGCCAGACATCACCGGAAGGTTACTGGCACAAACAAATAAGAACATGCTCTTTGTTTCTTTTTAATCATTTTCTTGCTCTTATCTGATTTTCTGAAGTCTCAGAATTTGAATGTGTGCTGTGGGGGAAAACTATTTTGTATTTTCTGATGCTGGGAGCCTTGTTATATTGATTAACAACCATCCAACGTTTAGAATGTTTTGGTATCAAATATTTAAGCAATAACCCATGCCTGGGTGTGGGTAATGCTGGATTTACCCACAGTTGGCATGGTTTGGTCATGAGGGCGAAGCCCGAGTGGCCAAACAAAGACAACCATGGGTAAATCCAGCATTACCCATACCCAGAAGTGGGTTATTGCTATTATACAATGACATTATTTAAGAAAAAAAATACTTACTTTTCATAAATAATGGCATTGTATAATGCCTCCTTGCTGCCCTTCCGCAGCTGTCTGATATTCTGGAGCAGTTCTGATGTATTGCGTATGCGTATGCTTATGCAGTACATCAGAGCTGTGTGTAGAGGAAGCAATGGAGAAAGGAAGATCTCCGTTGCTTTTTAAAAGTGTCTTGCTATGTTAAATGCATTTAACATAGCGAGATAGCTTAAAAAAAAGTAACAGAGATCTTCCTTTCTCCATTGCTTTTTTTAAAGCTGTCTCGCTATGTTAAACGAGTTTAACATAGCGAGACAGCTTTAAAAAAAGCAACGGAGATCTTCCTGTTTCTGTTGCTTTTTTTAAAGTTGTCTCGCTATGTTAAACCTGTTTAACATAGCGACATAGCTTTAAAAAAAGCAACAGAGAAAAGGAAGATCTCCGTTGCATTTTTTTAAGCTATCTCGCTATGTTAAATGTGTTTAACATAGCGAGATAACAGCAATGGAGCTCTTCAGTTTTCCATTGCTGTCCAACACACACACACACACACACACACACACACACACACACACACACACACACACACACACACACACACACACAAACACACTCACACACACACAAAAAAGACTTATACTGATAGAAAAAGTCCGGGCGACCTGACCTTTTCCTATTAGTATAAGTCTGATTTACAACGGGCACGCTGACCAATCAGCCTACACATTTTAGAATATTAATGGTGGGTCATTGTATAATTACATACCATGATGTGCTTATTCATGACAAACTCATTTACATATTGTATTGAGAAGTAGAAATGTGATTGGCTGTAGAGAAACAGTGCTTAATACAAGACAGAAGGATACCATATAGTACTGCCTTATACAAAATGCTACCAATGAACTTTTAAATGCAAATTATATATATATATATATATATATATATATATATATATATATATATATATATATAAACACATATGGGTCTACTTCATATAATCAAACCACACCTCTCCAAAACTCTTTTCATAAAGACAAAAACAGCAAACATTCAATAAAGTGAACATTCGCATCAGAGAAAAATTATACAGGGAAAGAAAGGAGTTGGCCAGTGATAGGATACTGCTGTTTTCAAAACTGTAGTGTAATCTCGGAGTTGGTATATATAGTTAAGGGGCGTGGTGGGCACAGCCCCCACACCTGGGTGGGTTTGACATACTGTGGTGTGTGTGTCACACATAAGTTGGCCAAGTGCTTCCTTTCCCTGTGGTATTTTTCACTGATTTGAATGTTCACTTTATTGAACATTCTCTCTGTTCATCTCTTTGAAAAGAGTTTCCGGGAAGCGTGATCCAATTATGTGACACAGACCCATGTATATATTGGTCTACTTCTTAAATTCGAATTTCACAAGTTCGAACTTGTTATGAAGAAGACCATAAGATTGAACTTGCAAAAGTTCGAATTTTAAATATAAAAAGAGATGAAAACAAAAAAATATATTTTATGTTTTGGTCAATATACCATTCCAGGCTGTACTGTGATCTACATTTAAACTGTTCAAACTTTCACAAATTCAATCTTATGGTCTCGACCATAAGATATTAGAACTTGTGAAAGTTAGAATTTTAGAAGTAGACCCATATATATATATATATATATATATATATATATATATATATATATATATCGTTTTTTTTTTTTTTCATTTGGGAAAGAAAGACAATGAGCCGGATTCACAAAACCTCCGTGTAAGACTTAATATGTCTTACTCGGAGGCTGCAGTTGAATGGTATGACGTCAGCATACCATGCATATTCATGAGGGCATGCTGAATCATACCCTAGGTTAACACAGTCCATGTAGGAAAGTAGGGGGCGTGTCCAAATGCTGAGTACTGCAAAGGGACACGCCCCCAGAAGAGTCAGAGTCCTGAAAGTAAACACCCTCAAGCGAGTCCTTAGAAATGTCAAGGAACACAACACCACACATCCCCAGAGACAAAACCCTACTGAAAAATGTGTAAAACGTAAAAATAGCAGTTTCATTTTTTTTTTCATAATTTTAAAAATGTTTGCCTGCATTTGCACTCATTTGCGCGGGTATGCCCTTCGCTCAGCCACAGTTAGAAGATATGACATTGAAAAGCATATAAGATCTACATATGCAAATTAAGCCAAGTAGCAATAGCGTAGCGGTAGAGACGTTGGCCAAAGAGGAAGAAGTCACGGTTCGAGCCCCCACAACATCATGCAACATTTTTATTTAAATAAGTATGAAACAATCCCCTGACATATATATATATATATATATATATATATATATATATATATATATATATATAATTTAAGTAAAATGTAATGAAATGCGACATGTATTTGTGAAGAAATCAGACAGAATAATTTATAAAAAAGGATTATAATTGCCAATAGCTGAGCAACACTTTAACAAGCTGCATTTGACTGCCCGTAGGTGAGCAGCGCTTTAATAAGCTGCATATGAGTGCCCGGAGGTGAGCTGCGCTTTAACAAGCTTAGTATGAGTGCCCATCGCTCAGCAGCGCTTCACCCAGTGTAATATGAGTGCTCATAGCTAAATAATGCATTACCCAGTGTAAGCCATTTGTGCGGAGCTGCGCAGCACGCCAACCAGCTTACCAGCGGTCAACATTGGGCAAGCTGTATCAAAGCCGCCTTTACCCAGACACACCTCCTAGCCTATCTAGACAGTAGTAAAAAGAAAGCAATGCCAAGGGTCGAACCCGGGATACTGTGCACCATAGTCAGTGTACTGAACCACTAAGCCATGGCAGTTGTACTGAGAAATACAGTATTAGCATATATATAGGAATGAATGAAAATAGAACCATGACAAAGCAGGTATGCTTTAAGCTGATAAATATCCAAAATGGCCAGTCAGAGATAAGTGTGGGAAAACCGGCATATATAAGCCCCATAGGCGGGAATACACACCATAACTGATTGTGGTACCCATTTGCAGTCAGGATGGCAGGTGCAGGAGAGGGAAATCACTTTAGAGCACAAAGGTGGGGTGTTGAGGAGTCAAAATATATGGTTTGGCTCCTAGTCCATGATCATGAAGCACAACTCATGCAGGGCCAGGTTCAATGGGGTGCGTATAAGGCAGAGGAGTGGAACCGGTTGGCACATGATCTCACCTGTGCCACAAGCATTCCAAGGACTGGTGAACAGGTCCATCCCACCATGAGGACCTGACGCGACGTAAGGAGGACCAACTGAACTGCTGGATCCAGGAGGCCCGCCAAATGCCCAATGCCCCACTACTAAGTATCCATGTAATCATGTATGTAAGAAATGCTATCCTAGCCTATAGATTGGAGAGGTATGTTCCAATATTCCATCATTTATATTACAGCTGCAGGTGTCCGTTCCATGAATCGGCGAGCCTATGCTGATAGCCTGCTGAGGTTGCGCCACCAGGCAGGTTAGTAATTATTTAGCTAGTATTGTTATAGAATATAAGTGAGACAGACTGTAAAAGAGTTCATTGTTGTAACCCAGTAATAAAGGTGAAATAAGCCTAGAATAAAGATTATGCTAGTATTGTAAGATTAGATAAGTGATGCATCCTGGAAAAGAGTGTATTGCAATCCAGTAATAAAGATTAAACAAATCTCAAATAGAGTCTCCACCTGTATTGTAATATCAGATAACTGTTTCAGCCTGAAAATGAGTAGTAATCCATCAACAAAGGATAGACAAGTGTCGAATACATCCTTGTAAATTCTGCCATATGAAATAAGTGAGTCAGCTGGAAAGGATTGTTGTAACCCAGTAATAAATGTTAATAAAGCCTAGAATTAAGTACCATTCTGAAATGTAAATATAAAATAAGTGAGCGAGTGTGAGAAAGACAGTTTGAAGCTACCAAGAAAGCTGTAATAAGTCTGGAATAAAGGTATATTGCAGTCACTACATAATATTATGTTGCTGTACCCTTGCATTATGGAGATAGTATGGTTGTATGAAATGCTGAACATCCACAGTTGTCTAGACCCATATAAATCAAATGTAGCAGGATGCTGTACCTAAACATAGCCAGATATGAACATATATGAATAAAAATGAATGTATATTAATGTAGCAGTAACATCCCCATCACCAACATTCCTAAGGTTACATACAGGAAACTGTACTAATATATGTGGGGGATATATATCTGCATCTACTAGGAATGTAGAGTATATGTATAGGTAGTGTAAGTTGTTAATGTAATATTTCTCCACCCTACCCTATTTTCACAAATTATGCCATTCCACACCAAACTGGGTATGTGTATTCACAAATAATTCCCATGGGCATTTGTCCTTTTGGTTCATACATATCTGCATGAACGTTGATGCATGTGCCCGGTTCACATATCCAAACCTGATGGCCTATTGCCACCAATCAACCCTGCATGCTGTTGGAATGTGCACTGTTGTTCTAAATATGCATGTGTTATGCTTGCTGCTCAATGTTCGGAATTCATGGGTGTTTGGTTAATGGGAATACTGATGCATGCTGTTACAGCTAATTTTGAATGGTTTTGTTTGTTACTAACCCAAAATACCATAAAATACTGCTAAACATAGGACAACAGGGAAGGCGGGTTCCAGCGGACCCACCTCTCCCACCTCAGCTGGCGAGTGCACCTGGCACCAATGCCCAGGCCGGGGCCTCCTCCTCTGGTGGCCCTGTGCCACCTTCAGGTGGAAGCACTGCAAGGGATGGGGCTCGTCCCCCCTCTGCAAGTGTGGCCGGAGGAGATCCCCCACTCACCCTCCATACAGTCCGGTCTGTGGTGCGTAGTGAGATCAAGCGTTCTGTGACTGATCCCCTATGCCAGCTCGAGGCGAGAGTGGTGCAACTCATGGGTGTGCCTGCCTGTACTATCCAGCCCCCAGCACAGCCCCAGCCTGGGCTGTGAAGGCGCAGTGGTAAATGCCCATGGGTGGGGATTTCAGTTCCACTGTTGCCATCTGTGGGCACATGGGCTTGCAATATCCAAACATCCGTCCCCGTCAATTGTGTTTACCCCCCACATGTGTCATACTCTGCCCCTGTATGAGTCTTGTTTGTCTTGTCTGTTAACCTCCCCAACCTACCTCTCCAAATATACCTACTTCCTGTACCTCACATTCCACTCTCACCTGAAAAAAAAATAAAAAAGGGCACTCTGTTCCCACAACAAAATTATGCCCCATACATAGCTGCCCAATTCGCACACATGTCCACTGGACCTTTAAACTGATAATTCTAATTGGCAGTACAACATATTTTGTTGTCCTCACCCCTGTCTCAGGGGTGGAAGGTTTCAAATTTCACACCAAATTTCAAACATATGCACAGCTGTTGCTGATAAAGAAATGGGCAGCTATGGACCTTCCCTACATCCTTCCTGCACATCCCGAGCTTGTTTTCCTACTGTCCTACCCTCTTTGTGCCCCCTTTTTCACCACTTTCCTATTTCCCCATGTTCTTTTCTTTAAAAGAAAATAGCGTGGATGTTAGCGGGAGTAAGCACTTTTAAGCAGTAGTCAGCGGGTGTGCGCTTAGCTAAGCGTAGATAAGTGTCGTGCAAACTCGCACAAACCCACTTACAACTGCTTCAAAGTGCCTTAGTCACTCTGTATGACAAGGCCTGTAGTCTGCTCATCAGCAAAATAAAATACCCCTGTCAGTCTCAAACCCCGGACCTTGGAAGCACTAGTCTGCATGAATTACCACTGAACCACAGCAAATACACAAGAATTTGGTGCTGAAAGAAATATATCATGAAATACAAGGAGTGAATGTAACGGGAAAATAGGAAGGCCATTACACAAAGCTTGTTCTGTCTATCTTTACTGGCAATTCTTGTGGAATTGCATTACATTAGTGTGAGAAGAGAAGCAGCCATGCTAGTAGGTAATAATGTTACAGTAGCACCTTACAAACCCCAAACAGTATCAGAGCAGGATAAACACCACCATATTTGAATAGGTAAGAGGCCAGACCTCCCAACTGTGACTGATTTACAGGAATGTCCCTGATTTGTAAACAACTGTTACCTGTGCTCCACTGACTCCCTGTGAAATGTGCTAACAGTAGTCACAACTGCAGAATATCTGATATATATCACGGGTGTATACCACTGATATGTACCTTTCCCTGAGGCTGGTCAAATATATACCTGAGAGTATCTGAGGCCTGCAAGTGTCAGAAACACACAGGCATATCAGTCTGTCTGCTGTTATATACTCTGCGAATAGCTGTAGAATTACTTCCACAAGCATGCCCTTATGTAGGAGTACAACACAGAAATATCAAAGGATGTAGCCATCTAACATACTAATGACAGTATAGCAGTTCACAAGCACTGCATGTGTCTGATGTTCATAATTGTTAGTACAATATACTTAGTTGTCCTCACCCCTCTCTCAGGGGTGGGAGGTTTCAAATGTCACAGCAAATGTCGAACATATGTACAGCTATTGCAGCTAAAGAAATGTGCAGCTATGGACCTTCCCTACACCCAGCCTGCACATCCCTAGCTGGTGCCCCCACTGACTTCCTGCTTCCTGCTTACAACTGTTTAAAAGTGCCTTATTCACTCTGCATGACAAGGCCCTAGTACTGCTCAGCAGCAAAATAAAATACCCCTGTAAGTATCAAACCCCAGACCATGGGCTCAACAAACTGCACGAAGTGCCACCAAGCCACAGCAAACATATAAAAGCTTAGTGCTGAAAGAAATATATCATGCATTGCAAGGAGTGAATGTAAATGGAAAATAGGAAAGCCATAGCAACACATTCCAGTAAAGACAAATATCAGGCATTCAAGGAGTGAAAGTAAAGGGAAAATACAAAAGCCATAGCAACACATTGCAAGAACTACTGTTGTATGCCAGTTAATCCTTAAATCCCACAGTTGAGAATATACTCCCATGTAAACAGTGTTAGCATTAGCAGGTGTGAGTTAACATACACACTGAGAAGAGTTAACTGGAAGAAGCAACAGTCAGGTTTCAGTACAACATGCATTTCAGTGGCTACAACACAGCGTTAGATATGAGAGATATACCAACCTTCTGACTCACACAACAGTGCCCACAGCAAACCAGCATGGTCCCCACCTTGCAAAACTGAAAGGCCTATACCTACCTAACCTATCATTTTATAGCAGTCTCCTGAAATCACAGTGAGAACTGCAATTACCACACAGCAGGCTGCATGCAATTATTAAATGCTGGCCACCAATTGGTGCAGAGGCCATCACATGCACATGTGCAGATACCTACAAAAGCAGCCTGCACTGCCAGTCCACACATGCAATAATAGCACTGCAGCAACTGGAGGGAGAGAGAGAGAGAGATAGAGACAGAGACCAAAAAAAAATAAAAAGCCAGCAAGCCAGCCAGCCAGCAAGCAAGCAAGCCAGCCAGCCAGCCAGAAAGCCAGTCAGCCAGCAAGCCAGTCAGCAAGCCAGCCAGCCAGCCAGCAAGCCAGCAGAAAAAAGCTGTCAGAGACAAAGGTAATGTAAACTACATAATCTAATAATCTACATACTGTGAACCCTCCATATGTGTTAGCAGTCTGTATCTATATGTATATGCAGATATGCATAGGGTAAAGGACATACTGCAACTGTTAGTGAAGGCTGGACATACATATGTAGTTGAAGGTTGCTATGTGCACATATCAATGTTGGTTGTAGTGTGTGGCATTGAAAACAGCATGCGGTGCAGGTATATGTCATGTGGTGGTGAAGTTCTCTGGGACTGAGCCAGTGAGGCCTGCTACAGCTACACGGCCTGAGGACAGCATAATGCATTATGCACAACACTGTGCAATATCATTACAGAATGGTATGTCTCACAACTGTTTCAGAAGTGATATTCCCACCATGAAAGGTGGGAAGACTATGTGCCTACATGTGCATGTATATGTACAGCAATGGATGTTTAGAAGTGTGTGTGTATATATATATATATGTATATATAGATATATATATATATATATATATATATATATATATATATATATATATATATATATATATATATATATATATATATATATATATATATATATATATATATATATATATATATATATATATATATATATATATATATATATATATATATATATATATATATATATATATATACATAGATATATACATATATATATATATATATGATAGATATGAATGTCTATAGATATGTATATATATATATATATATATATATATATATATATATATATATATATATATATATATATTTATATATATATATATATATAGTGGTGTGTGTGTGTGTGTGTGTATATATATATATATATATATATATATATATATATATATATATATATATATATATATATATATATATATATATATATATATATATATATATATATATATATATATATATATATATATATATATATATATATATATATATATATATATATATATATATATATATTTATTTATATGTAAATGTAAATGTATATGTATGTATATATATATCTATGTATATATATATATATATATATATCTATATATATATATAAAGAGAGAGTGAGAGAGGGGGACATGGGGGCAGATGTACTGCAACAGGTGCCTGGTGACCAAGGCATGGACTGAACACCAGTGTTGATACTGCAGTACCATACCCCATTCCAAAACATATCCACTAACTACCACATAGGTGGTTGCCCGCCTACCACTGGAGGTGTCAGAAGGGAACATGGGACACATGTGTACAATAGCCTCCCCTTTGATATCTACAGTGGCACACTAGTCTTTTAATCCCTGTACATGGTACGTGTCATCACAAAAGGTGTGTCAGCTAGGGAAATGTAAGTCAGTGTACCCCTCTACACCTCACAATGTCCTATGCCGTATGTACCTCCCATGAGAACTACAGCAAGTGGAAAGGCCACAGACATACCTAACAAAGACTGATAATGCCCTCAAACACATTCCCTATTCAGACTGACTCTCAAAACCACAGCTAGAGTGTCTTGCATACTTCCTACACAGAGGTTACCACTGCTGGACATACACAGTTTTGTCACACCCATACCAGTTGGCCATCCACCATGGCAACACCTCACAATCCGTCCAGCCTACATGACCTAGGGCCCTAATCCTTGTCACCCCACTAAACAGCACATGCTGGAGGTACAGGTTTCTATACACAAATATCCCATACCCTGGAGTAAACCATCCAGCATTAACAAACAAGGCTCCTTATTAGTAGATGTCATACATACCCCTGATGAATGGTATGGAGACAGGTAATATGCCCTGTGAGTCACCTCTGTGTAACCATTTCACAGGAGCAAGTAAAATCACATTACATGTGTCCCAAAGGGCAGGGTGGCATATGGCTAGGCTGCCCTAGGCCCAGGGCCAATAGCATAGTATCTACCTATGACACAATGCACACACACATGTACTCAGTGCAATGCCAGCTATGTGGCGTTGAATGAGTGTGACACTGATTGCGTGCAAGGTCTGTAAAGGTGTGATAGCTTAGTGTGAGTTTGTGTCTGTCATGGTAGTTGTTGCCCTTGGTGTGAGGCCAGAAAAAGATGTGTCAGTTATCGGGATGCAAACATAGTAGATTGGCATATGTTGTGCTGTACTTCCCTGTGTATGACTGTGGTGTCCCATCGTAGGCAGAAGCAATACATGTATGCTTAGTAAGTGGTACTGCTGTTGAATCCAGCTCACATATGAACTGTTGTACTACCTGATGTTGTAGGCCTAAACACTACAGTATGCTGCATGTTCACATTCCCTGGTAACACTGCCTGGTGTGTTTCCTGTAGTCTGCACAGATTACATACCTCATTCATAGGTATCTGTAAGTAGGGGCACTCAGTACTATAAAGTACACAGTTAATGCTCATCTGTGTTGTCATACATTTGTGTGTTGTATGTATGTGTAACGTGTGTGCAATGTTGCCTGTACCATGGCCGCAATCACATGTGTGTTATAGGGAACGTGTGTGTACCTGGCAGCATGTATACTCTGTGACAGCAGTATGCTTGCTATAGTAACAACTGTGCAGATATGTCAGGTAGGGGTATGGCATAAAAGACTAGGATGGATTACCATTGAAACTGTAAATGTGCATTGCATTCATTGCATGGGATTATAATATTCTTCATCCATTAGCTTGATACATACCCCGAGTGTGAGGTTGTGCATTGTATCCCACACAGTGTGCCGAGTGCTTGTGTATACTCGTTTGTTGTATGGAGTGTGGCAGACACTGTCAGACAGTTGTGGGCTGAGCACTGATATGTGGTATTGAACATGTGCATCCCCTGATAGACAGATGCTATATATGGCAGTTAAGTGATATCAGTACATTAGAATATTAAGTGTGCCACATGACTTGCTCACATATTTTTCTTTTCCTTCCAGGGTGATGGTGCATCAGCAAAACCCACCTTATACAGCAGCAGGGGATAAGGAGATCCACCAGAGCCTGGTGCAGAATTACTGTGTGCTGTTTTCCAGGACCAGCTAGAACCAGCAAGAGAGGGCTGCACTGTGGCAATATCTTGTCCATTGGGTAAATGACATAGGCATGCATAATCGGACATATGAGCAAATACGCCATCACTGCAGTGATTTAATTAGACATGTCCGGCAGCGCGCGTCTGATATCCACAAACGACAGCTTGCCACAGGCGGTGGGGTACCTATCCACCCCCCACCTCACCAGTGTGGAGGAGCACCTCCTAAGTGTTGTGGCTCCAGGCCAACAACAGCAACATCCACAAACATGTGTCATCATGGAAGCCAGAACCACCCAACATGTTGAAATGGAGCGTGCAGGTAACATGCCATATCTGTAGTTGACTGATCTCTCTGCTGGTAGTTTATGCATGTGTGAGCTGTGTACTGTTTGTGTAGCTGTTAACCTGCCTATTCTTCTGCAAGATTGATATTCTGAGCATAATCTGTACACCTGTGAAAGCCACCTGTTGTACTACTGTACTTTATCATACTCACAGTATCAATGGCACAGTTTTGGCCATTTGCAGGTCCCTCTGGAGTGACAGCAAGGCAGCCAATCCATGCTGGTGAGTGTGTAATAACAATACTATTGCTAATGACATGTGCATGTCATATGGAGGTGTAGTCTGTGCACATGTAACACACCTACGCATAATGCATGCTGTGCATGTTTGCTGTGAGACTATGCATATCCCATTATTCTCAATAGCTGTCCCACTCACATGCAATACACAGAGCATGACACACATGTGTGGCAACACAGTACTGGACATTGTATAGGCATACCTGATACACATGTACACAACACACACATGTTTGGCATACACACTACACCTTAGCCTGCAACACATGTCCAATTATGAAACCTGCTGTATGGCCACCCTTCAGTATCCCACTTCTCATCTATGCAGCACACATAATATACCTGAGGGGTAGAGGCCTATCATGTCTTTGTGCAACAGTCTTGAGCAAATAATAAATTCATGTTAGGCAATGCTCACTATTGTCCACCTTACAAACCCATGTAACAAGTGGCTGTGTAATTGTGGATGTAGTCATGTTACTGCACATCAGGTACAGCATGCTAGCTGCCTGTCTGGCACACATTATTATTGTTGACTGACCACAAGAAACATGTTGATTATGGCTCACATTACTACACCACATCCAGTTCCGCCGACCACAAAAGTACACATAGCAGTCATTGCGTACCACCGTCATGTGTTGTGTGTGTGTGTGTGTGTGTGTGTGTGTGTGTGTGTGTGTGTGTGTGTGTGTGTGTGTGTGTGTGTGCAAAGATATGTACCCACAGCTTGTAACACTTGCACAACATTGTTATGTCCTTGTACACATTGTGTCCCAGGGTGGAGACAATCACTGAACAACTACACACAAGCATCAAGTACACGTATACTGTTATTAACAAGGGCTGTCCACACTTGCACTGCATGTTCCTGTGCAACACATAATCTGCATGCTGACACGTGTGCAGTGATGTTTTTCCTTGTGATACTGTCACCCACCCTAAAACGGTATTGTGTATGTGTTGGATTGCAGGTGTGTCTGTGTTTGTATCTGCTGCACTGAGGAGTGTGTTTGTGTGCCTCTGTGCTTGTGTGCCTGTGTGCTTGTGTGCCTGTGTGCATGTGTGCCTGTGTGCCTGTGTGCCTGTGCACCTGTGCGCCTGTGTGCCTGTGTGCCTGTACGCATGTGTGCATGTATGACTGTGTGCCTGTGTGCATGTGTGCATGTGTGCATGTGTGCATGTGTGCCTGTGCGCCTGTGTGGTAATATCGTGTACACATTTGTAAACTGTGTTTCCTATCTTCATAGGTTCATAGGTTCATACTAGGCTATCTGCTCTAGGGCATTTATAAGCCTATCCAGAATGTGTTTGGCTTTCGCCACCCATTTTAAATTTATTTTGCTATGCCCTTTTTTGAGGTTAGTATACTGTGCCTCTGTCTAACAGTGACACAGAAGTGATACCCGGGGTAAACCTATGATCTCCCTTCCACTCACCAAGATTCCTCTTGAAGAGAGTCAATGAGGGACTCTGCCAAACCTGGACTGGGATTTTATTGCAGAGTGAAGGGAGCCTTTGGGTTATGAATCTGTCCCTCCAGCATGTCCTATTTATTTCCATGCTGAGGTTCAAGTCTCTCGAGCGTGTAGCTTGATGGGATTTGGATTTTCTGAGGTGCAGCATGTCCATTAATTCTGGGTTGGACATGGCTTTATACGTCAGGCACAGATCGCCTCTGAACAGGCTGTATGCCACTGAGTAGAGCTGGAGTTTCTTTAACCGGGCAGCATATGGCATCTGTTTGAGCCCTTTGATCCTCTTGGTGAGGTACTTTTGGGGTCTTTCCAGTTGCTGCAGGTGTCTGGTAAGGTACATCCCAAAAGGGGCATTGTACTCAATTATGGGCCTGATGAGGGATGAGTAAAGAGGCACAATGACCTCCCCTGATCTAGATGTGAATCCCTTCATGATTAGGTGGGCTATATAAAATGTTTTTCTAACCACTTTGGCCACGTGGTTGTCAAATGAGAGACTGCTATCAACTTGGGTCCCCAGGTCCCTAATTACTTCTTCTGTACTTAATGGATTACCAGCTATGTGGTAATTTGTGGGCACTTTCCAAAAGGGGATGACTATACACTTTTTGGCATTTTGCTTGAGGCCATGGCTCTGGCACCAGTTGTCTGTTTCTATGAGGCCCTTTTGGAGGATGCTTGTGTCGGCTGGAGAGTCGATTATGGCGCCCAGTTTGCAGTCATCTGCGAACTTGGTCAGCCACAGTCCTCCCGAGAAATATATACCGAACAAGAGAGGTCCCAGGACTGAGCCTTGTGGGACACCACTTGTAACTGGTTTGTAGTCTGACATGGCTCCAACAATTCTAACCATGTGGGTTCTGTCCTTGAGCCAGTTTGCAATCCATCTAGTGACATAGGGGTTTGTATTTAAGCTGGTGAGCTTATCTATAATGCCCGAGTGGGGTATTGTATCGTAGGCTTTTGTGAGGTCCAGGTAGGCTGTGTGGACCACCTTAACTCGTCAATGGCCTTGGTGACTGTTTCAAAGAAATCAACCAGGTTCAAGAGGCAGGATCTGCCCTTAACAAAGCCGAACTGGGTAGGATCCAGTGTCTGTAGGTCCCCAATATCTTTATTTATGAGGTCCATGATGATCCTTTCCATAGCTTTGCAGAACAAGCTAGTTAGGCTTATGGGGCGATAGTTTCCAGGATCCGTTGAGTCACCACCTTTATGGAGAGGGACCACTGTTGCTGTATGCCACTCTTTGGGCACATATCCTGTAGTAAGGCTGAGACTTGAACAGTAGTTTTATGTTTGGGTTTAGCTCTTCTTGGAGTTCATGTAGGACGCAGCTCGGAACACCGTCTGGTCCCATTGATGCTGTGTTTTTTGCTTTGGAGAGAGCGGCTCTTACCTGAGCATCTGAGATGTCAGGGGGGCAGCACTCTGCTGGGATAGATATTTGCCCTTTTGGTGGGAAGGGGGTGATAAGTTTGCTCTGAACCTGTCAGCTAGGATGTTGGCAATGTCTGTGGGTTCGGTGTATTTTTTGTCATTTTGGACTAATTCTGAGCATATCTGGGGATTACCACCCAGGTTCCTAACATAACTAAAGAAAGCCTTGTGATTATCCTTAGTGTCCTGTGCAATTTTTCTCTCGAAGCTGGCCTCAGACAATTTTATGAGTGCCCGTAGTTTTTTGCTAATACTGATAAGTGATGCCTTCCCTTTTTGGGATTTTGCTCTATCATTTAGTAGCTTCCTCCTTCTATTGTATAGTTTGTTTATGGCTGGGGTCCACCAGACAGGATGTCTGCCTTTGGAGGATTGGTTCTTGGTTTTATTTGGGATCGCATGATCCATGCATTCCTGAAGGTGTTCATAGAATGCGTTTATAAAGGATTCTGTGGTCTGGGCCGCATTTTCCACAGGCCCGGGGGCTTTGAAAGATTCCACCTCAGTTTTGAGGAGTGTGAAATTTGCTTTAGAGAAGTTTTTCACTGTGGTTTTCTGGGCAGGGGGTGGGGTTGGGATGTGAATATCCAGTGAGACTAGTTTATGGTCTGATCTTACCAGTGAGGGATACACTTCTGGTCTGGAGCATAGAGTCCCCATGTTGGTGATGATCAGGTCCAGTATGTTTTCCCCTCTTGTGGGTGTGGTAACAAGTTGTTCCATAGCATTTGAGTTTATAAATTCTAGGAACCTTTGGGCTACGGTGTTGGAGCTAGAGTAATGCTCCCAGTCTATGTTTGGGTAGTTGAAGTCGCCCAATATAATGGTATTTGGAGAGACCTTCATATTTTCCAGTGTTCTCAAGAAGGCTGAGTGAGGTTCCTGGGTTTGGGAGGGTGGTCTGTAGAATGCTATAAACTGGAAGGCAGTTTTACCCACTGTTAGTTGCACATGGATAGTCTCTGATGCTTCGTGCTTTGCCACCAACCTGGAGGTGTGGGTATCTTTGATGAATATCGATACTCCCCCTCCTTTTGTGGTTCGGTCCAAGTTTTGGGGCCGAAAAGCATGGTATGAGGTATAACCTGGTAGTGCTGGGGTGCTCTCGGGAGCCCTGAACCAGATTTCTGTTACTGCACAGATATCAATGTTCTCCATGCTAAGGAGAGTTTCGAGTGTGTGCATCTTGAGGTTTAGACTTCTGGCGTTGAGTAGCATTACTCTAAGTTTCTTATCCCTTGTGATACCTATGGAGGTGGGTTTGTCTTTTGAGCCCTGCCTAAAAAAGGCACTATGGGGGTAGCAAGAGCCTTTTCCAATATCCGAAAGCCCAGGGGTGACAGGTGTAAGCCGTCCCTAGCGAAGCATCGTGGCTTGTCTAGCTTATCATCCCAAGCTGACAGGCATTGGATCCCCTTTGAATGACACCAGTGCTTAAGCCAATTGTTGAAATTGATTATCTTGTCTTCATATTGTGGCATCATTCTTGGTGAGGGTAAGATGCTACTCAAGGTCAGGGTCATACCGGCCTGGGCTACATGCTCAGAGAGCTCCTCTATGTCTCTTTTCATGTAGTCCAGGGAGGTACATCTCAGGTCATTCACACCAGCATGGACAATGACTGAGTCATATTTGTACTTGCCTTGGAGTGACCTGAGTGCTTGTGTTTAAAGGTTCTGATGTTGCTGTGGTGGAGTGCAGCAGGGAACCTGAAGCCACTGCTGGGAATAGTGATTATGATGATACATGTGTAATGGCACAGGGAGGTGTGACAGGGTCTGTCGTTGGTCAGCCAATTGACACTACACAGCAGTCAACCCCATCAATGCGCACAGTCATACTGCCTATACATCCATTGTCACCAATGTCCTTAGCTGAGGGACAGCACACAGTGGGCATTGACCAGGGTAGTGTGGTATTATTGGCACATGCATCCCCTCACAGCAGCCATGGCCAGATTCCTGACATGGTACCACACAGACAGATGTCCATGGGTTCTCGTGGGAGCATCCGTGGTTGTACTGCCCCTGTCAGACGTGCCCACAGAGGTCTTTCAACCTCAGCTATGTTCTTGTCTGTAATGCAGGTACAGGCACGTATAGAACGGTACACCAGACAGGTTCTGAGGGAGCTTAGAGCACATTGCACCCTATGAATGACACTATGCATGACGTTGCGTCTGCCATCCGTAACATCAGCGAGGTCATTGATAGACGTTTGGGGGACACATTAGATCTCTTCCACAACTACATGCCCAGGATCCAGGACAGTGCAGGACAGTTGAGGCGTCGACGTGGACGTATGCCAGCAACATTATCAGCTGGCAGTCGTCACGGACGACAACAAACCCGCAGCCACTCCCATAGTGCCAGTACCAGCCCCAGCAATGCTGGATTTGTGCTGTCATTAGACCATCCGAGAAAACCATGTGCACGTGGCTCTGGACAGTCCCAGCAGGGACATGTGTCCAGTCAACAACCCACTGCTTCTGATGACAGTACCCAGTCTGGCTTAGTATCTGATACTGTCCGTAGCACCCCTGCCAGGCACAGGTACCGTGTCCGTGGCCAGAGGCAGTGATCTGTATGACCTGGCAGGTACAGTCTGTGGCTGTCCACAAACACCCGTATATGGCAGCCACATGGTGGAACTGTGTGCATGCATACACACACACACATAATGCTAACACTGAGGGCTAACACATACACACACACACATATTGCAGCAACATTGCCCCATGTTGTACTGTTGTCCCTCACTAACACACACACATACATGTCAATTGGATGTGTCAATGGCAAACTCTGGCAAACCAAGTACACACCCTATGCATATGATGAAACTGTGCCACCTCCTGCCATCTGTAACATTGATGCAGGAACAGGGTAGCATGGTGCTGATGCACAGGGTGACAACATAGCACTGTAGTAATATTATCATGTTGTTAACAGTACAGTGTAATGATATTGTTGTGGGTAAATTTGAGCATGCATGGTGCATTACCTATGTTTGTCATTGCAGTTTTGTATACACCAGTGTTAATTCCCAAAGTGTACTGTCTGCACATGTGCCACATGGATGTTGTGTGTACCTGTGCCTGCATGTGTTGGGGTGTGGACAGTACATGTGTGATGTTTGCAGCACTGAGTTGCAGGTGTACATTTGTGAACATGGTTAGCATGGAACATGACTTGGTTTGACAGTATGCTGTGGGTGATACGGTTTCCAAATATCAATGGTCTGCATTCTGGTAGTATACACAGCTTACATAGCCTGACATTCAGTGGTCATGACATGGTGTCTCCTCAACTGATACACAGATGTAGGAACCTGGTGTCAGTGATATACCCTGCAGTACTACACTATATTCTTACTGAGCCACATACCTCCCTGGGAACAATACTCTTTGGCATATAGCAGTCTCATGTACATGCCAACACACTACGGATATGTCCATCCACGACTGCAAATATATACAGTGGCCTACAATGCATTCTACACATGACACATCTAACCACCACAAGGGTATCATATGGACAGATACCTGCTTTCCAAGCCATGCTGTATTGCTGTAACACAACTGTGGCATTGGCATCGGCATGTAGTTAACATAGTATTCCAACAGTACCTTGTAGGTGGTAGCAACCATCATGTAGAACGGGTAATGGTGTGTACATGTGGACAAGTGTTATCTTGTCTTTCCTATGATGTTCACATTTCCAAAGGTATTCTGCAGTCCCTCGGTGTATCACCTTAGGTTCATAGGTTCATAGGTTTATACTAGGCTATCTGCCCTAAGGCATTTATAAGCCTAGCCCAAATTATTGTGGCTTACGCCACCCCTTATATGAAAAAATACTGTGCCCATTAGTTTGTTGTGCCTCTGTCCAGCAGTGACACAGAGATGATTCCCGGGGTAAACCTACGATCTCCCATCCACAGGTCTAGATTTCTCTTGAACAGAGTCAGCGAGGTGCTCTGCCTCACATGGACCGGGATTTTATTCCACAGCATAGGGAGTCTCTGAGTGATAAATCTATCCCTCCAGCATGTCCTATTTATATCCGTGCTAAGGTTTAAGTCGCTTGCTCTAGTAGTTTTGGTGGATTTGGATTTTTTGAGGTGGAGCATGTCCATTAATTTTGGGTTGGACATGGCCTTGTATGTCAGGCACATGTCACCTCTGAGCAGACGGTATGCGACTGAATAGAGCTGGCGTTTCTTCAATCTGGCAGCATATGACAGATTTTGGAGTCCCTTTATCCTTTTGGTGAGGAACTTTTGGGGTCTCTCCAATTGCTGCAGATGTCGGGTGAGATACATCCCGAATGGGGCATTGTACTCGATCATTGGTCTGATAAGTGAAGAGTACAGGAACAATAACCTCACTAGATCTGGATGTGAATCCCTTCATGATCAGGTGGGCAATGTAGAAGGTCTTTCTAACCACTTTAGCAATGTGAGTGTCAAAAGAAAGGCCACTGTCAACCTGGGTCCCCAGGTCCCTGATAACCTCTTCTGTGCTTAGTGGATTGCCACCTATATGGTAGCTTGGGGTTACCTTGTTTTTCCCGAAGGGTATGACTATACATTTTTGGCGTTTAACTTCAGGCCATGGCTCTGGCACCAGCTGTCTGTTTCCGTGAGTCCCTTCTGAAGGATATCCGTGTCTGATGCACTTTCCACTATGGCCCAGTTTGCAGTCGTCTGCAAACTTTGTCAGCCAAAGTCCTCCTATGTTGACCTGTACTTCTGACAAGTAGATCCCAAACAATAGGGGGCCAAGGACCGGGCCCTGTGGGACACCACTTGTGACCGGCTTGGAGTCTGACACAGCGCCAGCAACTCTAACCCTGTGGGTTCTGTCCTTAAGCCAGTTTGCAACCCATCTTGTGACATATGGGTTTACATTTAAGCTGGTAAGTTTTTCTACAATACCCGAGTGGGGTATTGTGTCGAAAGCCTTTGCAAGGTCAAGGTAGGCTGTATGGACTGCCTTTCCCTCATCAATGGCCTTGGTGACTGTTTCAAGAAGTCGACCAAGTTCAAAAGGCATGATCTTCCCTTGACAAAGCCAAACTGGGTCGGGTCCAATGTCTGCAAGTCCCCTATATCTTTGTTTATGAGCTCCATTATGATCCTCTCCATAGCTTTGCAGACTAGACTTGTTAAGCTTATGGGGCGGTAATTACCAGGGTCCGTAGAGGCGCCACCTTTGTGGAGTGGGACAACAGTTGCCGTCGCCACTCCTTGGGCATGTATCCTGTGGTAAGGCTGAGATTAAACAGCTGCCTTATGTGCGGGTTTAATTCCTCATTTAGCTCGTGTAGCACACAGCCGGGGACACCATCCGGTCCCACTGATGCTGTGTTTTTAGCTTTAGAGAGAGCAGCTTTCACCTGCACATTTGAGATGTCTGGGAGGCTACACTCGGCTGGGATAGTTATCTCTCCTTTAGGGGGGAAGAGGGGGGTGAAGTTTGCACTGAACCTGTCTACCAGTATGTTGGCCATGTCTGTGGGTTCAGTGATTTTTGTAACATTTTGGACTAATTCTGAGCATATCTGGGAGTTTCCACCCAGGTTCCTAACATAGCTGAAAAAGGCCTTATGATTGTCCTTTGAATCCATGGCAATTTTTCTCTCAAAATTGGCCTTAGTTGATTTTATGAGTGCTCATATTTTTTACTAATAATGATCAGGGTGACTTCCCTTTTATGGATTTTGTTCTATCATGTAATAGCTTTCTCCTCTTATTGTAAAGTTTGTTAATGGCTGGGGTCCACCAGACTGGACGTTTGCCCTTTGTGGAAAGAGTCTTGGTTTTATTTGGGATTGCCTGATCCATGCAGTCCTGGAGGTGTTCATAGAAGGCATTTGTAAGGGCTTCCAGCTTGGGTTGTGGTTTCCACTGGCTCAGGGGCCTTGAAGGATACCACACCAGTCTTGAGTAGTGTGAAGTTTTCTTTAGAGAAGTTCTTCACTATGGTCTTTTTTGTTTGGGGTGGGGCGGGATGTGGATTTCCAGTGAGATTAGTTTATGATCAGATCTCACCAATGAGGGATATACTTCCAGTGTGGAGCATTTTGTCCCCATGTTTGTGACAATGAGATCTAGTATATTTTCTCCTCTCGTGGGAACAGTGACTAGCTGTTCCATGGCATTTGAATTTATGAACTCCAGGAAACGTTGGGCTAGAAAGTTAGGGCTTGAGTAATGTTCCCAGTCTATATTCGGGTAGTTGAAATCACCCAATATGATGGTGTTTGGAGATACATTTATACCCTCCAGTGTCTTCAGGAAGGCTGTGTGGGGTTCCTGAGTTTGAGAGGGTGGCCTATAGCATGCTACAATTTGTAGAGCAGTTTTGCCTATGGTTAGTTGCACCTGGATGGTTTCCGAAGCTTATGCGTTGCCACCAACCTGGAGGTGTGGGTATCCTTTATGAATATGGATACACCCTCCTTTTGTGGTGTGGTCCGGGTTTTGGGGCCGGAACGCATGATATGAGGTAAAACCTAATAGTGCCGGGTGCTCTCAGGAGCCTTGAACCAGGTTTCAGTTACAGCACAGACATCGATGTTCTCCATACTGAGAAGGGCCTCGAGTGCATGCATTTTGAGATTTAGACTTCTGGCATTGAGCAGCATTACCCTCAGTTTCTTCCCATTTTTGTTTTCTAGGGTGGTAGGTTTAGAATTTGAGCCTTGCCTAAAAAAGGCACTATGGGGGTGGCAAGAGCCTTAGCCAATATCCGGAATCCCAGGGGTGACAGGTGCAAGACGTCCCTTGCGAAGCAGCGTGGCTTGACAACCATGTCATCCCAGGCAGACAGACACTGGATCCCCTTTGAATGACACCAAACATTAAGCCAATTGTTAAAGCTGATCATCTTGTCTCTATATTGTGGCATCATTCTTGGTGAAGGAAGGATACTGCTCAGGGTTAGGGTCATACCTGCCTGGGCTACATAATCAGAGAGCTCCTCTATGTCTCTTTTCATGTAGTCCAGGGAGGTACGTCTCAGGTCGTTCACACCAGCATGGACAATGACTGTGCCATATTTGTACTTGCCGTGGAGTGACCCGAGTGCTTGTGTTATGTGGCGGATTCTAGCCCGATAGGCAGCTTACTGTGACCCTCTCCTTGTTCAGCCTGGTGAGTGGGACGTCAGTGTGTCTGACTATGGAGTCACCTATGACAAGTATGTTTGGTATTGTATTTGGCCTTAAGGGCTGTGACTGCTTTGCACACTGCTTTTGTGGTTTATGTGTTGCTTGTGGGGTGTCTTGAGGTAGCAGTTGTTTGGGTGTCTGCTTTGGAGGCCTCTGCTGTTTAGGTAAATTTTTACTCAGAGCCTCCGAGTATGTCTTTGTGTGTTTATGTGTTTGATTCAGTGGAGTGGTAGCATTATGTGAGGCTGGTTTTGTGGTGTGTGTAGTTGCCTTCTCCTCCTGTGTGGTCTTGCCAGTCCTGAGTTGAGAGAGCTCAGCCTCTAAGCTAAGCAAGAAGGTGTCTGTATGCATATCGGCAACAGTTGCCATACACCTACACTGGGTGCCCATCACTCACAGACTTTGCTGTGTTTTAACATGTCTGACATATACTCCAGACATGAACCCTCACCCACATTAATCTATCAAAGCTTTCATGGATGCGTGTCACATAGTTGGCCTAGGACACAGATCACTGCAGTAACCTGCATTGTCACCAGCATACATGTATGACCTAAGGTCTGGTAAGCTGCGGCACATGCTGGCAAAGGTGACAACTGTATTCATATGGGGCAGCCTTCACACATAGGAACTATTAAAGGTGACAGGTACATATCTGTATTTGGCACACACATACCTGATGTGTGCATTGAAATTACTGTTATAATAATATGTCATACAATAATAAAAGCAAAACACACAACACATTGACAAACATACACATGGCATTTGTAGGATTCAAACCCTTACCTAACTATGTTATGATACTTGAGAGAGATGCATTAGCACAGCGTGCTATTCTTATTACTGGATGATTTCCCTTCTCCTGCTGTATTTATAGGGTGCTGACATCATCAGTCTTTCCAAAGAGGAATGTACAGCTTTTAGTGTGTTATCCCAGTCTTCAAAAGGGCCATTCCTTTCACAGAGAATTGCATACATACACACCCCCTTGCCACCACCACACAGCATTTGCAGGATTCAAACCCCTACCTTACTATGTTATGATACTTGAGAGAAATGCATTAGCGCAGCATGCTATCCGCATTACTAGATGATTTCCCTTCTCCTGCTGTATTTATGGGGTACTGACATCATCAGTCTTTCCAAAGAAGAATGTACATCTTTAACTATCCCTCAGTATGGGAGTTAACAATATCTGTACATTAACAGACGCCTAGTTCAGGGTCACATATGCACACTGGCACTGCCAGGTTATGTTCTATAGCATGCTTTGTGACCACAGGACTTGTAACACACAACACAAGTAGGGGGTGTATCCATATACATCACAGATACACACACCTCTGGGTTGGTACCACTGCACTAAGCATGACAGGCCATACATATACAACTACCATTGTGCAAAACTGCCTTTTGGTTTGATGTGTAGTTCAGACCCCCCCCCCACCATACCCAGTAACCACACCTGGCTTTCCTGGGAACAGTGTAGGATATGCAGGTCTTCACGCACACCATTATAGTTTTTGACTTCATGTACACAAATATTGACTTGGGATACTACTCAGGCCCTCAACATCACCCTACACCCACTGCAATTTGTGAATCCATGTGCTATGGCACAACCAGTCACCACACCCACAAGGGGGAATACATCTTGGACCTGATCATCACCAACATGGGGACTCTCTGTTCCACACCAGAGGTAGAACCATCATTGCTAAGATCAGACCATAAACAACGTTCCCTGGACATCCATATCCCTTCCCCACTCCCAGCCAAAGAAGTCACTGTAAAGAATTTCTCAAAAGCAGACTTTGCACTTGTGAAGACTGGGGTGGAATACTTCAAAGGCCCCGTGCTGGAGAATAATACAGCCCAATCTGCAGAATCCTTTACAAACGCATTGTATGAGCACCTGCAGGTATGCATTGATCATGCTATCCCAAATCAAACCATGACTCCTCCAAAACAGGAGACCTGTCTGGTTGACCCCAGCCATATATAAGCTGTACAACAGAAGGAGGAAGCTACTAAATAACAGAGCAATATTCCACAGACCCACATAGATCATAACCTCTCCTTTGCTAATCACATTGACAGAGTCATTGCAAAGACCTTTATATAGCCCTACTTATCACATGGGTGTTTGCATGTAGATCATGGGAGGTCATTGTGGCCCTCTACTAGCCACTCATCAGGCCCATGTTTGACTACAATGCCCCTTTTGGGGTGTACCTTACCTAACACCTGCGGCAACTACAGTGAACACAACAGTACCTCCCCAAGAGGATCATGGGCTACACACAGATGTCCTATGCAGCTCAACTAAAGGATCTCCAGCTCTACTCAGTTGCTTAACGCCTACTCAGAGATGATCTATGCCTGATGTATGCAGCCATTTCAAACCCAGAAGTAATGGATATGCTCCACCTCATAACATCCAAGACCCTTAGAGCTACACACTCCAAGGACTTAAACCTCAGCACAAAATAAATAGAACATGCTGCAGGGACAGATTCATTACCCAGAGGCTCTCCTCACTCTGGAATTGAATCCCAATTAAAGTTAGACATAGCCCCACGCCAACCCTCTTCCAGCAAAATAAAGTCGCATGGATGGGAAATTGCAATTTCACCCCTGGGATCTCCACTGTGTCCCTGCTTGACAGAGGCACAGCAAACTAGCCTTAAAGGGTGCCTTCTGTGACCTACTTTACAGAGGCAGAGTAGGCTACTCTCCTGGGGAGGTGGACGCCAAATACACTCTGCCTAGGCTTATGAATTCCCTAGGTCAGACAGCATAGTATCGACCTCTGCACCTATGTTTATGTTTGGGATGCACAATATTTGTTGCTGCTACTGTTTGCAGTTCTTTATTGCCATAGCTTTCCCAGTTTCTATGATCAACTTGTGTATCTGCATAACATGTTTGATCATGACAGGGTTCCAGTATATTAATATATGTGGCTGTTGTCATTTAACTGTGTGCACAGGGCAGATTGCTGGATCGTGGGAGGTTCCTGGCTTAACACATACAACTGCCAGATATGTGTGACTGACTGCTATACTCAGACATGGCCTAAGTGTGTGAGCATGCCCAGTTCAGGCTTTCCATGGTTTGTTGCCTGACATATGTCTCATTTATCCAAGTGTGTGAGCATGCCCAGTGTGACCTTTCCATATGTTGTGATCTGGAGTCCACTACATTTCTGGTTGTGTGTGAACATGACCAATATTGACATTTATACTGTGTGTGTTGGAAGTATTGTTGTGTTCTTACTGCCAGACTCCTTTGTGTCATAACTCAACAGGGTTTATGCTGTGCCTGCAGGGTTTCCATGTGATAGTTTGCAAAGACTTGGCAGCATTCTCTCTTACTGGCTCAACACTGCAATACTATCATGGTGTAGTGGTTCAGTGCATTCACTATGGTACACAGTATCATGGGTTTGAGTCCCATCACTGCTTTAAATATTCATACTAAACAAACCAGACTGATTAAGGGCCAGTTGGGCAACTATGAGCAGGTTGCATTTTGTTCAGCTATGGCCAACTTAAACCAGGCTTGTCCGACATTGCTGTGTATTCACCAACTTGGGTGGACATTGCCAAACATTACTCCACATTGACCACAGTTGTACTAGTTGGTGTGTGTGATTCTGTTCATAGGTTCATACTAGGCTATATGCCCTAGGGCATTTATAATCCTAGCCAGAGTGTGTTTGGCTTCCAACACACATTTTAAGTGGAGTTTGCCATGACATTTTTCAAAGTTAGTATACTGTGCCTCTGTCTAACAGTGACATAGAAGTGATACCCAGGGTAAACCTACAATCTCCCATCCACTCATCAAGATTCCTCTTGAAGAGAGTCAATGAGGGACTCTGGCTAACCTGGAGTGGGGATTTACTCAAGAGTGGGGGGAGCCTCTGGGTTATGAATCTGTCACTCCAGCATGTCCTATTTATTTCAGTCCTGAGGTTCAGGTCCCTTGAGCGCATAGCTTGATGGGATTCTGAGTTTCCGAGGTGCAGCATGTCCATTGATTCCAGGTTGGACATGGCTTTATACATCAGACACAGATTGCCTCCGGGCAGGCGGTATGCCACTGAGTGGAGCTGCAGTTTCTTTAACCGGGCAGCAAATGGCATGTGTTTGAGCCCTTTGATCCTCCTGGTGAGGTACTGTGCTGGTCTTTCCAGCTGCTGCAGGTGTCTAATAAGGTACATCCCACAAGGGGCATTGCACTCAATTATGGGCCTGATGAGGGATGAGTTAAGAGGCACGATGACCTCCCCTGATGTAGATGTGAATACCTTCATGATTAGGTGGGCTATATGAAATGTTTTTCTAAACACTTTGGCCAAGTGGTTATTGAATGTGAGCTTGGGTCTCCAGGTCTCTTATCACTTCTTCCATACTTAATGGGTTACCACCTATGTGGTAATTTGTGGGCACTTCGTTTCTGACAAAGGGGAGGACTATACACTGTTTTGCGTTTTGCTTGAGGACATGGCTCTGGCACCAGTTGTCTGTTTCTATGAGGCCATTTTGTAGGATGCTTATGTCAGCTGGAGGGTCGATTATGGCGCCCAGTTTGCAGTCATCTGCAAACTTGTTCACCAACAGTCCTTCTGTGTTGGCCTGTACCTCTGAGAAAGATATACCAAACAAGGGAGGTCCCAGGACTGAGCCTTGTGGGATGCCACTTGTAGCTGGTTTGGGGTCTGACATGGCTCCAGCATTTCTGACCATGTGGGTTCTGTCCTTGAGCCAGTTTGCAACCCATTTAGTGACATAGGGGTTTATATTGAAGCTGGTGATCTTATCTATGATGACCAAGTGGGGTACTGTATGGAAGGCTTTTGTGAGGTCCAGGTAGGCTGTGTGGACCACCTTCCCCTTGTCAATGGCCTTGGTGACTGTTTCAAATGACTCAACCAGGTTTAAGAGGCAGGATCTGCCCTTAACATAGCCAAACTGGGTAGGATCCAGTGTCTGTAGATCCCCAATATATTTATTTCTGAGGTCCATGATGATCTTTCCATAGCTTTGCAGACCAAGGTAGTCAGGATTCTGGGGCGATAGTTTGCAGTATCCATTGAGGCACCACCTTTGTGGAGAGGGACCACTGTTGCTGTACACTGCTCTTTGGGTACATATCCTGTGGTAAGGCTGAGATTGAACAGTGGTTTTATGTTTGTGTTCAATTCTTCTTGGGGTTCATGTTGGACACAACCCAGGACACCGTCTGGTCCCATTGATGCTGTGTGTTTTGCTTTGGAGAGGCTGGCTGTTACCTGAGCATCTGCGATGTCAGGGGGCCAGAACTCTGCTGGGATAGATATTTGCCCTTTTGGTGAGGAGGGGGGGGGGAGAAGTTTGCACTGAACCTGTCAGCTCAGATGTTGACAATGTCTGTGGGTTGGTGTATTGTTTGACATTTTGGACTACTTCTGAGCATATCTGGGGATTCCCACACAGGTTCCTACCATAAGTAAAGAATGCCTTGTGATTATCCTTGGTATCCTGTACAATTTTTATCTCAAAGATGGCCTTAGACAATCTTATGTGTGGCCATAGTTTTTCAATAGTACTGATCAGAGATGCCTTCCCTTTTTGGGATTTTGATCTATCATATAGTAGCTTCCTCCTTGTATTGCATGGATTGTTTATGGCTGGGGTCCACCGGACAGGATGCCTGGCTTTGGAGGATTGGGTCTTGGTTTTATCTGGGATTGCATGATCCATGCATTCCTGATGGTGTTCATAGAATGCATTTATAAAGGGTTATGAGGTCTGGGCCATATTTTCCACAGGCACAGGGGCTGTGAAGGATTCCACCTCAATTTTGAGGAGTGTGACATTTGCTTTAGTGAATAATTTTCACTGTGTTTTTCTGGCCATGGGCTGGGATCGGGATGTGAATATCCAGTGAGATTATGCTCTGGTCTGATCTTACCAGTGAGGGATACACTTCTGGTCTTGGGCATAGAGTCCCCATGTTGGTGATGATCAGGTCCAGTATTTTTCCCCCTGTTGTGGGAGTGGTAGCAAGTTGTTCCATAGCATTTTGGTTTATAAATTCTGGGAACCTTTGGGCTAGGGTGTTGGGGCTATGGTAATGCTCCCAGTCTATGTTTGGGTAGTTGAAGTTGCCCAATATAATGGTGTTTGGGAAGACCTACATATTTGCATGTGTTCTCCAGTTGGCCAAGTGTGGTTCCTGGGTTTAGGAGGGTGGTCTGTAGCAGGCTGTGAACTGGAATGTGGTTTTAGCCACTGTTAGTTGCACATGGATAGTCTCCGATGCTTCATGCTGTGCCACCAACCTGGGAGTGTGGGTATCTTTGACAAATATTGATACTCACCCTCTTTTTGTAGTTTGTTCCATGTTTTGCAGCTGTTAAAGCATGGTATGAGGTGTAACCTGTTAATGCTAGGGTGCTCTTGGGAGCCCTGAACCAGGTTTCTGTTACTGCACAGATATCAACATTCTCCATTCTGAGGAGAGTTTGGAGTGCATGCATCTTGCAGTTTAGACTTCTGGCATTGAGTCACATTACTTATAGTTTCTTATCCCTTGTGATACCTATGGAGGTGGGTTTGTGTTTTGAGCCTTACCTAAAAAAGGCACTATGGGGGTGACAAGAGCCTTTGGCAATATCCAATAGGCCACAGGTGATAGGTGAAATCCATCCCTAGTGAAGCATCATGTCTTGTCGAGCATGTCATCCCAGGCTGACAGGCATTGTATCCCCTTTCACAGACACCAATACCTAAGCCAGTTGTTGTAATTGATCATCCTGTCTTCATATTGTGGCCTCATGTTTGGTGAGGGTAGGATGATACTCAAGGTCATCAAGTTTGCATATACTACATGGTGGTAAATGCTGTTTAGCACTACCTTACATTGCTTAAAACATGGCAATCATGCCTCAGGTGGTGCTGCAGGGCTGCCTATGTCAGATGCACATACTGCACTCCCTATACATGTTTGGAAACAGGTAGTGTCAAGTTAGGCATCCCTTTTACTATATGTGCGAGTCAGAGAGAGGTATCATTTCCAGGGTTCCTACTGAGCCAGTATATGTGCTATGCGTTGCCTCTTTGCCAAGGCCAAGGCATACTGGGCACACCTTCTTCTGCCTACTGGGGCAAGCTCAGGTTGTTCCTCCTCCGAGTCACGCTCTGCCTGTGCTGGCCTTGGCACTGGTGGGGGTCTGTTTGGCCCAGGCCTATGCTGGTCCTGCTGCAGCTGTTTTCGCAGAATCATATTATGTAGCAGAGCACATACCATGACAATTTGGTACATGTAGTTGGTGAGTATTGCAAGGCTCCACCAGATGTGTCCAGGCACCGGAACTGTGACTTGAGCAACCCAAACACATGCTCGATTACATTTCGTGTTTGTGCGTGTGCCTCATTATTGCATTCCTGTTCAGGTGTGTGTGCGTTTCTGATGGGTGTCATCAGCCACGGCTCCAGTGCATAGCCAGCATCCCCCACTAAGTGACCATGTGGGATGTCCCCATTGGCAAATGTCTGGTACAGCTGCATCAGATGCCAGATATAGGAATCATGGTAGCTTCCAGGGCAGCCAGCACACACATTCATTATTATGCCCTGGGCATCACACACGACCTGGCAGTTGATGGAGGGGAAGCCCTTGCGGTTAATGTAGGCCCTACCCCACTCACCGGCTGGTGCTTTGATGCATATATGCGTGCAGTCTATTGCAACTACTACCTTAGGGTATTCTGCTATTTGCTGGAAGAGACGCATATTGCTGGTCAATACCTCATGGGAATTGGGGAAATATACATGATCACCGACATGTGCTGACATGGCATCCAGGAACTGGTGCAGTACCCTGGATGCTGATGCCTGTGATATCCCCATCATATCACCAGTTGATCTCTGAAAGGTACCTGTTGCTAGTATTCGTAGGCCAACACATACCTTGGTTTCCACTGGGATGGGTTCCCCTCTGTTGGTTCTGTGTGTGAAGTGTGGCCTGTACAGCTCAACTATTTGCTGCAGGAGGTCTCTGTCCACTCTATAGCGCTCCACTATCTCCAGCTCATGTAACCCCTGGTAGGTGACCCTGGGCCTGTACAGTCTTCTCCGTCTCCTCACTGTGGGTTGTCCGGCAGCATTTGCATTGTCACCACCCTCAACATGTTGCATATGTCGCCTTATAACAGCAATGGCAGCCCCTAGCATTTTTTGTCTGAGTGTAGCTTTTTCAGTTTTCACTTCTAGTGGCTTACTCCAGTGTTGCAGTGTCTCTTGAGAGAAACAAACTGCACTGTTGTTTGCAGAGTTTTAAGTGCTGGGCTGGGTTTGTGTTCTGCCTGTGTAATTGCCTGATTCTGATTGTTTGCACCTGCTAGCTCTACTAGTATTCCCTGGTAGCTTCCTACTATTTGTTGTGCTTCCTTTTTCCTTTCTGTTTCCTCGGGGGAGCGACGTGCATACAAGCGGAAACACTCTCACACGCGCGCAAACATGCTTAGATGGACTATAACTTGCTTATTCAGGTTAAAACGCGCACACACCAGCACAAACCCACTTACAGGTCTTCCAACAGCCTGATACATGCTTACTCCAGCTTAAACATGCGCACTCACGTTCCACGCGTGCACTCTGTCTTACTTGAGTTTACAGGTGCGCACACACGCGCATACTCGCTCAGCAAGAAACTTTGGTATTATCCACAGTATACACCTTCCATTTCTTGGCTTTACTTGGCCTACCTGTTGGACAACCTCTTTCCATGATGTCTAACTGACAGCTAACACATGCCACTGTGCTCCAATGAGTTTCACTACTTTCATACATACCCCCCTTGCGATGTCACCTATCTACTACTCTGTTTCTCCCCATATCCTATTCCTACTCTCTACTGACTGTGCTCATTTGTTATGTAAAAGTGTGATTCACTATCCTAACACTCATTTACATAGGATTGCCTACTAATGCTTGGTTACATGTCTTAGACTGGGTTTCTCCCCTTAGCAACCCCTACTCGGTGGCCATGTTGTCTTCAGCCTGCTATTCCCTTACATTGTCATTTAACAATTTTCATAAATTCCATGTTTGTGGCTTTTATTTTCTAATTTTATGATTTTTATAGCGCACCCCATTTGCGCGGTGCTGCGCTATGCTTAAACATTGGAAATCGCCGAAAAAAATCTTTTTATTTTAATTTTGCATCTGGGAAACTTTCCAATGGTCGTATATTTGGCCATTGGCATGCTTCCTCAACCATATGCAACCTTTATTTGGAGCTGACAAGGCTCCATTGTGCTATTTGCAGAACGGTACTCAGTTGTCAACTGAGTACATTTCTGCAGCTAACACATCTCCTACTCAGACAGGTTTGTGCTTCCTGGATCGCAAATTTACCTCATTTACATGCCTTTCAGCTGCAAGTGAGGTAATTTGCATATCCCAGCCCTGTCTGTGTAGGAGATATTTTAGGAGCTCTCTTACATGCCCCTACAGGCTGTTCCTGGATCGCTCGTCGGACATGATGGCTGCATGGAGTCTTACTCTACTCATAGACTCTGTGCAACCCATCGTGAATCCAGCCCATAGTTACAATCTATGTTGCAATATATGGAAACCAGAGGTAGAATTTAATAAATATAAGAATGTTTTCTGATGGAGTATCATTCCAGTTGGTTGCAGGAGGCCCAGATGCCCAGATGAACACTTTGAATAGATGGAAATCCATTTAAGAAGTTTTTGTTTTTTGCTTTGCTTTCTTTTTTTTTTTTTTGCATTTTTGAAGAACACATACTGCACTACAGTTATTTAAAGTCAAATAACAACATTAAGCTGATGACTAGTATACTCATCTGAACAGTTGACAAAAGACTCCTCCTCCGATGTATATGTTTTCCCAGTCTGGTGAAAGGTAATTTCTAGGCATGGAGTTTCATTCCAGGAGTCCATTGCAAAGTGTAGCTCAGTTTCTCAGTTGCCCCAGAGCACAGTATGTTTATGTGACCTGGCAAGAAATACACACTAGAAAACTGGAGTTTGAGGGAATCAAACCCTGCACCACAGGAAACAGCTTCTTATCACCTGACATTCTTAATCGTTCAATGGTATTGCCAGACCTGGATTGTGCTCTCAGATATATGGTGTTCTTAGTTAATCATCATCAAGGTCAGGGTTTTATAAGCCCTTTAACATTAAGGGTAATGAAACATGATAGATGATAAAGTATGTTTGTCATTTGCTCCTATAAGAATAGTTGTAGATATTTTATTAGGCTGTACAGCCTTATTATGAAAAAAATATTTTTTTTGACTGAATTAATTAGAAAAAAATAGAAAAAAAATGTGAAAGGGACCATTCAGTCTTAGTAAATTTGAAAGGTACTTTTAAATAATGTTTGGTTAAACACAATGTAGAAAATAAGAAAAGCTGACAGGAGATGACAATTGGTCAGTATTATAAACTATCACGCTCTTTGAGCATAGTTGGATGTTTGAGTTTAGCAGAGCAAGGTTGTCAGCACCACCTACTGGCCCTGTCCATGAGGGAGCACGCAGCATTATATATTACACTTTGTAGTGTGGATGATATATGTGTGTAAAAAAATACTAAGACCACAGGATTGTACTGCTTATTGTGGGGGGAGAGGGGGTGGCAGCACACATATGTATTGCGAATATATGAGGTATACTTAGAATGTGTCTTTAATTTGCATTGTTTCCACATGCACTTTCATGTCATACAAAGGGAATGGACAATAAACACTGATACGAAAGTATCATATATACAGTTCCTTAGCACAGTGAGCAGCAGATTTGAGTACTGGTTAACAAAAGTGTACATGCAGGCAAGTTACACCTGTTTGCATGTAGGTAAGCATGTGCAAACATGAGCTGCATTGCTAATATCTGACAAGCAAAATGCAACAATGGCAAGCAATTGCATGTATAGGTAGTTGTGTATGTGTTTTTCACAAAATAGTACACCTGACCCACAGTCATACATTTGATGATAAATGTGATAATACATAGATTACTCCATCAGTAGAAGTAATACTGTATGGAATATGCTGTACTCAAACCCAGCATCATGTGTATGGCAGTCCTACACTTTTACCTGTTGCTAGAAGAATGTTGCCAAAAACAGTTGTTTATGTTGCACTTCATTGCTGTAAACTCCAATGTCACAGCAGTGAAAGAAATGTTGCACACTCTGTACTAGAACCCAGTACCATCTGTCCTCCAGGCTGAGTTTTCATGATGGCCAAGGGCATTCATTGAACCTATCCAGTTTCTATTTTGGGCTGTCTGCTTCCTAAGTGGTCTGCCATGCTTCGTGCAAACCAGATAAACACTGACAAATCAGAAATGTATTTATTCGCTGCTTCCACTATTTGCTTTATATGGTGTATCATGCAAAAGTGCAATTAAAATGAGAATAATAAGACAAAAGAAAACTTAACAATGGAGACATATAAGTAAAATAAGTGTCTGCTGTCACGTTAAGGTACTTTCTGTACAAATCCACCAGCATTTATTTAATTATTGCTCCAAGTTAAATACAAGGATATGCTATAATATTATTAAATAATGCATTGTAGGTTCATGACTTACCTTGCAAATGCAGCAGTTGACATAATTTTATTTCAGGGCTAAAACTTTTCTCTACTGCCATGGTATTGAAGTATTCAGTAAAAAACAGAATGCAGGCTACTTGGATGATTTATAGCTAGTTGAATAGCTCCACCATACTGAAAATCACTTGCTTATGCTGTAATTAGCACCTATGAAAAACATCTGCTGATTTACTGATTACATCACTGTGATGGTGCTCATTAGTGATGTGCACCTACACGCCACTGCCCACACTAGTGCTGAAATAAGGTAAACACAGGTAATCTTGTTATTATTTTTCTCCGTCCCTGTGATATCATGCAAACATGCAGCTCAAAAACTGATGGAAAGGTTCCAGGCCCTGTCCTTAAACTCAGGACCTTCTGTACTCTAGCCCTTCTCATACACGTGCTGCCACAAGAATAGTTATGATAAGCACAAAGAAACACGCCATTCATTCCTCCAATTCCAGTGGTTTTGCTAAGTGCTACATCACGCGAACAATGACAAAAGTTAAAAAGAAATTTTAACTTAAAGTGGACAGAGATGATCTAGTTTAACAAACAATAAAGAGGATGAAATGGAACTTGTGAATTGTGTACTGCTTACATGCACTTTTACACTTCACAGACCTACATCTACACCTCTGTAATTATAATCTATCACAGACTACTGATGCCATCATTCACTGTTGCCATCCATTGAACATGAACACTGTGGAAGTGCCTACACAAAGTGAACATTCCTACATGGTTACAATTTTTTTGGCTTCAGCAATTCTAATGAGTGTTGACCTCATTTGCATATTCACCATGCTGACAGCCCTGAATATACATGATTGGCAACCGTGTAGGCAGGGAAACTGAAGGGGAGCACAATATTGTACACTCAAGGAAGGGTATAACTTTACTATATATCTGCACAGAGGAATGCAGGTTTTGCTAAAATGTGACTGTATTTCATACTACATATGCTTACATGACAGTATGATTAGTAAGTTTCATGGGGGGGTTACACTTTTGGCTGTCTACGTTAGTTAAAAGTACATTCTTGATTGTGGAATTGCCCCAACCAGGTAAGTATTAAGTTGCAAGTACATTCTTTATTTGGGGATGGGGGAGCAAAGCTGCATTTATGTCATGGCACTTAAAAAGGAATTGTTGCTATTTTTAATCTAATTTTCTATTATCCGCCATATATAATAGTGTCATAATGTGTGTGGGATTACATGTTACAGTCAGTTCAGTACAAATTTATAGACTTTTACTTTGTCTTGTTTCCATGTAGATTCCTTTCCATGGTAGTATTCAGAAAACTTTCAAATTCATGGGCAACACAAGCATGGAGTCTACACAGCTGCTATACAGATTGTTGAATCACTCCATCATGTTGGTTTGCTTCATTAGCCTACAATTCAGCTACTTATGCTGTCATTTGCATGCCAAAGAAATTGCCATGTTTTGCACGCATGTGCTCTGCTAAATGGAGTTCACTGAATCTAAAAATATTTACAGCCATGTGAACATCGAGCAGCAACACATACACGGTGAAAAATAACAGTGTAGGCTTTATTGAATTCCCCTGTATGTGCTGGTTTATGTGGAGCTATGTGATGCTTTAAATCTCTGTGAATCCTAACCCAGGGTGACACACACACACACACACTTTAGGCTCTTGGATATTTAAATATTCTGAAAATATGAAGATGACAACCATTTAAAACTATAGCAGTGTTCACCTTTGCATCTTAACTACAATATTATACATATTCATAGGTTTATAGGTTGGTACTAGGGTATTGGCCCTAGGGCATATACAAGCCTAGCCATAACAATTCCCTGGCTATTTCTTCCCAGAATATTTACTTCCCTGGTCCCCTCTCTAGCAGGGTGACTAATATGATCCCCGGGGTGAATTTCCTATCTCCCATCCAATCGTCAAGGTTCCTTTTGAAGAGGGCCAAAGAGGCGCTCAGCTTGACATGTATGGGCAGTCTATTCAAGAGTATGGGGAGTCTCTGGGTCAGGAAGTATCCCTCCAGCATGTTTTGTTCATTGTGATGACCAGGTTTATATCCCTGGAGCGCGTAGCTCTGAAGGATTTGGATTTCTTTAAGTGTAGCATGTCCAACAGCACTAGGTTTGACATAGCCTTGTATGTTAAGCAGAGATTGCCTCTGAGTAAGCGATATGTGACAGAGTATAGCTGGAGTTTTTTTAGACGGTCAGCATAGGGATCTGTTTTAGGCCTGTGATTCTTTTTGTGAGGTATTTCTTTGGCCTTTCCAGTTGTTGCAGATGTCATGTGAGGTACATACCAAACAGGGCATTGTACTCTATAATGGGTCTAATGAGGGATGAGTACAGTGGGACAATGAACTCCTTTTTTCTGGATGAAAAGCCCTTAGTGATGAGGTGTGCCACATAGAAGGATTTCCTGACTGTTGTGGCTATATGGCTATTGAAGGTGAGACCACTGTCAACCTATGCCCCTAAGTCCCTTATTATACTTTCGGTGTTTAGTGTACTGCCACTTATGTGGTAATTCAAGGGTACATGGTTCATGGTTCATGGTACATGGTATTGCTGACATAACCTCTGACAATCCTAGAGACATCAACATATGACCATGGATATGTAGCTGCCCTGTCAGAGGCAACATGTTAATAACTGCCTGATGGCATAATGCTAGACTTTGACAACATCAAAGATATCAGTGCTGAAATCCAGACAGCTTCTAACAACTTCTATAAGTAACCATAAATGTGAGTACTTCGGCTATGCCATCTTCTTTTTAGTTTTTAAGTCACGCTACGATTTGGACTTTGTGAATTTACTATTCCAGAAATGCACATCCTTACAGTCAGTGTATTATGTAAAGTGATATTATACATTTCTGAAGAAGCAAGAAATTGATGCACATCCTCTGTTTGTTTCATCACAATCTGTATCTGGGTCAAAACAGCCTATATACATTGCAGAGAAGCATTCGTGATACCAGCCAGAAGTATGGCTTTCGTAGATTTTTCTGTCAAACCCAGCAACTGGCAAAAATTTATGACATAGCTGCTGTGAGTATGTTATGTAGGATACAACAATACTATCCATCTTGAGTTAGACAGCCAAAGTGACCTGCTGGTTGACTATCTGCTGTACTGAGTTACAACTGAGAAAGGCAAGTGTAATAAAGATTAGGTTCTCATCATCAAAAGATCAATACCCAGATTGTAGCCACCTGCTCCATAATCATAGTTGTAGTTGCATGGATAATTGCAGCCCTTTTCCTGTTCTGCTCATGTCCCTACCTGTTTTGTAATAGCATCCATCAGCACAGGGTGCTTGTTCAGACATTCAAAAAGATATGGATGAAGTGCATAATTCCTGCAATGTAGATCACTAATTTTCTTTGTTCCTAACTCCATTGCAACATGGTCATCTGCTGATACATGTACATTTCAATTAATCCAAGCATCTAAACTGAACTACCTGAACAGAAAAAAAATATTTGGACAATGTTAAATTCACTGAACTTCATAAGAAACATAGCTCTGTCTCAGTGTCATTTATTATATGCAAATAAATTATAAAAAAAAGATGTTCATATTGGTCAAAACAAATTCAAGACATTAAACAAATACTCTAATAGAATATATGTGCAATTAGGTGTTTTCTTCCATTCAGACCACCCTACCCCATCCCACCCCAGACTTCTACACTTAGAACCTTAGGAGTCCCAGATATTCCAAGTGAAAATGAATATTCATGTTGAACTACATTATCTGCTCATAATGCAGAGAAAAATTACATATAATGCTAGTACAATAGTTTCTTTTTGTTTCATTTCTCAGTTTGCTGAACATGTAGGAGCCATCAATATAGTCTATGTGTTTCTTTCAAAAAAAAAAAAACTGCAATTCCCTTCCGAAAAATCCCCAGAGAATAGGGTTACCACCTGTCCCACTTTGCAAAGGACAGTCCCTCTTTAGGCAGTTGTGTCCGACAAAAAAATTGTAAAAATGGCAAATGTCCTGAGATTTTAGGACAAAATTATTTCCTATATTTTATGTAATAGTTGCATAAAACAGTTATTCTGTATCTTAACCACCTAAAGGTTATAAGAAACAGAATAAGCAACTAAAACATTACAAGAATAAGCTTTTATCTAGGCAAAAAAGTGAAGTTCTGTTCTTCATACTAGCCAAGGGTATGTTTCAGCCTGCAAAATCTGACGTTTGTACCAAAAATGCCCCACTTTGGGCATTTGAAAAGATGGCAACCCTACCAGGGAATGGCATTCATTCCCAAATACATGAATTAGTCCTTCTAGAGTATATCTGCATCTCCAGATATACACTTCCTCTTTTGGCCACATTCTTTGTACTTGAACATCTATGCAATATCACCTGTGATATAGTTTTAAGTGGATTCAGCCATGTGTTAGGTAGCATTTTCAAACTTCTTGCCATTCCCTTTGCCTCCTTTAGCTCTTCATCAAACCAACCTACTCCTATGACTTCCTCGTCACAAAGGAACTGAGCAGTCACATACACAATGTCATAGTTTGAAGCAGACTCAAATAACAGGTGGGCTTCCCTACATAAATCCACAAATAGCTACCCATTGAATAACTACTCATACTTTTCATACTTTTACAATTCACTGAAAGCTTTTCCTATTCATTTAGTGGACAGTGAAAGCTGCATCCATCCAGCAAGTGTTTAAACAGTAATAAGGTGTTTCTTTTTTTTTTTTTTTGCATATATGTGGATTTAGTGCACACTACCAGAGGCAAAGCTAGTGTGTCTAGGGTTGCCACCTTTTCAAATGGCCAAAGGTTCATAGGTAAGTACTAAGCTAACTGCCCTTGCAAGCCATTTTAAGCCTAGCCAATTATCCCTTGTGAGACTCAAACCCTGCATCTTGTGTTTATAAGGCAAACACCATAACCATTAGGCTACCCTCCCCAAAGTGGGGACTTTTCGGTACAAACATCATATTTTACAGGCCAACACATACCCACGGTCAATACAAAGGATAGAACTTAACTTTTTTTGTCTAAATAAAAGCTTATTATTGTAGCATTTTAGTTGCTTATTCTGTTTCTTATAACATTTAGGCATTTTAGATACAGAATAACTATTTTATGCAACTATTACATAAAATATAGGAAATAATTTTGTCCTACAATCTCAGGACATTCACCATGTTTAAATTTTTTTGTCAGGACACAACTGCCCAAAGAGGGACTGTCCATCACAAAGTGGGGCAGGTGGTAACCCTAAGTGTGTCATGAAGAGGGTGGAGGAGGCTACCTTGGGTGTAAGTTGTTGGAGGGGACATTTGTTATATGTCAGTGCCATTTTTCAGAAATGAATGCAAATATTTTATTTGTTGACATGGCTAAGTGCTTAAACCCTTAAAATGGTATTCTAACTATAGCAACCTGCTTGCTATTTATAATTTTTGCAAGCTATTTGTAATAGTTTCAAACAGTATACTTACATGTTTTTTTTCCCACAGCTTCCAGTAGAAGAGGGTACTGCAGTGGATGGTAGAAAACGCTAGCTACAGCTCTGTAAATAAGTAAGGTGATTTGTGATGGACTAAAATAAATCTTCATAAATTATGACTAACATGGTTTTGAGAAGCTGTAAGGGGATTGTAGGCGAACCTACTTTGTATGTCTTGTTCTACCTGCTAATTCCCTACATCAGATAATACTTTAAATTAGTTATCACAAATTCTTGTCTCCTCCTACAATTTAGTGAGATTCCAGTCATGAATTCCACATATGTCAGCAAGAATAGTCACCTTCACACAAAGGATAAAAAGAAATACACATCAAAATACATGTATATTATGTACAACCCAACTGTGGAGAAAGTATTACAATTGCAACAGACTACCAGAGATACTTATGTGTTCAGACATGTCCTGGCTCCATATGTCTGCACACCGACTGGGATAAGGTGTCTTCACTGATAGCAGAGTGAAGGTATGTAGCTATGGCTCTAGAATAGGATTTAACATGAGTCCCAGACGCTCATCTTATGTTGTATACACTCAGCATGGCAAAGCTGCAAGAATCAGTTCCTCTGTATGCAAACAAATTACTCTCATAAGCTATATATATATATATATATATATATATATATATATATATATATATATATATATATATATATAGTAAATAAATTCCAGTCAGATGGACTGGCTCAATCATTTAGCTGGTAAAATATAAAGATATGTCTTATGTTATATGTGTTTAGTCATCTACATATTACCAAATAATGAAACATGGCTTTAACTGCAAAAGCACAATAAAATCCACTTCATGTACTCACTCTGATATACAATAGTTGCTGTTCTTGTTTGTCACCAAGTCAAGAGAGGATTTTTTTTTTTTGAGTTGGGGAGCTGGAGCTGTGAAAAAACATAAAGAGTGACCTTAAAGTATAATATTAGAGTTCTTTGTGACAGTCATCCATTTCTGCATATCACCAACAACTGGTTTTCACCATCCCTGAGAAGCTGTGAAGTGTCTTAGTATCATCAATCTCTTGTATCCAAATGGTCTCCCAGTATGTCTATGGTCCATCATGTCCTAAAAGTTTCAGAAATTCTTCCTCTGCAACTGTATGATACCATAGCGTAATCTATTATTGGACACATGAATGGTTCTAGCCATCTAATCCAGTGCATCAAATGACTCATATGGCACATTATTAACCATCTTAGATGTTACATGTAAGCACTGTATGTGACTAACAAATGTAGAGTACAGCACTGGCAGTGTCAGAACCTTTGAGGAAAAAGTATCAGCAAACCTGCAATATATGCCTGCCAATAATATTTACCATAATTAATATGACCCAGTAAAAGAATGCTCATGAGGGAGCATTATCCAGCACATTCTACTTAAAGTTGTGATGCAGGTTAGATGCTTTATAGACATTCTTGCACCTTGAAATGCAAGCACACAGCCAACATCAAATGTGTCCCAAGAGTGAATTCATATGTGTAACAGTGAGCCCCAGCAACATTGCTGTGCTACCTGTGGGCTTCTTCTGCTTTTATTAGGCATTTTAATTAACTGTGCTTGTCCACAATACAAACAGTTATGCCAGTGTATGCCAATGCTGTTGTGGTCTTTGCAGTAGCTCTTGATCTCCTGGCTAAACACTACATATTACTTACCTTTAGATATGTGTAGAGTAATATATCCCAATAAAATTAAAACATCATATGCCTGTTACTCTAATTGAAGCAAGCATAACATCCAGAATACTTTTGCATTTTTTTTCCTTAGGAAAAGCAAAAAACACAGCTTCACAGTGAAATGCAGAGTCAATATTAATGTGTTCTTGGCATACTAAGTACACATCAAGCCAGACATATTAATGAGAGCTGCTAACCTTGACTATTTTTGAACTATGTTAAAATGGCTTTTCAAAAATCAGTCTAAATCAGCCTTCATTCAAAGCATCCATTTGTTCAGTGCTACAAAAGTTTATGCAGACCAGTTCAGCATAAAGCAGCTTCACATTACACTAACGCATTGTTCCTTTGCCATTAATTTGTATGACATAGTCAGAACAGGTGCTTGCCTCGTCAATCTGAATATATGCATGTCATTCAGATGATTGCACTGCAGTAATTTTGGTACACATTATATATAAGACAACGTGTGTTATGAAAACCCCATCTGCTGATTGCTTCTAGAATAAAATGGTCACAACTTCTGGTAACTGGGCTTTGGCATGTACAAGAAATATCTTCCTCTTATGATACATTCATCTTTTTACTAGTCCCAAAATATAGACATTTACACGCATTCTGTTAGGTGAAATGCATTAATTAAAATGATCATTTAAAGTATCTGTAACTGAATTAATCAAATAATAAGCTCTTGCTTCAAATAGCATTTTTTTTTCAAGACAATATTAACTGTAATATTCAGACTTTATATTCATGGGCATTTTTGAAATGTCTGCACACCAGTTTGATATGATCAGTGGCCTTCACATTTAGCATAATTAATATGCCTTTTTTTTTCTCCACACCTCTGATCTTCCTTGTGGGAAGGGTTTTGCAGCTCTACAGATTTTGTGGAGGCATAGATAGAATATTCTCTCTCTCTCACTCTGCATCTCTTGGTTGTCATAATTCTTGCTGTCTGCATTTCCCTGTGATGAATCCGGATGTTGCTGTTTTCTGTACTCCGATGTGCTTGTATAACCTTGCTGTCTGAATTTCTGTGTAACAAATATGGATGCTATTGTTTGTTATAATCTGATCTGCTTGTGTTACACAAATGTCTGTGATTCCTTTATTACAGCATTCTATCCACCCTGTGAATAACGTATAATCTTGGTTCAGCCCTCCTATATAGAATCCCATCCACCGCATTGAATAACATATAACCTTGGTTTTCATCTTCAGGCTACTAACTTTCCCATTCATTTTATATTCTTTCTTTGTCTCATTTTTTTATTTTCTTTCTGAGATTAAGGTAAAAGACTTTAAATTCTTTTCAGTCTTTCCTTTACTTTCTAAAGTGTGCACGGCTTTTCAGTCATCAGTAATCTAGTGGAAGTTAAGTTACTTGATTTTTAACCTTCTCTTTGACAGTTAAATTAGCAGGAGACTAAATCCCTGCAATGGAGTACTCTTGTTTTCCAAATCTGCAAGATGACAATCTTTACAAGTATGTCTGTATCACTCCATCGTGACATTCTTCAATATTTTGGATACTTATCTCAACCTGCTCATTAGAGTGTGTCTAGTGTTGATTGCAGTTATATACCTGAATTCCATCTCAAACTCAAATGCTCAGAGTTCCTGAATTTCGTACTGTGGGCTTTCATTCAGTACCATAAAAGCTATCACCTGTCTCAAGAATATAAAATTCAATGAACAAATTGTACTTATCTTGTTTGCTAGTTTTGTCACTGTAGAGAACGTGGAATTGTTATGAAAACCTTCTCAAGACAACAACTACACCATAATGACCGAATGATGTCTATTGTTTGATTTCCAGACCATACAGAATTTATTATTCATGTAACCAAACCGTTTGAACATTCTATACCACCAAATGCATGACATAAACAAATAACAATGAAGCAATTCAAACACAGGACAACATGTTTATCTTCCTTAACTGATCACCAATATTTGCAATTATGTCGTTGACCATTCTCCCTGATACTAACATGGCACATGGAGCAACATACCACACTGCTCACTCCTAACCAGCTATAATAACCACAGCAAAGTGAAAAGACAGAAGATAAATTTGCACCCAACAAACTATAATGATGACAGGACTGAGAAGGTCAGCAAAACACCCATACCAAAATAAATAAATAAATACATAAATAAATAAAGCCCTTCACTTCCAAGGCTTAAATACCTAATACCTACCACAATTCATCTCATGACACATCCTGCCCAATACCTCTGTAATTTACTCTCCATCTCCACCAACTATTTCTTAACACCATCCCTCCATGCATGTTGGTTTGCAGGCAGAAAGGTCTGTCATGGCAAACCTTAAATTATGGCCTACATGTATAGTAAATTCAAATAAAACTCCAGCACTGTGGATCACGCAAATTTTATTGTAGTTGCATAGGCAAAAAAAAAAAAATAAAAAGTAAAAAAGACTAGTTTAACTGAATATAACTCGGCTTCATCACTTTCTACATGCATAGTACACACAGCTTCTTTCCATAAAGTTTTCCATTTTTTACTCAGAGGAGATGAGCGTAGCTCAGTTTCAGTTTGGTCAAGTTTGTTTACCCGAGTGTGATTTTTTTCATGTTTTGTTACTCACATCTGTAGCAAGATATTTTGCATTGATGTGTTTGTCTTATTCTTCCTTCAAGACTGCGATACCCGAGAAAAGTGCAAATATAGTTTTATGATTTTTAAACTACCTTTATTTTAGCTAGAGTGATAACAAAGTATAAGTTATAAAGTATGAGGGTGTAGGATGTATGTACCAAATGCCCAATCTCTCATTAAAACAAAACATCATGTCCTTTGCAAATATTTCTTCCTACAAATACTTCAAAGCACAGTACTACTCTTATCTGGTAACATTCACCCCAACCCAGGCCCTTGCCAACAGCAATCGAACCAAAGTAACACAGCACCCAATTCCAACTGTCTGACAAATAAATCATTATGATCACAAGCCACCAAAAATCAATCTTTTTTGTCAATGAATATATAAAGCATTGTTAATAAAATCATCCTCCTTCACACCTGGATTTCTCAATATAACTCAGATATACTTGCCCTATCTGAGACATGGCTAAAACCTCATATTACAGATTATGAAATTCTGCCCCCTGGTTGTAAGATTCCCTGACTGGATAGAAGTAAAAAAAAAAGGGTAGAGGAGTAGCTATACTGTACTCTGACCAGCTCTATCTCTTCCCTTTATCAAAAGCTATCCCTAATTTCTGCCCTGCCAAAATACTTACAGTCACCTGTAACCTAAATCAACACAAAAAACTTGCCATTGCCACAATCTATATACCTCCAGGTAATAACATTCCCATACTCGAGCAGTTTCTTTCTTGGATTTATCTATACATTCCCTATGAAAGCATCATGTTTGGGGATATGAATATTGAGTGGAACCCTGTTTATACTGCCACCCCTACCTACTCTATAAATCTTTATAGTTTTACCTAGCTGACCACCTCACCAACGCACTGGCAAAAAAAAATTCCCAAAATGGCTTGGTCATCAACTGGATATTAGTATCCAACCCCCAGTACTATCATAATCCTTACACCCTACCTAACTCCCTTAGTGACTACCTCCCTACCTGAGTATTAAGACACTCTCCCAATCTTAACAAGAGCCACCAATCCAAATGGTTCCTAGAATTTATAAACTCAAATGCTATGGAACAACTGGTCACCACTCCCACAACAGGGGAAAGCATATTGGACCTGGTCATCACCAACATGGGGACTCTATGTTCCACACCAGAGGTAAACCGCTCATTGGTAAGATCAGACCATAAATTAATCTCACTGGACATCCATATCCCATGCCCACCCCCAGCCAAGGAAACCACGGTGAAAAATTTCTCAAAAGCAAACTTCACACTTCTCAAAACTGAGGTGGAATCCTTTAAAGCCCCCGGGCCAGTGGAAAATACTGCCCAAACTGCAGAATCCTTTACAAACACATTCTATGGACACCTACAGGAATGTATGGATTGTGCTATCCCAAATAAAACCAAGACTCACTCCTCCAAAGGCAGGAGACCTGTCTGGTGTACCCCAGCCATATATAAGCTAAACAACAGAAGGAGGAAGCTACTACATGACAGAGAAAAATTCCAAAAAGGGAAGGCATCTCTGATCAGTACTAGCAAGCAACTACGATCCCTCATAAAATCATCCAAGGCCAGCTTTGAAAGAAAAATTGCACAAGACAATCAGGATAATCACAAGGCTTTCTTTAGTTATGTCAGGAATCTGGGTGGCAACTCCCAGATATAATCTGAGTTAGTACAAAATGACAAAAAATACACTGAACCCACAGACATTGCCAACATCCTGGCAGACAGGTTCAGTGCAAACTTCTCCCCCCCTTCCCCCAAAAGAGCAAACGTCCATCCAAACAAAATGTAGCCCCCCCTGACATCACAGATGCACAGGTGAAAGCTGCCCTCTCAAAAGAAAAAAAACACAGCATCAATGGGACCGGACAGTGTCCCAGGCTGCATCTTACACGAGCTCCAAGAAGAACTGAACCCTCACATAAAGTCACTGTTCAATCTCAGCCTTACTACAGGATATGTACCCAAAGAATGGTGTACAACAACAGTAGTCCTGCTCCACAAAGGTGGTGCCGCAACGGACCCCGGTAACTATCGCCCCATAAGCCTGACTAGTCTGGTCTGCAAAGCTATGGAGCGTATCATCATGGAACTCATAACCAAAGACATTGGGAACCTCCATACACTGGATCCTACCCAATTCGGCTTTGTTCAGGGCAAATCTTGCCTCTTAAACCTAGTTGACTTCTTTGAAACAGTTACTAAGGCCATAGATGAAGGGAAGGTAGTTCACACAGCCTACCTGGACCTCGTAAAAGCCTTTGACACAATACCCCACTTGGGCATCATAAATAAGCTCACCAGCTTAAATATCAACCCCTATGTCACAAGATGGGTTGCAAACTGGCTCAGGGATAGAACCCACATGGTCAGAATTGTAGGTGCCATGTCAGACTCAAAACCAGTTACAAGTGGCATCCCGCAAAGCTCAGTCCTGGGACCTCTCTTGTTCGGTATATACTTCTCTGAGGTACAGGCTATCACGGGAGGACTATGGCTGACCAAGTTCACAGATGACTGCAAACTGGGAGCCATAATTGACTCTCTGGCTGACATGAGCATCCTCTAAAAAGGTCTCACAGAGATGGATACCTGGTGCCAGAGCCATAGCCTCAAGCTAAATGCCAAAAAGTGCATAGTCATCCCCTTTGGGAAAAACAAAGTGCCCACAAATTACCACATAGGTGGTAATCCATTAAGTACAGAAGAAGTAATTAGTGATTTGGAGACCCAAGTAGATAGTAATCTCTCCTTTGACAATCACATTGCCAAAGTGGTTAGAAAGACCTTCTATATAGCCCACCTTATCATGAAAGGGTTCACATCTAGATCAAGAGAGGTCATTGTGCCCCTCTACTCATCACTCATCAGGCCCATAATTGAATACGATGCCGCCTTTGGGATGTTCCTTACCCGACACCTGCAGCAACTGGAGAGACCCCAAAAGTACCTCAACAAGACGATCAAAGGCCTCAAACAGATGCCCTATGCAGTTCGGCTAAAAAAACTCCAGCTCTACTCAGTTGCTTACCGCCTACTCAGTGGTGACTTATGCATGACGTATAAAGCCATGTCCAACCCAGAATTAATGGACATGCTCCACACCAGGAAATCTAAATCCCTTAGAGCTACATGCTCCAGGGACTTAAACCTCAGCACGGCAATAAATAGGACATACTTGAGGGACAGGTTCATATCCCAAAGGCTCTCCTCACTCTGGAACAGGATCCCAATCCATGTTACGCAGAGCCACTCACTGACTCTTTTCAAGAGAAATCTTGACGGGTGGATGGGGGATCGTAAGTTTACCCCTGGGATATCTTCTATGTCCTTGCTAGACAGAGGCACAGTAAACTAACTTGAAAAGAGCTATCTTCTGTGACCTTAACTAATCTAAAAGGGAGGCGAAAGCCAAACACACTCTGGCTAGGCTTATAAATGCCCTAGGGCAGATAGCCTAGTATCAACCTATGAACCTATAATACAGAGAGTCTCTTAACCTTAAAAACTAAAACCCTGTCACCCTAAATGAATTACTGTCCACTGTAAACTGGTCATTCCTTTACACATTATCCCTGTGAGACTGTCCAAAGCTTCAACAGTATATTCCTAGAAACCCTAAACACCATGGCTCCCAGCAGAAAAAGTAGGCTATAATGTAATTATGCACCATGGCTAAACCAGGTAACTTGATCACTTATGAACAACAGAGACAGGGCTGGAAAACATGGAAAAACATAAAAACTCAACTTTCTGCCTGAACTTATATAAACAGCTTTGCAACCAAATAAAAAAGCAGTTCCTACTGGACAAAAAAACAATTTCTATCAAATATCTCTGAGCAACCCACATTCCAACCCGAAGAAAATCTGACACTCAAACAAATTACTATCTCCTGGGAACCCATCTTCACCAAGCCCCTTCCATAACAAACTTTCTAGTGAAACTGCAACTCAACTTAATAACTTTTTCATTGAAACAGTAGAAAAGCTTACTAGACTGAAAACTCTTTATATTAAGACTCCACCTCCCACCTCATCTCTTACCTCATTCTCCCTAGCACCTGTACCAACTTCCTTCATCAGATCACTTCTAAAAAAAATCAAATCCTGTTTGCTCATCAGCCGACAAACTCCCTCCATTATTTCTCAAACATGCAGCCGGATCCGTAGCATACCCTGTATCTATACTTATCAATAGATCCATCCAAGAAAATACAGAACCAGATATCTGGAAAAAATTCTTCATAATACCTCTCCTCAAGGGAGTAAATTCTACAGAACCCTCAAATTACAGGCCTATTGCTATATTATCTCCCTTATCCAAAATACTGGAAAAATGTATACATAGACAAATACTAAGCCACCTCTTACAGGCAAACCTAATTACACCCACATAGCACGGTTCCTGACCCTCGCACAGTACTACCACTGAACTCCTACCTTTCACATACAACATTGACCAAGTCAGAGATAATAATAAACTCATATCAGCTCTGTTCCTCAACCTATCCAAAGCATTTGATACTGTTTCCCATCCCATCCCGCTAAACAAACTTTCCAACCTACAACTCTCTACCTCCTGGTTTAACAGCTACCTCTCAAACAAACATCAGTCCAGTAGATGACAAACATCCTTCGCCCCTTACATCTTATTATGAATGGGGTTTCCCAGGGCTTTATCTTGGGCCCCCTGCTTTTTAATATATTTACAAATATGTCTCCTGCCTCCACTCTACCTTAATACAGTAGACAAATGATTCAACAATTATTAACATCTCTGACAATATACAAAATCTCAACACTGTCACTCAACAATCTCTGCACCTAGTAGAACAATGGATAACTGAAACCAACCTGCTTCTTAGCCCCAAAAAGACCAAGCTTCTCCTTTTTCTTCAAAAAAAAACCTCAATCCAGCTAAAGAAAACTTCACCATCTCATCCTTATATAATACAGTTATCACCGTTGACTCAAGCACCAAATTGCTTGGAGTTACTATAGACGACCAATTAAACTTCGACCTACATATCTTAAACTGTATCAAAAAGTCCAATCAAAAACCAGGTCTTCTACACCATAACAACAAATATATACCTAACAAGTCTAGACCTATACAGGCTCAAACACTTATTCTACCATCCCTGCTGTATGCTGCTCCCATACTTACTAACCTCCAAAATAATCTCTTAACCAAACTAGAAACCACATATAACAAGATTGCCAGATTTGCAGCCAGTAATAGCTACAAATCCCATCATTGTATATCCCTGAAATGCTTAAGATGACCTGAGCTCCCCCACATGCTTCAAATATCGCAGCTACAAATTGCACATAGCATCCTAACTAGCCCCAACTCCTGCCCTACCCTTACATCCATAAATGCACCCTACACACACAATCATGACCTCAGAAGCATGCAAAAATCCTACTTCAGGTGACCAATCCAAAAAACATATTGGAAAAATACTTTATAATAATTCAAATGCATACTCATGGAACAAACTTCCATTGTCCCTTGACTCCACAACCAAAAGTGACGAATTCAAAAAGAAACTAAAAATTAATTTCCAACTTGCATGGATCTGTACTTGTCAGAAAATAACCTAATGAGTTTTTCTTCTTCTCTCAAACAACATATCTGCCTGGTATCTGTGCTCTAAACTGTCTATACATATTACACTCTCTGCAGTTAGTACCTATGCTATTAAACACACCCTTGTTGTACTATGGCATGATGCTACTCTAAATTGCATATTTCTTATTTTATGTATTGCTATGTTCCTTGTATATAACTTAATGCCAACAACATTTCTCAAACATATTGCTACTGCATTCTCAAAATACTATACTTTTGCCTTGTAAATATTCCTGTTGTATATTTCTCTTTCTCTGTTTTAATACTGTTAAGTATCTTACAACTTGAATTGTTAGTTTTTTTTCTTATTTTTTAATTACTTTCCTGGAGATTTTCTCCTCAGGACTCTGCTGAAAAAGGGCTGTCAGGGCCCAGTAGGACTAACCTGGTTAACAAATGTAAAAACAGATGTAAAAATAAAAATAAATAACATTGTTCATTGATCTTACTAACTGGCGTTTCTTCTGTGATACTCTGCCTCTCTGAAAACAAACATTTTTTTTTTGTCCTTAGCCAAGAGTAAAGTATGTACCTTGAGTTCTTTACTTGAGATTTAAAAGATGTGTCTTGGTATTTTATATGATTTTAGAAAGTTCACTGTTTCTTTAAGAATTTACTGCGGTGGTGGTGCTGGGGTAGCGTTGTCGCCTCACAGTAAGATGTTGTCCTGTTTGATTCTCAGCTAGAGTGTCTTCTGTGTGGAGACAGGCGTGAATGGGCGTACCTTCATTGAAGTGTCAGAGCTGGCAACTCAGCACGTAAAAATCTTCTGCGAATCATTAGCGGACTGGAGTTCCACTGTGGCAACCCCTAACCGGGAAAAGCCGAAAGACACAACAACAACAACTGTTTCTTTAAGAAACAGTTATGCTGATTGACTCAGTTTCTTTAAATGTATTTAAATATAAAAGGAGGAGTTTGTACATTTTTTTTATTCTGAGAAAGTCCTAATGATAGGATGAAAGCACTTAATTTTTTAATAAAAGTTTGTATTATTTTTTTTTGCTCCCTTCTGTTTGTGGGTTAGTGCATCTTACAAACCTAGTCATCTTGTTTTCTAAGTTTGGTGTTCATTTGGTGACTTTGCCTTTTTTTGTGGTATGAATCCTTTACTTTCTTTATCCATTTGTGCTGCAGCTCAAAAACTTCTAAACTTCTGCATCCATAATGGCTAGGCAATTAACTTTGTAAAGTTGAAAGGTTCTTTCAGTTGATAAATTTCTTGGCAAAAAAAATAATAAAAAATTGGTCGACAAATTTCTTGTAAAAAAAAAAAAAAAAAAAACTACTAGACTTTCATGATCAATTTTCAATAACATGAATCCTTTGGAAGGAAAAACAGCTTTTTGTGTAAAAACAGCCATCACTGAACTTGGATGTGTT